>NW_026646825.1:0-300000 GCF_949987535.1 Balaenoptera acutorostrata | reverse complement strand
AGGTGCGTTTTAGAAACCTATCCCGATCACACGGTGTGCCATCTTCTGGGTTTCCCATGCACGTTTTCGACGTAGGAAGATGCCCTTGAACCTGGAGATTTGGGACCCATGGTATGGGTACCCTGCAGTATTACTTGAAAGGGTCTGCGTTGGCTCACCCAACCTCACCGAACCTCTCAGCCCCAAGAGTGTCCACCCTTATGTCTCAATCAGCTGTGGGTCTAGATATGGTCAATCCAGGTTGCATCACAGCCCCTGAACGAATTTTGTAAGAATTTCTCTCTCTTTCACTGTCTTTGTTTCACTGGTTTTTAAAAGTAATTTATTTTTATAATGGGGTTTAGCTGCTTTTCACGGCTGTGTTTATGCCGCTTTACACCCCCTTGACTCACTTACAGAGAGATATCAATACATAGGTTTGAAGATTCTTACTAGTCAGATATATTCTTGTGCGGTGAATAGGGGGTGTTGAGTCCAGTTCACTGAAAAAGGAATAGGTCTTGTCTCTTACATATTGGGTTTATGGAACGGTATCGGAGCTAATTTGAAACCCTTGTTTTATGCATCACCCCACCTCACCTTTCCCGTTCAGCAGCCATAGTGTGTTTTCTAAACGTATGACTCTGTTCTGTTTTGCAATTCAGTTCAAGTGTAGCGGTTTTTACATTCCCTCTATAAGTGATATCTTATGATAAGTGTCTTTTTCTGTGTGACTTATTTAACTTAGAATCGTCGTACCTAAATCCACTCATCGTGCTGCTACTAGCCTCATGACGTTGATTTCATGGCTGAGTGATATTCCATTGTACATGAGGTCCACAACTTCTTTATCCATTTTTCTCTTTCCTAGGATATTTAAGGTGTAATGAAGTGGCGGTTCTTGTCAACAGAGCAGCCCTAAACTTTGGGGTGCCTGTGTCTTGCTGATTTTTAGTTTTCCGAATTTATACGCCCATGAGTGGAAGTGTCCTATGCTCTCCAAGCTGTGTTTTTTTATATGTTTCAGAACACACCGTACACTTCTCCAGAGTGGCTGTTGGCAATTTACATCCCACCCATCAGCGTAGCAAGGCTCCCATTTCTCCATGGCCGGTCCTGCATTTCTGGTTTGGACACTTTTTTCCGCATGGCCCTTTTTCCCCCTGAGAAGCGAGACTTCTTTGTAGCACAGATTTGCCTTTCCAGGTTGCTTGGTTGGCCAAAAAGCGCGTATGCGTTTATTCCTGAATATATTCAGGAAAAAACGCATACGCCCTTTTTGGCCAAGGGCATCATTGTCCACGTTTGGCCGCTTTTCATGTGCTTTCAAGGCGATTCGAATCTACCTCCTGAAATCTGTTTCCTGCAATTCTGCCTTGCTTTCAAAGCCTCTTCGTTGCCTTCCCTTAATATATTTGTGGACGAAAGGTATCATTTAAAACTCTGCAGGTTTGTGAATTGCAGTGCCCCTGAGCTCCATTTTTCAACTCGCTTTTTTGGGAGTGGGCCGCAAAAGCGCAGGATTGCTTCAGGCCCTCTTCTGGTTCTGGGGGGCAGTCTGAACTTGTGCTTAATTCTTCTTCCTGATGGGAAAATAGAGGGACCTGTGCCTGTCCCAACCACTAGAGCTAGTCTCTCATTAGTTCCCCCACTTCCCGTTCATGATCAGGACAATTTGCAACCTGTACGGAACAGGAGGTTAAAGGTGCTGATTCTCCAAGGAGGGAGATGGCTAGTAAATCGGCTGGAATGGCGAACCCGAGCAAAGGAGATGAGAAATGAGGTGCGTTTTAGAAACCTTTCCCGATCACACGGTGTACCATCTTCTGGGTTTCTCATGCCTGTTTTCGACGTAGGAAGATGCCCTTGAACCTGGAGATTTGGGACCCATGGTATGGGTACCCTGCAGTATTACTTGAAGGGGTCTGCGTTGGCTCACCCAACCTCACCGAACCTCCCAGCCCCAAGAGTGTCCACCCTTATGTCTCAATCAGCTGTGGGTCTAGATATGGTCAATCCAGGTTGCATCACAGTCCCTGAACGAATTTTGTAAGAATTTCTCTCTCTTTCACTGTGTTTGTTTCACAGGTTTTGAAAAGAAATTTATTTTTATAATGGGGTTTAGCTGCTTTTCACGGCTGTGTTTATGCCGTGTTACAGCCCCTTGACTCACTTACAGAGAGATATCAATACATAGGTTTGAAGATTCTTACTAGTCAGATATATTCTTGTGCGGTGAATAGGGGGTGTTGAGTCCAGTTCACTGAGCAAGGAGTAGGTCTTGTCTATTACATATTGGGTTTAGGGAAGGGTATCGGAGCTAATTTGAAACCCTAGTTTTATGCATCACCCCACCTCACCTTTCCCGTTCAGCAGACATAGTGTTTTTTCTAAACGTGTGACTCTGTTCTGTTTTCTAATTCAGTTCAAGTGTAGCGGTTTTTAGATTCCCTCTATAAGTGATATCTTATGATAAGTGCCTTTTTCTGTGTGACTTATTTCACTTAGAATGGTCGTACCTAAATCCACTCATCGTGCTGCTACTAGCCTTATGACGTTGATTTCATGGCTGAGTGATATTACATTCTACATGAGGACCCCAACTTCTTTATCCATTTTTCTCTTTCCTAGGATATTTAAGGTGTAATGAAGTGGGGGTTCTTGTCAACAGAGCAGCCCTAAACTTTGGGGTGCCTGTGTCTTGCTGATTTTTAGTTTTCCGAATTTATACGCCCATGAGTGGAAGTGTCCTATGCTCTCCAAGCTGTGTTTTTTTATATGTTTCAGAACACACCGTACACTTCTCCAGAGTGGCTGTTGGCAATTTACATCCCACCCATCAGCGTAGCAAGGCTCCCATTTCTCCATGGCCGGTCCTGCATTTCTGGTTTGGACACTTTTTTCTGCATGGCCCTTTTTCCCCCTGAGAAGCGAGACTTTTTGTAGCACAGATTTGCCTTTCCAGGTTGCTTGGTTGGCCAAAAAGCGCGTATGTGTTTATTCCTGAATATATTCAGGAAAAAACGCATACGCCCTTTTTGGCCAAGGGCATCATTGTCCACGTTTTGCTGCTTTTCATGTGCTTTCAAGGCAATTCGAATCTACCTCCTGAAATCTGTTTCCTGCAATTCTGCCTTGCTTTCAAAGCCTCTTCGTTGCCTTCCCTTAATATATTTGTGGACGAGAGGTATCATTTAAAACTCTGCAGGTTTGTGAATTGCAGTGCCCCTGAGCTCCATTTTTCAACTCGCTTTTTTGGGAGCTGGCCGCAAAAGCGCAGGATTGCTTCAGGCCCTCTTCTGGTTCTGGGGGGCAGGCTGAGCTTGTGCTTAATTCTTCTTCCTGATGGGAAAATAGAGTGACCTGTGCCTGTCCCAACACCTAGAGCTAGTCTCTCATTGGTTCCCCCTCTTCCCGTTCATCCTCAGGACAAATTGCAACCTGTACGGAACAGGAGGTTAAAGGTGCTGATTCTCCAAGGAGGGAGATGGCTAGTAAATCGGCTGGAATGGCGAACCCGAGCAAAGGAGATGAGAAATGAGGTGCGTTTTAGAAACCTTTCCCGATCACACGGTGTACCATCTTCTGGGTTTCTCATGCCTGCTTTCGATGTAGGAAGATGGCCTTGAACCTGGAGATTTGGGACCCATGGGATGGGTACCATGCAGTATTACTTGAAAGGGTCTGCGTTGGCTCCCCCAACCTCACCGAACCTCTCAGCCCCAAGAGTGTCTACCCTTATGTCTCAATCAGCTGTGGGTCTAGATATGGTCAATCCAGGTTGCATCACAGTCCCTGAACGAATTTTGTAAGAATTTCTCTCTCTTTCACTGTCTTTGTTTCACAGGTTTTGAAAAGAAATTTATTTTTATAATGGGGTTTAGCTGCTTTTCACGGCTGTGTTTATGCCGTGTTACAGCCCCTTGACTCACTTACAGAGAGATATCAATACATAGGTTTGAAGATTCTTACTATTCAGATATATTCTTGTGCGGTGAATAGGGGGTGTTGAGTCCAGTTCACTGAGCAAGGAGTAGGTCTTGTCTATTACATATTGGGTTTATGGAAGGGTATCAGAGCTAATTTGAAACCCTTGTTTTATGCATCACCCCACCTCACCTTTCCTGTTCAGCAGCCATAGTGTGTTTTCTAAACGTGTGACTCTGTTCTGTTTTGTAATGCAGTTCAAGTGTAGCGGTTTTTACATTCCCTCTCTAAGTGATATCTTATGATAAGTGTCTTTTTCTGTGTGACTTATTTCACTTAGAATCGTCGTACCTAAATCCACTCATCGTGCTGCTACTAGCCTTATGACGTTGATTTCATGGCTGAGTGATATTCCATTGTACATGAGGACCACAACTTCTTTATCCATTTTTCTCTTTCCAAGGATATTTAAGGTGTAATGAAGTGGGGGTTCTTGTCAACAGAGCAGCCCTAAACTTTGGGGTGCCTGTGTCTTGCTGATTTTTAGTTTTCCCAATTTATACGCGCATGAGTGCAAGTGCCTTATGCTCTCCAATCTGTGTTATTTAGATGTTTCAGGACACACCGTACACTTCTCCAGAGTGGCTGTTGGCAATTTACATCCTGCCCATCAGCGTAGCAAGGCTCCCATTTCTCCATGGCCGGTCCTGCATTTCTGGTTTTGACACTTTTTTCCGCATGGCCCTTTTGCCCTCTGGGAAGCGAGACTTCTTTGGAGCGCTGATTTGCCTTTCCAGGTTGCTTGGTTGGCCAAAAAGGGCGTATGCGTTTTTTCCTGAATATATTCAGGAAAAAACGCATACGCCCTTTTTGGCCAAGGGCATCATTGTCCACGTTTTGCCGCTTTTCGTGTGCTTTCAAGGGGATTCGAATCTACCTCCTGAAATCTGTTTCCTGCAATTCTGCCTTGCTTTCAAAGCCTCTTCGTTGCCTTCCCTTAATATATTTGTGGACGAGAGGTATCATTTAAAACTCTGCAGGTTTGTGAATTGCAGTGCCCCTGAGCTCCATTTTTCAACTCGCTTTTTTGGGAGCTGGCCGCAAAAGCGCAGGATTGCTTCAGGCCCTCTTCTGGTTCTGGGGGGCAGGCTGAGCTTGTGCTTAATTCTTCTTCCTGATGGGAAAATAGAGTGACCTGTGCCTGTCCCAACACCTAGTGCTAGTCTCTCATTGGTTCCCCCTCTTCCCGTTCATCCTCAGGACAAATTGCAACCTGTACGGAACAGGAGGTTAAAGGTGCTGATTCTCCAAGGAGGGAGATGGCTAGTAAATTGGCTGGAATGGCGAACCCGAGCAAAGGAGATGAGAAATGAGGTGCGTTTTAGAAACCTTTCCCGATCACAGGGTGTACCATCTTCTGGGTTTCTCATGCATGTTTTCGATGTAGGAAGATGCCCTTGAACCTGGACATTTGGGACCCATGGGATGGGTACCATGCAGTATTACTTGAAAGGGTCAGCGTTGGCTCACCCAACCTCAGCGAAACTCTCAGCCCCAAGAGTGTCCACCCTTATGTCTCAATCAGCTGTGGGTCTAGATATGGTCAATCCAGGTTGCATCACAGCCCCTGAACGAATTTTGTAAGAATTTCTCTCTCTTTCACTGTCTTTGTTTCATGGGTTTTGAAAAGTAATTTATTTTTATAATGGGGTTTAGCTGCTTTTCACGGCTGTGTTTATGCCGTGATACAGCCCCTTGACTCACTTACAGAGAGATATCAATACATAGGTTTGAAGATTCTTACTAGTCAGATATATGCTTGTGCGGTGAATAGGGGGTGTTGAGTCCAGTTCACTGAGCAAGGAGTAGGTCTTGTTTATTACATATTGGGTTTATGGAACGTTATCGGAGCTAATTTGAAACCCTTGTTTGATGCATCACCCCACCTCACCTTTCCCGTTCAGCAGCCATAGTGTTTTTTCTAAACGTGTGACTCTGTTCTGTTTTGTAATTCAGTTCAAGTTTAGCGGTTTTTACATTCCCTCTCTAAGTGATATCTTATGATAAGTGTCTTTTTCTGTGTGACTTATTTCACTTAGAATCGTCGTACCTAAATCCACTCATCGTGCTGCTACTAGCCTTATGACGTTGATTTCATGGCTGAGTGATATTCCATTGTACATGAAGACCACAACTTCTTTATCCATTTTTCTCTTTCCTAGGATATTTAAGGTGTAATGAAGTGGGGGTTCTTGTCAGCAGAGCAGCCCTAAACTTTGGGGTGGCTGTGTCTTGCTGATTTTTAGTTTTCCCAATTTATACGCCCATGAGTGGAAGTGCCCTATGCGCTCCAAGCTGTGTTTTTTAGATGTTTCAGGACACACCGTACACTTCTCCAGAGTGGCTGTTTGCAATTTACATCCCACCCATCAGCATAGCAAGGCTCCCATTTCTGCATGGCCGGTCCTGCATTTCTGGTTTGGACACTTTTTTCCGCATGGCCCTTTTGCCCGCTGGGAAGCTAGACTTCTTTGGAGCGCTGATTTGCCCTTCCATGTTGCTTGGTTGGCCAAAAAGGGCGTATGCGTTTTTTCCTGAATATATTCAGGAAAAAACGCATACGCCCTTTTTGGCCAAGGGCATCATTGTCCACGTTTTGCCGCTTTTCATGTGCTTTCAAGGCGATTCGAATCTACCTCCTGAAATCTGTTTCCTGCAATTCTGCCTTGCTTTCAAAGCCTCTTCGTTGCCTTCCCTTACTATATTTGAGGACGAGAGTTATCATTTAAAACACTGCAGGTTTGTGAATTGCAGTGCCCCTGAGCTCCATTTTTCAACTCGCTTTTTTGGGAGCTGGCCGCAAAAGCGCAGGATTGCTTCAGGCCCTCTTTTGGTTCTGGGGGGCAGGCTGAGCTTGTGCTTAATTCTTCTTCCTGATGGGAAAATAGAGTGACCTGTGCCTGTCCCAACACCTAGAGCTAGTCTCTCTTTGGTTCCCCCTCTTCCCGTTCATCCTCAGGACAAAGTGCAAACTCTACGGAACAGGAGTTTAAAGGTGCTGATTCTCCAAGGAGGGAGATGGCTAGTAAAGGGGCTGCAATGGCGAACCCGAGCACAAGGAGATGAGAAATGAGGTGCGTTTTAGAAACCTATCCCGATCACACGGTGTGCCATCTTCTGGGTTTCCCATGCACGTTTTCGACGTAGGAAGATGCCCTTGAACCTGGAGATTTGGGACCCATGGTATGGGTACCCTGCAGTATTACTTGAAAGGGTCTGCGTGGGCTCACCAAACCTCACCGAACCTCTCAGCCCCAAGAGTGTCCACCCTTATGTCTCAATCAGCTGTGGGTCTAGATATGGTCAATCCAGGTTGCATCACAGCCCCTGAACGAATTTTGTAAGAATTTCTCTCTCTTTCACTGTCTTTGTTTCACTGGTTTTTAAAAGTAATTTATTTTTATAATGGGGTTTAGCTGCTTTTCACGGCTGTGTTTATGCCGCTTTACACCCCCTTGACTCACTTACAGAGAGATATCAATACATAGGTTTGAAGATTCTTACTAGTCAGATATATTCTTGTGCGGTGAATAGGGGGTGTTGAGTCTGGTTAACTGAGCAAGGAGTACGTCTTGTCTATTACATATTGGGTTTAGGGAAGGGTATCGGAGCTAATTTGAAACCCTTGTTTTATGCATCACCCCACCTCACCTTTCCCGTTCACCAGACAGATTGTTTTTTCTAAACGTGTGACTCTGTTCTGTTTTGTAATTCAGTTCAAGTGTAGCGGATTTTACATTCCCTCTAGAAGTGATATCTTAGGATAAGTGTCTTTTTCTGTGTGACTTATTTCACTTAGAATCGTCGTACCTAAATCCACTCATCGTGCTGCTACTAGCCTTATGACGTTGATTTCATGGCTGAGTGATATTCCATTGTACATGAGGACCACAACTTCTTTATCCATTTTTCTCTTTCCTAGGATATTTAAGGTGTAATAAAGTGGGGGTTCTTGTCAACAGAGCAGCCCTAAACTTTGGGGTGCCTGTGTCTTGCTGATTTTTAGTTTTCCCAATTTATACGCCCATGAGTGGAAGTGCCCTATGCTCTCCAAGCTGTGTTTTTTAGATGTTTCAGAACACACCGTACACTTCTCCAGAGTGGCTGTTGGCAATTTACATCCCACCCATCAGCGTAGCAAGGCTTCCACTTCTCCATGGCCGGTCCTGCATTTCTGGTTTGGACACTTTTTTCCGCATGGCCCTTTTGCCCGCTGGGAAGCGAGACTTCTTTGGAGCGCTGATTGGCCTTTCCAGGTTGCTTGGTTGGCCAAAAAGGGCGTATGCGTTTTTTCCTAAATATATTCAGGAAAAAACGCATACGCCCTTTTTGGCCAATGGCATCATTGTCCACGTTTTGCCGCTTTTCATGTGCTTTCAAGGCGATTCGAATCTACCTCCTGAAATCTGTTTCCTGCAATTCTGCCTTGCTTTCAAAGCCTCTTCGTTGCCTTCCCTTAATATATTTGTGGACGAGAGGTATGATTTAAAACTCTGCAGGTTTGTGAATTGCAGTGCCCCTGAGCTCCATTTTTCAACTCGCTTTTTTGGGAGCGGGCCGCAAAAGCGCAGGATTGCTTCAGGCCCTCTTCTGGTTCTGGGGGGCAGGCTGAGCTTGTGCTTAATTCTTCTTCCTGATGGGAAAATAGAGTGACCTGTGCCTGTCCCAACACCTAGAGCTAGTCTCTCATTGGTTCCCCCTCTTCCCGTTCATCCTCAGGACAAATTGCAACCTGTACGGAACAGGAGGTTAAAGGTGCTGATTCTCCAAGGAGGGAGATGGCTAGTAAATCGGCTGGAATGGCGAACCCGAGCAAAGGAGATGAGAAATGAGGTGCGTTTTAGAAACCTTTCCCGATCACACGGTGTACCATCTTCTGGGTTTCTCATGCCTGTTTTCGACGTAGGAAGATGCCCTTGAACCTGGAGATTTGGGACCCATGGGATGGGTACCATGCAGTATTACTTGAAAGGGTCTGCGTTGGCTCACCCAACCTCACCGAACCTCTCAGCCGCAAGAGTGTCCACCCTTATGTCTCAATCAGCTGTGGGTCTATATATGGTCAATCCAGGTTGCATCACAGCCCCTGAACGAATTTTGGAAGAATTTCTCTCTCTTTCACTGTCTTTGTTTCACCGGTTTTGAAAAGTAATTTATTTTTATAATGGGGTTTAGCTGCTTTTCACGGCTGTGTTTATGCCGCTTTACACCCCCTTGACTCACTTACAGAGAGATATCAATATATAGGTTTGAAGATTCTTACTAGTCAGATATATTCTTGTGCGGTGAATAGGGGGTGTTGAGTCCAGTTCACTGAAAAAGGAATAGGTCTTGTCTCTTACATATTGGGTTTATGGAACGGTATCTGAGCTAATTTGAAACCCTTGTTTTATGCATCACCCCACCTCACCTTTCCCATTCAGCAGCCATAGTGTGTTTCCTAAACGTGTGACTCTGTTCTGTTTTGTAATTCAGTTCAAGTGTAGCGGATTTTACATTCCCTCTAGAAGTGATATCTTATGATAAGTGTCTTTTTCTGTGTGACTTATTTCACTTAGAATCGTCGTACCTAAATCCACTCATCGTGCTGCTACTAGCCTTATGACGTGGATTTCATGGCTGAGTGATATTCCATTGTACATGAGGACCACAACTTCTTTATCCGTTTTTCTCTTTCCTAGGATATTTAAGGTGTAATGAAGTGGGGGTTCTTGTCAACAGAGCAGCCCTCAACTTTGGGGTGCCTGTGTCTTGCTGATTTTTAGTTTTCCCAATTTATACGCCCATGAGTGGAAGTGCCCTATGCTCTCCAAGCTGTGTTTTTTAGATGTTTCAGAACACACCGTACACTTCTCCAGAGTGGCTGTTGGCAATTTACATCCCACCCATCAGCGTAGCAAGGCTCCCATTTCTCCATGGCCGGTCCTGCACTTCTGGTTTGGACACTTTTTTCCGCATGGCCCTTTTGCCCGCTGGGAAGCGAGACTTCTTTGGAGCGCTGATTTGCCTTTCCAGGTTGCTTGGTTGGCCAAAAAGGCGTATGCGTTTTTTCCTGAATATATTCAGGAAAAAACGCATACGCCCTTTTTGGCCAAGGGCATCATTGTCCACGTTTTGCCGCTTTTCATGTGCTTTCAAGGCGATTCGAATCTACCTCCTGAAATCTGTTTCCTGCAATTCTGCCTTGCTTTCAAAGCCTCTTCGTTGCCTTCCCTTAATATATTTGTGGACGAGAGGTATCATTTAAAACTCTGCAGGTTTGTGAATTGCAGTGCCCCTGAGCTCCATTTTTCAACTCGCTTTTTTGGGAGCTGGCCGCAAAAGCGCAGGATTGCTTCAGGCCCTCTTCTGGTTCTGGGGGGCAGGCTGAGCTTGTGCTTAATTCTTCTTCCTGATGGGAAAATAGAGTGACCTGTGCCTGTCCCAACACCTAGAGCTAGTCTCTCATTGGTTCCCCCTCTTCCCGTTCATCCTCAGGACAAATTGCAACCTGTACGGAACAGGAGGTTAAAGGTGCTGATTCTCCAAGGAGGGAGATGGCTAGTAAATCGGCTGGAATGGCGAACCCGAGCCAAGGAGATGAGAAATGAGGTGCGTTTTAGAAACCTTTCCCGATCACACGGTGTACCATCTTCTGGGTTTCTCATGCCTGTTTTCGACGTAGGAAGATGCCCTTGAACCTGGAGATTTGGGACCCATGGGATGGGTACCATGCAGTATTACTTGAAAGGGTCTGCGTTGGCTCACCCAACCTCACCGAACCTCTCAGCCCCAAGAGTGTCCACCCTTATGTCTCAATCAGCTGTGGGTCTAGATATGGTCAATCCAGGTTGCATCACAGCCCCTGAACGAATTTTGTAAGAATTTCTCTCTCTTTCACTGTCTTTGTTTCACGGGTTTTGAAAAGTAATTTATTTTTATAATGGGGTTTAGCTGCTTTTCACGGCTGTGTTTATGCCGCTTTACACCCCCTTGACTCACTTACAGAGAGATATCAATACATAGGTTTGAAGATTCTTACTAGTCAGATATATTCTTGTGCGGTGAATAGGGGGTGTTGAGTCCAGTTCACTGAAAAAGGAATAGGTCTTGTCTCTTACATATTGGGTTTATGGAACGGTATCTGAGCTAATTTGAAACCCTTGTTTTATGCATCACCCCACCTCACCTTTCCCGTTCAGCAGCCATAGTGTGTTTCCTAAACGTGTGACTCTGTTCTGTTTTGTAATTCAGTTCAAGTGTAGCGGTTTTTACATTCCCTCTAGAAGTGATATCTTATGATAAGTGTCTTTTTCTGTGTGACTTATTTCACTTAGAATCGTCGTACCTAAATCCACTCATCGTGCTGCTACTAGCCTTATGACGTGGATTTCATGGCTGAGTGATATTCCATTGTACATGAGGACCACAACTTCTTTATCCGTTTTTCTCTTTCCTAGGATATTTAAGGTGTAATGAAGTGGGGGTTCTTGTCAACAGAGCAGCCCTCAACTTTGGGGTGCCTGTGTCTTGCTGATTTTTAGTTTTCCCAATTTATACGCCCATGAGTGGAAGTGCCCTATGCTCTCCAAGCTGTGTTTTTTAGATGTTTCAGAACACACCGTACACTTCTCCAGAGTGGCTGTTGGCAATTTACATCCCACCCATCAGCGTAGCAAGGCTCCCATTTCTCCATGGCCGGTCCTGCACTTCTGGTTTGGACACTTTTTTCCGCATGGCCCTTTTGCCCGCTGGGAAGCGAGAGTTCTTTGGAGCGCTGATTTGCCTTTCCAGGTTGCTTGGTTGGCCAAAAAGGGCGTATGCGTTTTTTCCTGAATATATTCAGGAAAAAACACATACGCCCTTTTTGGCCAAGGGCATCATTGTCCACGTTTTGCCGCTTTTCATGTGCTTTCAAGGCGATTCGAATCTACCTCCTGAAATCTGTTTCCTGCAATTCTGCCTTGCTTTCAAAGCCTCTTCGTTGCCTTCCCTTAATATATTTGTGGACGAGAGTTATCATTTAAAACTCTGCAGGTTTGTGAATTGCAGTGCCCCTGAGCTCCATTTTTCAACTCGCTTTATTGGGAGCTGGCCGCAAAAGCGCAGGATTGCTTCAGGCCCTCTTCTGGTTCTGGGGGGCAGGCTGAGCTTGTGCTTAATTCTTCTTCCTGATGGGAAAATAGAGTGACCTGTGCCTGTCCCAACACCTAGAGCTAGTCTCTCATTGGTTCCCCCTCTTCCCGTTCATCCTCAGGACAAATTGCAACCTGTACGGAACAGGAGGTTAAAGGTGCTGATTCTCCAAGGAGGGAGATGGCTAGTAAATCGGCTGGAATGGCGAACCCGAGCAAAGGAGATGAGAAATGAGGTGCGTTTTAGAAACCTTTCCCGATCACACGGTGTACCATCTTCTGGGTTTCTCATGCCTGTTTTCGACGTAGGAAGATGCCCTTGAACCTGGAGATTTGGGACCCATGGGATGGGTACCATGCAGTATTACTTGAAAGGGTCTGCGTTGGCTCACCCAACCTCACCGAACCTCTCAGCCCCAAGAGTGTCCACCCTTATGTCTCAATCAGCTGTGGGTCTAGATATGGTCAATCCAGGTTGCATCACAGCCCCTGAACGAATTTTGTAAGAATTTCTCTCTCTTTCACTGTCTTTGTTTCACGGGTTTTGAAAAGTAATTTATTTTTATAATGGGGTTTAGCTGCTTTTCACGGCTGTGTTTATGCCGCTTTACACCCCCTTGACTCACTTACAGAGAGATATCAATACATAGGTTTGAAGATTCTTACTAGTCAGATATATTCTTGTGCGG
The DNA here is from genome assembly GCF_949987535.1 of Balaenoptera acutorostrata. Taxonomy (NCBI): domain Eukaryota; kingdom Metazoa; phylum Chordata; class Mammalia; order Artiodactyla; family Balaenopteridae; genus Balaenoptera; species Balaenoptera acutorostrata. The sequence continues at coordinate 287,231 of NW_026646825.1, read as the reverse complement.
TGAATAGGGGGTGTTGAGTCCAGTTCACTGAAAAAGGAATAGGTCTTGTCTCTTACATATTGGGTTTATGGAACGGTATCTGAGCTAATTTGAAACCCTTGTTTTATGCATCACCCCACCTCACCTTTCCCGTTCAGCAGCCATAGTGTGTTTCCTAAACGTGTGATTCTGTTCTGTTTTGTAATTCAGTTCAAGTGTAGCGGTTTTTACATTCCCTCTCTAAGTGATATCTTATGAAAAGTGTCTTTTTCTGTGTGACTTATTTCACTTAGAATCGTCGTACCTAAATCCACTCATCATGCTGCTACTAGCCTTATGACGTGGATTTCATGGCTGAGTGATATTCCATTGTACATGAGGACCACAACTTCTTTATCCATTTTTCTCTTTCCTAGGATATTTAAGTTGTAATGAAGTGGGGGTTCTTGTCAACAGAGCAGCCCTCAACTTTGGGGTGCCTGTGTCTTGCTGATTTTTAGTTTTCCCAATTTATACGCCCATGAGTGGAAGTGCCCTATGCTCTCCAAGCTGTGTTTTTTAGATGTTTCAGAACACACCGTACACTTCTCCAGAGTGGCTGTTGGCAATTTACATCCCACCCATCAGCGTAGCAAGGCTCCCATTTCTCCATGGCCGGTCCTGCATTTCTGGTTTGGACACTTTTTTCCGCATGGCCCTTTTGCCCGCTGGGAAGCGAGACTTCTTTGGAGCGCTGATTTGCCTTTCCAGGTTGCTTGGTTGGCCAAAAAGGGCGTATGCGTTTTTTCCTGAATATATTCAGGAAAAAACGCATACGCCCTTTTTGGCCAAGGGCATCATTGTCCACGTTTTACCGCTTTTCATGTGCTTTCAAGGCGATTCGAATCTACCTCCTGAAATCTGTTTCCTGCAATTCTGCCTTGCTTTCAAAGCCTCTTCGTTGCCTTCCCTTACTATATTTGTGGACGAGAGGTATCATTTAAAACTCTGCAGGTTTGTGAATTGCAGTGCCCCTGAGCTCCATTTTTCAACTCGCTTTATTGGGAGCTGGCCGCAAAAGCGCAGGATTGCTTCAGGCCCTCTTCTGGTTCTGGGAGGCAGGCTGAGCTTGTGCTTAATTCCTCTTCCTGATGGGAAAATAGAGTGACCTGTGCCTGTCCCAACACCTAGAGCTAGTCTCTCATTGGTTCCCCCTCTTCCCGTTCATCCTCAGGACAAATTGCAACCTGTACGGAACAGGAGGTTAAAGGTGCTGATTCTCCAAGGAGGGAGATGGCTAGTAAATCGGCTGGAATGGCGAACCCGAGCAAAGGAGATGAGAAATGAGGTGCGTTTTAGAAACCTTTCCCGATCACACGGTGTACCATCTTCTGGGTTTCTCATGCCTGTTTTCGACGTAGGAAGATGCCCTTGAACCTGGAGATTGGGACCCATGGGATGGGTACCATGCAGTATTACTTGAAAGGGTCTGCGTTGGCTCACCCAACCTCACCGAACCTCTCAGCCCCAAGAGTGTCCACCCTTATGTCTCAATCAGCTGTGGGTCTAGATATGGTCAATCCAGGTTGCATCACAGCCCCTGAACGAATTTTGTAAGAATTTCTCTCTCTTTCACTGTCTTTGTTTCACGGGTTTTGAAAAGTAATTTATTTTTATAATGGGGTTTAGCTGCTTTTCACGGCTGTGTTTATGCCGCTTTACACCCCCTTGACTCACTTACAGAGAGATATCAATACATAGGTTTGAAGATTCTTACTAGTCAGATATATTCTTGTGCGGTGAATAGGGGGTGTTGAGTCCAGTTCACTGAAAAAGGAATAGGTCTTGTCTCTTACATATTGGGTTTATGGAACGGTATCTGAGCTAATTTGAAACCCTTGTTTTATGCATCACCCCACCTCACCTTTCCCGTTCAGCAGCCATAGTGTGTTTTCTAAACGTCTGACTCTGTTCTGTTTTGCAATTCAGTTCAAGTGTAGCGGATTTACATTCCCTCTAGAAGTGATATCTTATGATAAGTGTCTTTTTCTGTGTGACTTATTTCACTTAGAATCGTCGTACCTAAATCCACTCATCGTGCTGCTACTAGCCTTATGACGTGGATTTCATGGCTGAGTGATATTCCATTGTACATGAGGACCACAACTTCTTTATCCATTTTTCTCTTTCCTGGGATATTTAAGGTGTAATGAAGTGGGGGTTCTTGTCAACAGAGCAGCCCTAAACTTTGGGGTGCCTGTGTCTTGCTGATTTTTAGTTTTCCCAATTTATACGTCCATGAGTGGAAGTGCCCTATGCTCTACAAGCTGTGTTTTTTAGATGTTTCAGAACACACCGTACACTTCTCCAGAGTGGCTGTTGGCAGTTTACATCCAACCCATCAGCGTAGCAAGGCTCCCATTTCTCCAGGGCCGGTCCTGCATTTCTGGTTTGGACACTTTTTTCCGCATGGCCCTTTTGCCCGCTGGGAAGCGAGACTTCTTTGGAGCGCTGATTGGCATTTCCAGGTTGCTTGGTTGGCCAAAAAGGGCGTATGCGTTTTTTCCTGAATATATTCAGGAAAAAACGCATACGCCCTTTTTGGCCAAGGGCATCATTGTCCACGTTTTGCCGCTTTTCATGTGCTTTCAAGGCGATTCGAATCTACCTCCTGAAATCTGTTTCCTGCAATTCTGCCTTGCTTTCAAAGCCTCTTCGTTGCCTTCCCTTAATATATTTGTGGACGAGCGGTATCATTTAAAACTCTGCAGGTTTGTGAATTGCAGTGCCCCTGAGCTCCATTTTACAACTCGCTTTTTTGGGAGCTGGCCGCAAAAGCGCAGGATTGCTTCAGGCCCTCTTCTGGTTCTGGGGGGCAGGCTGAGCTTGTGCTTAATTCTTCTTCCTGATGGGAAAATAGAGTGACCTGTGCCTGTCCCAACACCTAGAGCTAGTCTCTCATTGGTTCCCCCTCTTCCCGTTCATCCTCAGGACAAATTGCAACCTGTATGGAACAGGAGGTTAAAGGTGCTGATTCTCCAAGGAGGGAGATGGCTAGTAAATCGGCTGGAATGGCGAACCCGAGCCAAGGAGATGAGAAATGAGGTGCGTTTTAGAAACCTTTCCCGATCACACGGTGTACCAAATTCTGGGTTTCTCATGCCTGTTTTCGACGTAGGAAGATGCCCTTGAACCTGGAGATTTGGGACCCATGGGATGGGTACCATGCAGTATTACTTGAAAGGGTCTGCGTTGGCTCACCCAACCTCACCGAACCTCTCAGCCCCAAGAGTGTCCACCCTTATGTCTCAAGCAGCTGTGGGTCTAGATATGGTCAATCCAGGTTGCATCACAGCCCCTGAACGAATTTTGTAAGAATTTCTCTCTCTTTCACTGTCTTTGTTTCACGGGTTTTGAAAAGTAATTTATTTTTATAATGGGGTTTAGCTGCTTTTCACGGCTGTGTTTATGCCGCTTTACACCCCCTTGACTCACTTACAGAGAGATATCAATACATAGGTTTGAAGATTCTTACTAGTCAGATATATTCTTGTGCGGTGAATAGGGGGTGTTGAGTCCAGTTCACTGAAAAAGGAATAGGTCTTGTCTCTTACATATTGGGTTTATGGAACGGTATCTGAGCTAATTTGAAACCCTTGTTTTATGCATCACCCCACCTCACCTTTCCCGTTCAGCAGCCATAGTGTGTTTCCTAAACGTGTGACTCTGTTCTGTTTTGTAATTCAGTTCAAGTGTAGCGGTTTTTACATTCCCTCTAGAAGTGATATCTTATGATAAGTGTCTTTTTCTGTGTGACTTATTTCACTTAGAATCATCGTACCTAAATCCACTCATCGTGCTGCTACTAGCCTTATGACGTTGATTTCATGGCTGAGTGATATTCCATTGTACATGAGGACCACAACTCCTTTATCCATTTTTCTCTTTCCTAGGATATTTAAGGTGTAATAAAGTGGGGGTTTTTGTCAACAGAGCAGCCCTAAACTTTGGGGTGCCTGTGTCTTGCTGATTTTTAGTTTTCCCAATTTATACGCCCATGAGTGGAAGTGCCCTATGCTCTCCAAGCTGTGTTTTTTAGATGTTTCAGAACACACCGTACACTTCTCCAGAGTGGCTGTTGGCAATTTACATCCCACCCATCAGCGTAGCAAGGCTCCCATTTCTCCATGGCCGGTCCTGCATTTCTGGTTTGGACACTTTTTTCCGCATGGCCCTTTTGCCCGCTTGGAAGCGAGACTTCTTTGGAGCGCTGATTGGCCTTTCAAGGTTGCTTGGTTGGCCAAAAAGGGCGTATGCGTTTTTTCCTAAATATATTCAGGAAAAAACGCATACGCCCTTTTGGCCAAGGGCATCATTGTCCACGTTTTGCCGCTTTTCATGTGCTTTCAAGGCGATTCGAATCTACCTCCTGAAATCTGTTTCCTGCAATTCTGCCTTGCTTTCAAAGCCTCTTCGTTCCCTTCCCTTAATATATTTGTGGACGAGAGGTATCATTTAAAACTCTGCAGGTTTGTGAATTGCAGTGCCCCTGAGCTCCATTTTTCAACTCGCTTTTTTGGGAGCTGGCCGCAAAAGCGCAGGATTGCTTCAGGCCCTCTTCTGGTTCTGGGGGGCAGGCTGAGCTTGTGCTTAATTCTTCTTCCTGATGGGAAAATAGAGTGACCTGTGCCTGTCCCAACACCTAGAGCTAGTCTCTCATTGGTTCCCCCTCTTCCCGTTCATCCTCAGGACAAATTGCAACCTGTACGGAACAGGAGGTTAAAGGTGCTGATTCTCCAAGGAGGGAGATGGCTAGTAAATCGGCTGGAATGGCGAACCCGAGCAAAGGAGATGAGAAATGAGGTGCGTTTTAGAAACCTTTCCCGATCACACGGTGTACCATCTTCTGGGTTTCTCATGCCTGTTTTCGACGTAGGAAGATGCCCTTGAACCTGGAGATTTGGGACCCATGGGATGGGTACCATGCAGTATTACTTGAAAGGGTCTGCGTTGGCTCACCCAACCTCACCGAACCTCTCAGCCCCAAGAGTGTCCACCCTTATGTCTCAATCAGCTGTGGGTCTAGATATGGTCAATCCAGGTTGCATCACAGCCCCTGAACGAATTTTGTAAGAATTTCTCTCTCTTTCACTGTCTTTGTTTCACGGGTTTTGAAAAGTAATTTATTTTTATAATGGGGTTTAGCTGCTTTTCACGGCTGTGTTTATGCCGCTTTACACCCCCTTGACTCACTTACAGAGAGATATCAATACATAGGTTTGAAGATTCTTACTAGTCAGATATATTCTTGTGCGGTGAATAGGGGGTGTTGAGTCCAGTTCACTGAAAAAGGAATAGGTCTTGTCTCTTACATATTGGGTTTATGGAACGGTATCTGAGCTAATTTGAAACCCTTGTTTTATGCATCACCCCACCTCACCTTTCCCGTTCAGCAGCCATAGTGTGTTTCCTAAACGTGTGACTCTGTTCTGTTTTGTAATTCAGTTCAAGTGTAGCGGTTTTTACATTCCCTCTAGAAGTGATATCTTATGATAAGTGTCTTTTTCTGTGTGACTTATTTCACTTAGAATCGTCGTACCTAAATCCACTCATCGTGCTGCTACTAGCCTTATGACGTGGATTTCATGGCTGAGTGATATTCCATTGTACATGAGGACCACAACTTCTTTATCCATTTTTCTCTTTCCTAGGATATTTAAGGTGTAATGAAGTGGGGTTCTTGTCAACAGAGCAGCCCTAAACTTTGGGGTGCCTGTGTCTTGCTGATTTTTAGTTTTCCCAATTTATACGCCCATGAGTGGAAGTGCCCTATGCTCTCCAAGCTGTGTTTTTTAGATGTTTCAGAACACACCGTACACTTCTCCAGAGTGGCTGTTGGCAATTTACATCCCACCCATCAGCGTAGCAAGGCTCCCATTTCTCTATGGCCGGTCCTGCATTTCTGGTTTGGACACTTTTTTCCGCATGGCCCTTTTGCCCGCTGGGAAGCGAGAGTTCTTTGGAGCGCTGATTTGCCTTTCCAGGTTGCTTGGTTGGCCAAAAAGGGCGTATGCGTTTTTTCCTGAATATATTCAGGAAAAAACGCATACGCCCTTTTTGGCCAAGGGCATCATTGTCCACGTTTTGCCGCTTTTCATGTGCTTTCAAGGCGATTCGAATCTACCTCCTGAAATCTGTTTCCTGCAATTCTGCCTTGCTTTCAAAGCCTCTTCATTGCCTTCCCTTAATATATTTGTGGACGAGAGTTATCATTTAAAACTCTGCAGGTTTGTGAATTGCAGTGCCCCTGAGCTCCATTTTTCAACTCGCTTTTTTGGGAGCTGGCCGCAAAAGCGCAGGATTGCTTCAGGCCCTCTTCTGGTTCTGGGGGGTAGGCTGAGCTTGTGCTTAATTCCTCTTCCTGATGGGAAAATAGAGTGACCTGTGCCTTTCCCAACCCCTAGAGCTAGTCTCTCATTGGTTCCCCCTCTTCCCGTTCATCCTCAGGACAAATTGCAACCTGTACGGAACAGGAGGTTAAAGGTGCTGATTCTCCAAGGAGGGAGATGGCTAGTAAATCGGCTGGAATGGCGAACCCGAGCAAAGGAGATGAGAAATGAGGTGCCTTTTAGAAACCTTTCCCGATCACACGGTGTACCATCTTCTGGGTTTCTCATGCCTGTTTTCGACGTAGGAAGATGCCCTTGAACCTGGAGATTGGGACCCATGGGATGGGTACCATGCAGTATTACTTGAAAGGGTCTGCGTTGGCTCACCAAACCTCGCCGAACCTCTCAGCCCCAAGAGTGTCCACCCTTATGTCTCAATCAGCTGTGGGTCTAGATATGGTCAATCCAGGTTGCATCACAGCCCCTGAACGAATTTTGTAAGAATTTCTCTCTCTTTCACTGTCTTTGTTTCACGGGTTTTGAAAAGTAATTTATTTTTATAATGGGGTTTAGCTGCTTTTCACGGCTGTGTTTATGCCGCTTTACACCCCCTTGACTCACTTACAGAGAGATATCAATACATAGGTTTGAAGATTCTTACTAGTCAGATATATTCTTGTGCGGTGAATAGGGGGTGTTGAGTCCAGTTCACTGAAAAAGGAATAGGTCTTGTCTCTTACATATTGGGTTTATGGAACGGTTTCTGAGCTAATTTGAAACCCTTGTTTTATGCATCACCCCACCTCACCTTTCCCGTTCAGCAGCCATAGTGTGTTTTCTAAACGTGTGACTCTGTTCTGTTTTGCAATTCAGTTCAAGTGTAGCGGTTTTTACATTCCCTCTAGAAGTGATATCTTATGATAAGTGTCTTTTTCTGTGTGACTTATTTCACTTAGAATCGTCGTACCTAAATCCACTCATCGTGCTGCTACTAGCCTTATGACGTGGATTTCATGGCTGAGTGATATTCCATTGTACATGAGGACCACAACTTCTTTATCCATTTTTCTCTTTCCTAGGATATTTAAGGTGTAATGAAGTGGGGGTTCGTGTCAACAGAGCAGCCCTAAACTTTGGGGTGCCTGTGTCTTGCTGATTTTTAGTTTTCCCAATTTATACGTCCATGAGTGGAAGTGCCCTATGCTCTCCAAGCTGTGTTTTTTAGATGTTTCAGAACACACCGTACACTTCTCCAGAGTGGCTGTTGGCAGTTTACATCCAACCCATCAGCGTAGCAAGGCTCCCATTTCTCCAGGGCCGGTCCTGCATTTCTGGTTTGGACACTTTTTTCCGCATGGCCCTTTTGCCCGCTGGGAAGCGAGACTTCTTTGGAGCGCTGATTTGCCTTTCTAGGTTGCTTGGTTGGCCAAAAAGGGCGTATGCGTTTTTTCCTGAATATATTCAGGAAAAAACGCATACGCCCTTTTTGGCCAAATGCATCATTGTCCACGTTTTGCCGCTTTTCATGTGCTTTCAAGGCGATTCGAATCTACCTCCTGAAATCTGTTTCCTGCAATTCTGCCTTGCTTTCAAAGCCTCTTCGTTCCCTTCCCTTAATATATTTGTGGACGAGCGGTATCATTTAAAACTCTGCAGGTTTGTGAATTGCAGTGCCCCTGAGCTCCATTTTACAACTCGCTTTTTTGGGAGCTGGCCGCAAAAGCGCAGGATTGCTTCAGGCCCTCTTCTGGTTCTGGGGGGCAGGCTGAGCTTGTGCTTAATTCTTCTTCCTGATGGGAAAATAGAGTGACCTGTGCCTGTCCCAACACCTAGAGCTAGTCTCTCATTGGTTCCCCCTCTTCCCGTTCATCCTCAGGACAAATTGCAACCTGTATGGAACAGGAGGTTAAAGGTGCTGATTCTCCAAGGAGGGAGATGGCTAGTAAATCGGCTGGAATGGCGAACCCGAGCCAAGGAGATGAGAAATGAGGTGCGTTTTAGAAACCTTTCCCGATCACACGGTGTACCAAATTCTGGGTTTCTCATGCCTGTTTTCGACGTAGGAAGATGCCCTTGAACCTGGAGATTTGGGACCCATGGGATGGGTACCATGCAGTATTACTTGAAAGGGTCTGCGTTGGCTCACCCAACCTCACCGAACCTCTCAGCCCCAAGAGTGTCCACCCTTATGTCTCAAGCAGCTGTGGGTCTAGATATGGTCAATCCAGGTTGCATCACAGCCCCTGAACGAATTTTGTAAGAATTTCTCTCTCTTTCACTGTCTTTGTTTCACGGGTTTTGAAAAGTAATTTATTTTTATAATGGGGTTTAGCTGCTTTTCACGGCTGTGTTTATGCCGCTTTACACCCCCTTGACTCACTTACAGAGAGATATCAATACATAGGTTTGAAGATTCTTACTAGTCAGATATATTCTTGTGCGGTGAATAGGGGGTGTTGAGTCCAGTTCACTGAAAAAGGAATAGGTCTTGTCTCTTACATATTGGGTTTATGGAACGGTATCTGAGCTAATTTGAAACCCTTGTTTTATGCATCACCCCACCTCACCTTTCCCGTTCAGCAGCCATAGTGTGTTTCCTAAACGTGTGACTCTGTTCTGTTTTGTAATTCAGTTCAAGTGTAGCGGTTTTTACATTCCCTCTAGAAGTGATATCTTATGATAAGTGTCTTTTTCTGTGTGACTTATTTCACTTAGAATCATCGTACCTAAATCCACTCATCGTGCTGCTACTAGCCTTATGACGTTGATTTCATGGCTGAGTGATATTCCATTGTACATGAGGACCACAACTCCTTTATCCATTTTTCTCTTTCCTAGGATATTTAAGGTGTAATAAAGTGGGGGTTTTTGTCAACAGAGCAGCCCTAAACTTTGGGGTGCCTGTGTCTTGCTGATTTTTAGTTTTCCCAATTTATACGCCCATGAGTGGAAGTGCCCTATGCTCTCCAAGCTGTGTTTTTTAGATGTTTCAGAACACACCGTACACTTCTCCAGAGTGGCTGTTGGCAATTTACATCCCACCCATCAGCGTAGCAAGGCTCCCATTTCTCCATGGCCGGTCCTGCATTTCTGGTTTGGACACTTTTTTCCGCATGGCCCTTTTGCCCGCTTGGAAGCGAGACTTCTTTGGAGCGCTGATTGGCCTTTCAAGGTTGCTTGGTTGGCCAAAAAGGGCGTATGCGTTTTTTCCTAAATATATTCAGGAAAAAACGCATACGCCCTTTTGGCCAAGGGCATCATTGTCCACGTTTTGCCGCTTTTCATGTGCTTTCAAGGCGATTCGAATCTACCTCCTGAAATCTGTTTCCTGCAATTCTGCCTTGCTTTCAAAGCCTCTTCGTTCCCTTCCCTTAATATATTTGTGGACGAGAGGTATCATTTAAAACTCTGCAGGTTTGTGAATTGCAGTGCCCCTGAGCTCCATTTTTCAACTCGCTTTTTTGGGAGCTGGCCGCAAAAGCGCAGGATTGCTTCAGGCCCTCTTCTGGTTCTGGGGGGCAGGCTGAGCTTGTGCTTAATTCTTCTTCCTGATGGGAAAATAGAGTGACCTGTGCCTGTCCCAACACCTAGAGCTAGTCTCTCATTGGTTCCCCCTCTTCCCGTTCATCCTCAGGACAAATTGCAACCTGTACGGAACAGGAGGTTAAAGGTGCTGATTCTCCAAGGAGGGAGATGGCTAGTAAATCGGCTGGAATGGCGAACCCGAGCAAAGGAGATGAGAAATGAGGTGCGTTTTAGAAACCTTTCCCGATCACACGGTGTACCATCTTCTGGGTTTCTCATGCCTGTTTTCGACGTAGGAAGATGCCCTTGAACCTGGAGATTTGGGACCCATGGGATGGGTACCATGCAGTATTACTTGAAAGGGTCTGCGTTGGCTCACCCAACCTCACCGAACCTCTCAGCCCCAAGAGTGTCCACCCTTATGTCTCAATCAGCTGTGGGTCTAGATATGGTCAATCCAGGTTGCATCACAGCCCCTGAACGAATTTTGTAAGAATTTCTCTCTCTTTCACTGTCTTTGTTTCACGGGTTTTGAAAAGTAATTTATTTTTATAATGGGGTTTAGCTGCTTTTCACGGCTGTGTTTATGCCGCTTTACACCCCCTTGACTCACTTACAGAGAGATATCAATACATAGGTTTGAAGATTCTTACTAGTCAGATATATTCTTGTGCGGTGAATAGGGGGTGTTGAGTCCAGTTCACTGAAAAAGGAATAGGTCTTGTCTCTTACATATTGGGTTTATGGAACGGTATCTGAGCTAATTTGAAACCCTTGTTTTATGCATCACCCCACCTCACCTTTCCCGTTCAGCAGCCATAGTGTGTTTCCTAAACGTGTGACTCTGTTCTGTTTTGTAATTCAGTTCAAGTGTAGCGGTTTTTACATTCCCTCTAGAAGTGATATCTTATGATAAGTGTCTTTTTCTGTGTGACTTATTTCACTTAGAATCGTCGTACCTAAATCCACTCATCGTGCTGCTACTAGCCTTATGACGTGGATTTCATGGCTGAGTGATATTCCATTGTACATGAGGACCACAACTTCTTTATCCATTTTTCTCTTTCCTAGGATATTTAAGGTGTAATGAAGTGGGGTTCTTGTCAACAGAGCAGCCCTAAACTTTGGGGTGCCTGTGTCTTGCTGATTTTTAGTTTTCCCAATTTATACGCCCATGAGTGGAAGTGCCCTATGCTCTCCAAGCTGTGTTTTTTAGATGTTTCAGAACACACCGTACACTTCTCCAGAGTGGCTGTTGGCAATTTACATCCCACCCATCAGCGTAGCAAGGCTCCCATTTCTCTATGGCCGGTCCTGCATTTCTGGTTTGGACACTTTTTTCCGCATGGCCCTTTTGCCCGCTGGGAAGCGAGAGTTCTTTGGAGCGCTGATTTGCCTTTCCAGGTTGCTTGGTTGGCCAAAAAGGGCGTATGCGTTTTTTCCTGAATATATTCAGGAAAAAACGCATACGCCCTTTTTGGCCAAGGGCATCATTGTCCACGTTTTGCCGCTTTTCATGTGCTTTCAAGGCGATTCGAATCTACCTCCTGAAATCTGTTTCCTGCAATTCTGCCTTGCTTTCAAAGCCTCTTCATTGCCTTCCCTTAATATATTTGTGGACGAGAGTTATCATTTAAAACTCTGCAGGTTTGTGAATTGCAGTGCCCCTGAGCTCCATTTTTCAACTCGCTTTTTTGGGAGCTGGCCGCAAAAGCGCAGGATTGCTTCAGGCCCTCTTCTGGTTCTGGGGGGTAGGCTGAGCTTGTGCTTAATTCCTCTTCCTGATGGGAAAATAGAGTGACCTGTGCCTGTCCCAACCCCTAGAGCTAGTCTCTCATTGGTTCCCCCTCTTCCCGTTCATCCTCAGGACAAATTGCAACCTGTACGGAACAGGAGGTTAAAGGTGCTGATTCTCCAAGGAGGGAGATGGCTAGTAAATCGGCTGGAATGGCGAACCCGAGCAAAGGAGATGAGAAATGAGGTGCCTTTTAGAAACCTTTCCCGATCACACGGTGTACCATCTTCTGGGTTTCTCATGCCTGTTTTCGACGTAGGAAGATGCCCTTGAACCTGGAGATTGGGACCCATGGGATGGGTACCATGCAGTATTACTTGAAAGGGTCTGCGTTGGCTCACCCAACCTCACCGAACCTCTCAGCCCCAAGAGTGTCCACCCTTATGTCTCAATCAGCTGTGGGTCTAGATATGGTCAATCCAGGTTGCATCACAGCCCCTGAACGAATTTTGTAAGAATTTCTCTCTCTTTCACTGTCTTTGTTTCACGGGTTTTGAAAAGTAATTTATTTTTATAATGGGGTTTAGCTGCTTTTCACGGCTGTGTTTATGCCGCTTTACACCCCCTTGACTCACTTACAGAGAGATATCAATACATAGGTTTGAAGATTCTTACTAGTCAGATATATTCTTGTGCGGTGAATAGGGGGTGTTGAGTCCAGTTCACTGAAAAAGGAATAGGTCTTGTCTCTTACATATTGGGTTTATGGAACGGTTTCTGAGCTAATTTGAAACCCTTGTTTTATGCATCACCCCACCTCACCTTTCCCGTTCAGCAGCCATAGTGTGTTTTCTAAACGTGTGACTCTGTTCTGTTTTGCAATTCAGTTCAAGTGTAGCGGTTTTTACATTCCCTCTAGAAGTGATATCTTATGATAAGTGTCTTTTTCTGTGTGACTTATTTCACTTAGAATCGTCGTACCTAAATCCACTCATCGTGCTGCTACTAGCCTTATGACGTGGATTTCATGGCTGAGTGATATTCCATTGTACATGAGGACCACAACTTCTTTATCCATTTTTCTCTTTCCTAGGATATTTAAGGTGTAATGAAGTGGGGGTTCGTGTCAACAGAGCAGCCCTAAACTTTGGGGTGCCTGTGTCTTGCTGATTTTTAGTTTTCCCAATTTATACGTCCATGAGTGGAAGTGCCCTATGCTCTCCAAGCTGTGTTTTTTAGATGTTTCAGAACACACCGTACACTTCTCCAGAGTGGCTGTTGGCAGTTTACATCCAACCCATCAGCGTAGCAAGGCTCCCATTTCTCCAGGGCCGGTCCTGCATTTCTGGTTTGGACACTTTTTTCCGCATGGCCCTTTTGCCCGCTGGGAAGCGAGACTTCTTTGGAGCGCTGATTTGCCTTTCTAGGTTGCTTGGTTGGCCAAAAAGGGCGTATGCGTTTTTTCCTGAATATATTCAGGAAAAAACGCATACGCCCTTTTTGGCCAAATGCATCATTGTCCACGTTTTGCCGCTTTTCATGTGCTTTCAAGGCGATTCGAATCTACCTCCTGAAATCTGTTTCCTGCAATTCTGCCTTGCTTTCAAAGCCTCTTCGTTCCCTTCCCTTAATATATTTGTGGACGAGAGGTATCATTTAAAACTCTGCAGGTTTGTGAATTGCAGTGCCCCTGAGCTCCATTTTTCAACTCGCTTTTTTGGGAGCTGGCCGCAAAAGCGCAGGATTGCTTCAGGCCCTCTTCTGGTTCTGGGGGGCAGGCTGAGCTTGTGCTTAATTCTTCCTCCTGATGGGAAAATAGAGTGACCTGTGCCTGTCCCAACACCTAGAGCTAGTCTCTCATTGGTTCCCCCTCTTCCCGTTCATCCTCAGGACAAATTGCAACCTGTACGGAACAGGAAGTTAAAGGTGCTGATTCTCCAAGGAGGGAGATGGCTAGTAAATCGGCTGGAATGGCGAACCCGAGCAAAGGAGATGAGAAATGAGGTGCGTTTTAGAAACCTTTCCCGATCACACGGTGTACCATCTTCTGGGTTTCTCATGCCTGTTTTCGACGTAGGAAGATGCCCTTGAACCTGGAGATTTGGGACCCATGGGATGGGTACCATGCAGTATTACTTGAAAGGGTCTGCGTTGGCTCACCCAACCTCACCGAACCTCTCAGCCCCAAGAGTGTCCACCCTTATGTCTCAATCAGCTGTGGGTCTAGATATGGTCAATCCAGGTTGCATCACAGCCCCTGAACGAATTTTGTAAGAATTTCTCTCTCTTTCACTGTCTTTGTTTCACGGGTTTTGAAAAGTAATTTATTTTTATAATGGGGTTTAGCTGCTTTTCACGGCTGTGTTTATGCCGCTTTACACCCCCTTGACTCACTTACAGAGAGATATCAATACATAGGTTTGAAGATTCTTACTAGTCAGATATATTCTTGTGCGGTGAATAGGGGGTGTTGAGTCCAGTTCACTGAAAAAGGAATAGGTCTTGTCTCTTACATATTGGGTTTATGGAACGGTATCTGAGCTAATTTGAAACCCTTGTTTTATGCATCACCCCACCTCACCTTTCCCGTTCAGCAGCCATAGTGTGTTTCCTAAACGTGTGACTCTGTTCTGTTTTGTAATTCAGTTCAAGTGTAGCGGTTTTTACATTCCCTCTAGAAGTGATATCTTATGATAAGTGTCTTTTTCTGTGTGACTTATTTCACTTAGAATCGTCGTACCTAAATCCACTCATCGTGCTGCTACTAGCCTTATGACGTGGATTTCATGGCTGAGTGATATTCCATTGTACATGAGGACCACAACTTCTTTATCCATTTTTCTCTTTCCTAGGATATTTAAGGTGTAATGAAGTGGGGTTCTTGTCAACAGAGCAGCCCTAAACTTTGGGGTGCCTGTGTCTTGCTGATTTTTAGTTTTCCCAATTTATACGCCCATGAGTGGAAGTGCCCTATGCTCTCCAAGCTGTGTTTTTTAGATGTTTCAGAACACACCGTACACTTCTCCAGAGTGGCTGTTGGCAATTTACATCCCACCCATCAGCGTAGCAAGGCTCCCATTTCTCTATGGCCGGTCCTGCATTTCTGGTTTGGACACTTTTTTCCGCATGGCCCTTTTGCCCGCTGGGAAGCGAGAGTTCTTTGGAGCGCTGATTTGCCTTTCCAGGTTGCTTGGTTGGCCAAAAAGGGCGTATGCGTTTTTTCCTGAATATATTCAGGAAAAAACGCATACGCCCTTTTTGGCCAAGGGCATCATTGTCCACGTTTTGCCGCTTTTCATGTGCTTTCAAGGCGATTCGAATCTACCTCCTGAAATCTGTTTCCTGCAATTCTGCCTTGCTTTCAAAGCCTCTTCATTGCCTTCCCTTAATATATTTGTGGACGAGAGTTATCATTTAAAACTCTGCAGGTTTGTGAATTGCAGTGCCCCTGAGCTCCATTTTTCAACTCGCTTTTTTGGGAGCTGGCCGCAAAAGCGCAGGATTGCTTCAGGCCCTCTTCTGGTTCTGGGGGGTAGGCTGAGCTTGTGCTTAATTCCTCTTCCTGATGGGAAAATAGAGTGACCTGTGCCTGTCCCAACCCCTAGAGCTAGTCTCTCATTGGTTCCCCCTCTTCCCGTTCATCCTCAGGACAAATTGCAACCTGTACGGAACAGGAGGTTAAAGGTGCTGATTCTCCAAGGAGGGAGATGGCTAGTAAATCGGCTGGAATGGCGAACCCGAGCAAAGGAGATGAGAAATGAGGTGCCTTTTAGAAACCTTTCCCGATCACACGGTGTACCATCTTCTGGGTTTCTCATGCCTGTTTTCGACGTAGGAAGATGCCCTTGAACCTGGAGATTGGGACCCATGGGATGGGTACCATGCAGTATTACTTGAAAGGGTCTGCGTTGGCTCACCCAACCTCACCGAACCTCTCAGCCCCAAGAGTGTCCACCCTTATGTCTCAATCAGCTGTGGGTCTAGATATGGTCAATCCAGGTTGCATCACAGCCCCTGAACGAATTTTGTAAGAATTTCTCTCTCTTTCACTGTCTTTGTTTCACGGGTTTTGAAAAGTAATTTATTTTTATAATGGGGTTTAGCTGCTTTTCACGGCTGTGTTTATGCCGCTTTACACCCCCTTGACTCACTTACAGAGAGATATCAATACATAGGTTTGAAGATTCTTACTAGTCAGATATATTCTTGTGCGGTGAATAGGGGGTGTTGAGTCCAGTTCACTGAAAAAGGAATAGGTCTTGTCTCTTACATATTGGGTTTATGGAACGGTTTCTGAGCTAATTTGAAACCCTTGTTTTATGCATCACCCCACCTCACCTTTCCCGTTCAGCAGCCATAGTGTGTTTCCTAAACGTGTGACTCTGTTCTGTTTTGTAATTCAGTTCAAGTGTAGCGGTTTTTACATTCCCTCTAGAAGTGATATCTTATGATAAGTGTCTTTTTCTGTGTGACTTATTTCACTTAGAATCATCGTACCTAAATCCACTCATCGTGCTGCTACTAGCCTTATGACGTTGATTTCATGGCTGAGTGATATTCCATTGTACATGAGGACCACAACTCCTTTATCCATTTTTCTCTTTCCTAGGATATTTAAGGTGTAATAAAGTGGGGGTTTTTGTCAACAGAGCAGCCCTAAACTTTGGGGTGCCTGTGTCTTGCTGATTTTTAGTTTTCCCAATTTATACGCCCATGAGTGGAAGTGCCCTATGCTCTCCAAGCTGTGTTTTTTAGATGTTTCAGAACACACCGTACACTTCTCCAGAGTGGCTGTTGGCAATTTACATCCCACCCATCAGCGTAGCAAGGCTCCCATTTCTCCATGGCCGGTCCTGCATTTCTGGTTTGGACACTTTTTTCCGCATGGCCCTTTTGCCCGCTTGGAAGCGAGACTTCTTTGGAGCGCTGATTGGCCTTTCAAGGTTGCTTGGTTGGCCAAAAAGGGCGTATGCGTTTTTTCCTAAATATATTCAGGAAAAAACGCATACGCCCTTTTGGCCAAGGGCATCATTGTCCACGTTTTGCCGCTTTTCATGTGCTTTCAAGGCGATTCGAATCTACCTCCTGAAATCTGTTTCCTGCAATTCTGCCTTGCTTTCAAAGCCTCTTCGTTCCCTTCCCTTAATATATTTGTGGACGAGAGGTATCATTTAAAACTCTGCAGGTTTGTGAATTGCAGTGCCCCTGAGCTCCATTTTTCAACTCGCTTTTTTGGGAGCTGGCCGCAAAAGCGCAGGATTGCTTCAGGCCCTCTTCTGGTTCTGGGGGGCAGGCTGAGCTTGTGCTTAATTCTTCTTCCTGATGGGAAAATAGAGTGACCTGTGCCTGTCCCAACACCTAGAGCTAGTCTCTCATTGGTTCCCCCTCTTCCCGTTCATCCTCAGGACAAATTGCAACCTGTACGGAACAGGAGGTTAAAGGTGCTGATTCTCCAAGGAGGGAGATGGCTAGTAAATCGGCTGGAATGGCGAACCCGAGCAAAGGAGATGAGAAATGAGGTGCGTTTTAGAAACCTTTCCCGATCACACGGTGTACCATCTTCTGGGTTTCTCATGCCTGTTTTCGACGTAGGAAGATGCCCTTGAACCTGGAGATTTGGGACCCATGGGATGGGTACCATGCAGTATTACTTGAAAGGGTCTGCGTTGGCTCACCCAACCTCACCGAACCTCTCAGCCCCAAGAGTGTCCACCCTTATGTCTCAATCAGCTGTGGGTCTAGATATGGTCAATCCAGGTTGCATCACAGCCCCTGAACGAATTTTGTAAGAATTTCTCTCTCTTTCACTGTCTTTGTTTCACGGGTTTTGAAAAGTAATTTATTTTTATAATGGGGTTTAGCTGCTTTTCACGGCTGTGTTTATGCCGCTTTACACCCCCTTGACTCACTTACAGAGAGATATCAATACATAGGTTTGAAGATTCTTACTAGTCAGATATATTCTTGTGCGGTGAATAGGGGGTGTTGAGTCCAGTTCACTGAAAAAGGAATAGGTCTTGTCTCTTACATATTGGGTTTATGGAACGGTATCTGAGCTAATTTGAAACCCTTGTTTTATGCATCACCCCACCTCACCTTTCCCGTTCAGCAGCCATAGTGTGTTTCCTAAACGTGTGACTCTGTTCTGTTTTGTAATTCAGTTCAAGTGTAGCGGTTTTTACATTCCCTCTAGAAGTGATATCTTATGATAAGTGTCTTTTTCTGTGTGACTTATTTCACTTAGAATCGTCGTACCTAAATCCACTCATCGTGCTGCTACTAGCCTTATGACGTGGATTTCATGGCTGAGTGATATTCCATTGTACATGAGGACCACAACTTCTTTATCCATTTTTCTCTTTCCTAGGATATTTAAGGTGTAATGAAGTGGGGTTCTTGTCAACAGAGCAGCCCTAAACTTTGGGGTGCCTGTGTCTTGCTGATTTTTAGTTTTCCCAATTTATACGCCCATGAGTGGAAGTGCCCTATGCTCTCCAAGCTGTGTTTTTTAGATGTTTCAGAACACACCGTACACTTCTCCAGAGTGGCTGTTGGCAATTTACATCCCACCCATCAGCGTAGCAAGGCTCCCATTTCTCTATGGCCGGTCCTGCATTTCTGGTTTGGACACTTTTTTCCGCATGGCCCTTTTGCCCGCTGGGAAGCGAGAGTTCTTTGGAGCGCTGATTTGCCTTTCCAGGTTGCTTGGTTGGCCAAAAAGGGCGTATGCGTTTTTTCCTGAATATATTCAGGAAAAAACGCATACGCCCTTTTTGGCCAAGGGCATCATTGTCCACGTTTTGCCGCTTTTCATGTGCTTTCAAGGCGATTCGAATCTACCTCCTGAAATCTGTTTCCTGCAATTCTGCCTTGCTTTCAAAGCCTCTTCATTGCCTTCCCTTAATATATTTGTGGACGAGAGTTATCATTTAAAACTCTGCAGGTTTGTGAATTGCAGTGCCCCTGAGCTCCATTTTTCAACTCGCTTTTTTGGGAGCTGGCCGCAAAAGCGCAGGATTGCTTCAGGCCCTCTTCTGGTTCTGGGGGGTAGGCTGAGCTTGTGCTTAATTCCTCTTCCTGATGGGAAAATAGAGTGACCTGTGCCTGTCCCAACCCCTAGAGCTAGTCTCTCATTGGTTCCCCCTCTTCCCGTTCATCCTCAGGACAAATTGCAACCTGTACGGAACAGGAGGTTAAAGGTGCTGATTCTCCAAGGAGGGAGATGGCTAGTAAATCGGCTGGAATGGCGAACCCGAGCAAAGGAGATGAGAAATGAGGTGCCTTTTAGAAACCTTTCCCGATCACACGGTGTACCATCTTCTGGGTTTCTCATGCCTGTTTTCGACGTAGGAAGATGCCCTTGAACCTGGAGATTGGGACCCATGGGATGGGTACCATGCAGTATTACTTGAAAGGGTCTGCGTTGGCTCACCCAACCTCACCGAACCTCTCAGCCCCAAGAGTGTCCACCCTTATGTCTCAATCAGCTGTGGGTCTAGATATGGTCAATCCAGGTTGCATCACAGCCCCTGAACGAATTTTGTAAGAATTTCTCTCTCTTTCACTGTCTTTGTTTCACGGGTTTTGAAAAGTAATTTATTTTTATAATGGGGTTTAGCTGCTTTTCACGGCTGTGTTTATGCCGCTTTACACCCCCTTGACTCACTTACAGAGAGATATCAATACATAGGTTTGAAGATTCTTACTAGTCAGATATATTCTTGTGCGGTGAATAGGGGGTGTTGAGTCCAGTTCACTGAAAAAGGAATAGGTCTTGTCTCTTACATATTGGGTTTATGGAACGGTTTCTGAGCTAATTTGAAACCCTTGTTTTATGCATCACCCCACCTCACCTTTCCCGTTCAGCAGCCATAGTGTGTTTTCTAAACGTGTGTCTCTGTTCTGTTTTGCAATTCAGTTCAAGTGTAGCGGTTTTTACATTCCCTCTAGAAGTGATATCTTATGATAAGTGTCTTTTTCTGTGTGACTTATTTCACTTAGAATCGTCGTACCTAAATCCACTCATCGTGCTGCTACTAGCCTTATGACGTGGATTTCATGGCTGAGTGATATTCCATTGTACATGAGGACCACAACTTCTTTATCCATTTTTCTCTTTCCTAGGATATTTAAGGTGTAATGAAGTGGGGGTTCGTGTCAACAGAGCAGCCCTAAACTTTGGGGTGCCTGTGTCTTGCTGATTTTTAGTTTTCCCAATTTATACGTCCATGAGTGGAAGTGGCCTATGCTCTCCAAGCTGTGTTTTTTAGATGTTTCAGAACACACCGTACACTTCTCCAGAGTGGCTGTTGGCAGTTTACATCCAACCCATCAGCGTAGCAAGGCTCCCATTTCTCCATGGCCGGTCCTGCATTTCTGGTTTGGACACTTTTTTCCGCATGGCCCTTTTGCCCGCTGGGAAGCGAGACTTCTTTGGAGCGCTGATTTGCCTTTCTAGGTTGCTTGGTTGGCCAAAAAGGGCGTATGCGTTTTTTCCTGAATATATTCAGGAAAAAACGCATACGCCCTTTTTGGCCAAATGCATCATTGTCCACGTTTTGCCGCTTTTCATGTGCTTTCAAGGCGATTCGAATCTACCTCCTGAAATCTGTTTCCTGCAATTCTGCCTTGCTTTCAAAGCCTCTTCGTTCCCTTCCCTTAATATATTTGTGGACGAGAGGTATCATTTAAAACTCTGCAGGTTTGTGAATTGCAGTGCCCCTGAGCTCCATTTTTCAACTCGCTTTTTTGGGAGCTGGCCGCAAAAGCGCAGGATTGCTTCAGGCCCTCTTCTGGTTCTGGGGGGCAGGCTGAGCTTGTGCTTAATTCTTCCTCCTGATGGGAAAATAGAGTGACCTGTGCCTGTCCCAACACCTAGAGCTAGTCTCTCATTGGTTCCCCCTCTTCCCGTTCATCCTCAGGACAAATTGCAACCTGTACGGAACAGGAAGTTAAAGGTGCTGATTCTCCAAGGAGGGAGATGGCTAGTAAATCGGCTGGAATGGCGAACCCGAGCAAAGGAGATGAGAAATGAGGTGCGTTTTAGAAACCTTTCCCGATCACACGGTGTACCATCTTCTGGGTTTCTCATGCCTGTTTTCGACGTAGGAAGATGCCCTTGAACCTGGAGATTTGGGACCCATGGGATGGGTACCATGCAGTATTACTTGAAAGGGTCTGCGTTGGCTCACCCAACCTCACCGAACCTCTCAGCCCCAAGAGTGTCCACCCTTATGTCTCAATCAGCTGTGGGTCTAGATATGGTCAATCCAGGTTGCATCACAGCCCCTGAACGAATTTTGTAAGAATTTCTCTCTCTTTCACTGTCTTTGTTTCACGGGTTTTGAAAAGTAATTTATTTTTATAATGGGGTTTAGCTGCTTTTCACGGCTGTGTTTATGCCGCTTTACACCCCCTTGACTCACTTACAGAGAGATATCAATACATAGGTTTGAAGATTCTTACTAGTCAGATATATTCTTGTGCGGTGAATAGGGGGTGTTGAGTCCAGTTCACTGAAAAAGGAATAGGTCTTGTCTCTTACATATTGGGTTTATGGAACGGTATCTGAGCTAATTTGAAACCCTTGTTTTATGCATCACCCCACCTCACCTTTCCCGTTCAGCAGCCATAGTGTGTTTCCTAAACGTGTGACTCTGTTCTGTTTTGTAATTCAGTTCAAGTGTAGCGGTTTTTACATTCCCTCTAGAAGTGATATCTTATGATAAGTGTCTTTTTCTGTGTGACTTATTTCACTTAGAATCGTCGTACCTAAATCCACTCATCGTGCTGCTACTAGCCTTATGACGTGGATTTCATGGCTGAGTGATATTCCATTGTACATGAGGACCACAACTTCTTTATCCATTTTTCTCTTTCCTAGGATATTTAAGGTGTAATGAAGTGGGGTTCTTGTCAACAGAGCAGCCCTAAACTTTGGGGTGCCTGTGTCTTGCTGATTTTTAGTTTTCCCAATTTATACGCCCATGAGTGGAAGTGCCCTATGCTCTCCAAGCTGTGTTTTTTAGATGTTTCAGAACACACCGTACACTTCTCCAGAGTGGCTGTTGGCAATTTACATCCCACCCATCAGCGTAGCAAGGCTCCCATTTCTCTATGGCCGGTCCTGCATTTCTGGTTTGGACACTTTTTTCCGCATGGCCCTTTTGCCCGCTGGGAAGCGAGAGTTCTTTGGAGCGCTGATTTGCCTTTCCAGGTTGCTTGGTTGGCCAAAAAGGGCGTATGCGTTTTTTCCTGAATATATTCAGGAAAAAACGCATACGCCCTTTTTGGCCAAGGGCATCATTGTCCACGTTTTGCCGCTTTTCATGTGCTTTCAAGGCGATTCGAATCTACCTCCTGAAATCTGTTTCCTGCAATTCTGCCTTGCTTTCAAAGCCTCTTCATTGCCTTCCCTTAATATATTTGTGGACGAGAGTTATCATTTAAAACTCTGCAGGTTTGTGAATTGCAGTGCCCCTGAGCTCCATTTTTCAACTCGCTTTTTTGGGAGCTGGCCGCAAAAGCGCAGGATTGCTTCAGGCCCTCTTCTGGTTCTGGGGGGTAGGCTGAGCTTGTGCTTAATTCCTCTTCCTGATGGGAAAATAGAGTGACCTGTGCCTGTCCCAACCCCTAGAGCTAGTCTCTCATTGGTTCCCCCTCTTCCCGTTCATCCTCAGGACAAATTGCAACCTGTACGGAACAGGAGGTTAAAGGTGCTGATTCTCCAAGGAGGGAGATGGCTAGTAAATCGGCTGGAATGGCGAACCCGAGCAAAGGAGATGAGAAATGAGGTGCGTTTTAGAAACCTTTCCCGATCACACGGTGTACCATCTTCTGGGTTTCTCATGCCTGTTTTCGACGTAGGAAGATGCCCTTGAACCTGGAGATTGGGACCCATGGGATGGGTACCATGCAGTATTACTTGAAAGGGTCTGCGTTGGCTCACCCAACCTCACCGAACCTCTCAGCCCCAAGAGTGTCCACCCTTATGTCTCAATCAGCTGTGGGTCTAGATATGGTCAATCCAGGTTGCATCACAGCCCCTGAACGAATTTTGTAAGAATTTCTCTCTCTTTCACTGTCTTTGTTTCACGGGTTTTGAAAAGTAATTTATTTTTATAATGGGGTTTAGCTGCTTTTCACGGCTGTGTTTATGCCGCTTTACACCCCCTTGACTCACTTACAGAGAGATATCAATACATAGGTTTGAAGATTCTTACTAGTCAGATATATTCTTGTGCGGTGAATAGGGGGTGTTGAGTCCAGTTCACTGAAAAAGGAATAGGTCTTGTCTCTTACATATTGGGTTTATGGAACGGTTTCTGAGCTAATTTGAAACCCTTGTTTTATGCATCACCCCACCTCACCTTTCCCGTTCAGCAGCCATAGTGTGTTTTCTAAACGTGTGACTCTGTTCTGTTTTGCAATTCAGTTCAAGTGTAGCGGTTTTTACATTCCCTCTAGAAGTGATATCTTATGATAAGTGTCTTTTTCTGTGTGACTTATTTCACTTAGAATCGTCGTACCTAAATCCACTCATCGTGCTGCTACTAGCCTTATGACGTGGATTTCATGGCTGAGTGATATTCCATTGTACATGAGGACCACAACTTCTTTATCCATTTTTCTCTTTCCTAGGATATTTAAGGTGTAATGAAGTGGGGGTTCGTGTCAACAGAGCAGCCCTAAACTTTGGGGTGCCTGTGTCTTGCTGATTTTTAGTTTTCCCAATTTATACGTCCATGAGTGGAAGTGCCCTATGCTCTCCAAGCTGTGTTTTTTAGATGTTTCAGAACACACCGTACACTTCTCCAGAGTGGCTGTTGGCAGTTTACATCCAACCCATCAGCGTAGCAAGGCTCCCATTTCTCCATGGCCGGTCCTGCACTTCTGGTTTGGACACTTTTTTCCGCATGGCCCTTTTGCCCGCTGGGAAGCGAGACTTCTTTGGAGCGCTGATTTGCCTTTCTAGGTTGCTTGGTTGGCCAAAAAGGGCGTATGCGTTTTTTCCTGAATATATTCAGGAAAAAACGCATACGCCCTTTTTGGCCAAATGCATCATTGTCCACGTTTTGCCGCTTTTCATGTGCTTTCAAGGCGATTCGAATCTACCTCCTGAAATCTGTTTCCTGCAATTCTGCCTTGCTTTCAAAGCCTCTTCGTTCCCTTCCCTTAATATATTTGTGGACGAGAGGTATCATTTAAAACTCTGCAGGTTTGTGAATTGCAGTGCCCCTGAGCTCCATTTTTCAACTCGCTTTTTTGGGAGCTGGCCGCAAAAGCGCAGGATTGCTTCAGGCCCTCTTCTGGTTCTGGGGGGCAGGCTGAGCTTGTGCTTAATTCTTCCTCCTGATGGGAAAATAGAGTGACCTGTGCCTGTCCCAACACCTAGAGCTAGTCTCTCATTGGTTCCCCCTCTTCCCGTTCATCCTCAGGACAAATTGCAACCTGTACGGAACAGGAAGTTAAAGGTGCTGATTCTCCAAGGAGGGAGATGGCTAGTAAATCGGCTGGAATGGCGAACCCGAGCAAAGGAGATGAGAAATGAGGTGCGTTTTAGAAACCTTTCCCGATCACACGGTGTACCATCTTCTGGGTTTCTCATGCCTGTTTTCGACGTAGGAAGATGCCCTTGAACCTGGAGATTTGGGACCCATGGGATGGGTACCATGCAGTATTACTTGAAAGGGTCTGCGTTGGCTCACCCAACCTCACCGAACCTCTCAGCCCCAAGAGTGTCCACCCTTATGTCTCAATCAGCTGTGGGTCTAGATATGGTCAATCCAGGTTGCATCACAGCCCCTGAACGAATTTTGTAAGAATTTCACTCTCTTTCACTGTCTTTGTTTCACGGGTTTTGAAAAGTAATTTATTTTTATAATGGGGTTTAGCTGCTTTTCACGGCTGTGTTTATGCCGCTTTACACCCCCTTGACTCACTTACAGAGAGATATCAATACATAGGTTTGAACATTCTTACTAGTCAGATATATTCTTTTGCGGTGAATAGGGGGTGTTGAGTCCAGTTCACTGAAAAAGGAATAGGTCTTGTCTCTTACATATTGGGTTTATGGCACGGTATCTGAGCTAATTTGAAACCCTTGTTTTATGCATCACCCCAGCTCACCTTTCCCGTTCAGCAGCCATAGTGTGTTTCCTAAACGTGTGACTCTGTTCTGTTTTGCAATTCAGTTCAAGTGTAGCGGTTTTTACATTCCCTCTATAAGTGATATCTTATGATAAGTGTCTTT
The DNA here is from genome assembly GCF_949987535.1 of Balaenoptera acutorostrata. Lineage (NCBI taxonomy): Eukaryota > Metazoa > Chordata > Mammalia > Artiodactyla > Balaenopteridae > Balaenoptera > Balaenoptera acutorostrata. The sequence continues at coordinate 262,372 of NW_026646825.1, read as the reverse complement.
TTCTGTGTGACTTATTTCACTTAGAATCGTCGTACCTAAATCCACTCATCGTGCTGCTACTAGCCTTATGACGTGGATTTCATGGCTGAGTGATATTCCATTGTACATGAGGACCACAACTTCTTTATCCATTTTTCTCTTTCCTAGGATATTTAAGGTGTAATGAAGTGGGGGTTCTTGTCAACAGAGCAGCCCTAAACTTTGGGGTGCCTGTGTCTTGCTGATTTTTAGTTTTCCCAATTTATACGCCCATGAGTGGAAGTGCCCTATGCTCTCCAAGCTGTGTTTTTTAGATGTTTCAGAAGACACCGTACACTTCTCCAGAGTGGCTGTTGGCAATTTACATCCCACCCATCAGCGTAGCAAGGCTCCCATTTCTCCATGGCCGGTCCTGCACTTCTGGTTTGGACACTTTTTTCCGCATGGCCCTTTTGCCCGCTGGGAAGCGAGACTTCTTTGGAGCGCTGATTTGCCTTTCCAGGTTGCTTGGTTGGCCAAAAAGGGCGTATGCGTTTTTTCCTGAATATATTCAGGAAAAAACGCATACGCCCTTTTTGGCCAAGGGCATCATTGTCCACGTTTTGCCGCTTTTCATGTGCTTTCAAGGCGATTCGAATCTACCTCCTGAAATCTGTTTCCTGCAATTCTGCCTTGCTTTCAAAGCCTCTTCGTTGCCTTCCCTTAATATATTTGTGGACGAGAGGTATCATTTAAAACTCTGCAGGTTTGTGAATTGCAGTGCCCCTGAGCTCCATTTTTCATCTCGCTTTTTTGGGAGCTGGCCGCAAAAGCGCAGGATTGCTTCAGGCCCTCTTCTGGTTCTGGGGGGCAGGCTGAGCTTGTGCTTAATTCTTCTTCCTGATGGGAAAATAGAGTGACCTGTGCCTGTCCCAACACCTAGAGCTAGTCTCTCATTGGTTCCCCCTCTTCCCGTTCATCCTCAGGACAAATTGCAACCTGTACGGAACAGGAGGTTAAAGGTGCTGATTCTCCAAGGAGGGAGATGGCTAGTAAATCGGCTGGAATGGCGAACCCGAGCAAAGGAGATGAGAAATGAGGTGCGTTTTAGAAACCTTTCCCGATCACACGGTGTACCATCTTCTGGGTTTCTCATGCCTGTTTTCGACGTAGGAAGATGCCCTTGAACCTGGAGATTTGGGACCCATGGGATGGGTACCATGCAGTATTACTTGAAAGGGTCTGCGTTGGCTCACCCAACCTCACCGAACCTCTCAGCCCCAAGAGTGTCCACCCTTATGTCTCAATCAGCTGTGGGTCTAGATATGGTCAATCCAGGTTGCATCACAGCCCCTGAACGAATTTTGTAAGAATTTCTCTCTCTTTCACTGTCTTTGTTTCACGGGTTTTGAAAAGTAATTTATTTTTATAATGGGGTGTAGCTGCTTTTCACGGCTGTGTTTATGCCGCTTTACACCCCCTTGACTCACTTACAGAGAGATATCAATACATAGGTTTGAAGATTCTTACTAGTCAGATATATTCTTGTGCGGTGAATAGGGGGTGTTGAGTCCAGTTCACTGAAAAAGGAATAGGTCTTGTCTCTTACATATTGGGTTTATGGAACGGTATCTGAGCTAATTTGAAACCCTTGTTTTATGCATCACCCCACCTCACCTTTCCCGTTCAGCAGCCATAGTGTGTTTCCTAAACGTGTGACTCTGTTCTGTTTTGTAATTCAGTTCAAGTGTAGCGGTTTTTACATTCCCTCTAGAAGTGATATCTTATGATAAGTGTCTTTTTCTGTGTGACTTATTTCACTTAGAATCGTCGTACCTAAATCCACTCATCGTGCTGCTACTAGCCTTATGACGTGGATTTCATGGCTGAGTGATATTCCATTGTACATGAGGACCACAACTTCTTTATCCATTTTTCTCTTTCCTAGGATATTTAAGGTGTAATGAAGTGGGGGTTCTTGTCAACAGAGCAGCCCTAAACTTTGGGGTGCCTGTGTCTTCCTGATTTTTAGTTTTCCCAATTTATACGCCCATGAGTGGAAGTGCCCTATGCTCTCCAAGCTGTGTTTTTTAGATGTTTCAGAACACACCGTACACTTCTCCAGAGTGGCTGTTGGCAATTTACATCCCACCCATCAGCGTAGCAAGGCTCCCATTTCTCCATGGCCGGTCCTGCATTTCTGGTTTGGACACTTTTTTCCGCATGGCCCTTTTGCCCGCTGGGAAGCGAGAGTTCTTTGGAGCGCTGATTTGCCTTTCCAGGTTGCTTGGTTGGCCAAAAAGGGCGTATGCGTTTCTTCCTGAATATATTCAGGAAAAAACGCATACGCCCTTTTTGGCCAAGGGCATCATTGTCCACGTTTTGCCCCTTTTCATGTGCTTTCAAGGCGATTCGAATCTACCTCCTGAAATCTGTTTCCTGCAATTCTGCCTTGCTTTCAAAGCCTCTTCATTGCCTTCCCTTAATATATTTGTGGACGAGAGTTATCATTTAAAACTCTGCAGGTTTGTGAATTGCAGTGCCCCTGAGCTCCATTTTTCAACTCGCTTTATTGGTAGCTGGCCGCAAAAGCGCAGGATTGCTTCAGGCCCTCTTCTGGTTCTGGGGGGCAGGCTGAGCTTGTGCTTAATTCTTCTTCCTGATGGGAAAATAGAGTGACCTGTGCCTGTCCCAACACCTAGAGCTAGTCTCTCATTGGTTCCCCCTCTTCCCGTTCATCCTCAGGACAAATTGCAACCTGTACGGAACAGGAGGTTAAAGGTGCTGATTCTCCAAGGAGGGAGATGGCTAGTAAATCGGCTGGAATGGCGAACCCGAGCAAAGGAGATGAGAAATGAGGTGCGTTTTAGAAACCTTTCCCGATCACACGGTGTACCATCTTCTGGGTTTCTCATGCCTGTTTTCGACGTAGGAAGATGCCCTTGAACCTGGAGATTTGGGACCCATGGGATGGGTACCATGCAGTATTACTTGAAAGGGTCTGCGTTGGCTCACCCAACCTCACCGAACCTCTCAGCCCCAAGAGTGTCCACCCTTATGTCTCAATCAGCTGTGGGTCTAGATATGGTCAATCCAGGTTGCATCACAGCCCCTGAACGAATTTTGTAAGAATTTCTCTCTCTTTCACTGTCTTTGTTTCACGGGTTTTGAAAAGTAATTTATTTTTATAATGGGGTGTAGCTGCTTTTCACGGCTGTGTTTATGCCGCTTTACACCCCCTTGACTCACTTACAGAGAGATATCAATACATAGGTTTGAAGATTCTTACTAGTCAGATATATGCTTGTGCGGTGAATAGGGGGTGTTGAGTCCAGTTCACTGAAAAAGGAATAGGTCTTGTCTCTTACATATTGGGTTTATGGAACGGTATCTGAGCTAACTTGAAACCCTTCTTTTATGCATCACCCCACCTCACCTTTCCCGTTCAGCAGCCATAGTGTGTTTTCTAAACGTCTGACTCTGTTCTGTTTTGCAATTCAGTTCAAGTGTAGCGGTTTTTACATTCCCTCTAGAAGTGATATCTTATGATAAGTGTCTTTTTCTGTGTGACTTATTTCACTTAGAATCGTCGTACCTAAATCCACTCATCGTGCTGCTACTAGCCTTATGACGTGGATTTCATGGCTGAGTGATATTCCATTGTACATGAGGACCACAACTTCTTTATCCATTTTTCTCTTTCCTAGGATATTTAAGGTGTAATGAAGTGGGGGTTCTTGTCAACAGAGCAGCCCTAAACTTTGGGGTGCCTGTGTCTTGCTGATTTTTAGTTTTCCCAATTTATACGCCCATGAGTGGAAGTGCCCTATGCTCTCCAAGCTGTGTTTTTTAGATGTTTCAGAAGACACCGTACACTTCTCCAGAGTGGCTGTTGGCAATTTACATCCCACCCATCAGCGTAGCAAGGCTCCCATTTCTCCATGGCCGGTCCTGCACTTCTGGTTTGGACACTTTTTTCCGCATGGCCCTTTTGCCCGCTGGGAAGCGAGACTTCTTTGGAGCGCTGATTTGCCTTTCCAGGTTGCTTGGTTGGCCAAAAAGGGCGTATGCGTTTTTTCCTGAATATATTCAGGAAAAAACGCATACGCCCTTTTTGGCCAAGGGCATCATTGTCCACGTTTTGCCGCTTTTCATGTGCTTTCAAGGCGATTCGAATCTACCTCCTGAAATCTGTTTCCTGCAATTCTGCCTTGCTTTCAAAGCCTCTTCGTTGCCTTCCCTTAATATATTTGTGGACGAGAGGTATCATTTAAAACTCTGCAGGTTTGTGAATTGCAGTGCCCCTGAGCTCCATTTTTCATCTCGCTTTTTTGGGAGCTGGCCGCAAAAGCGCAGGATTGCTTCAGGCCCTCTTCTGGTTCTGGGGGGCAGGCTGAGCTTGTGCTTAATTCTTCTTCCTGATGGGAAAATAGAGTGACCTGTGCCTGTCCCAACACCTAGAGCTAGTCTCTCATTGGTTCCCCCTCTTCCCGTTCATCCTCAGGACAAATTGCAACCTGTACGGAACAGGAGGTTAAAGGTGCTGATTCTCCAAGGAGGGAGATGGCTAGTAAATCGGCTGGAATGGCGAACCCGAGCAAAGGAGATGAGAAATGAGGTGCGTTTTAGAAACCTTTCCCGATCACACGGTGTACCATCTTCTGGGTTTCTCATGCCTGTTTTCGACGTAGGAAGATGCCCTTGAACCTGGAGATTTGGGACCCATGGGATGGGTACCATGCAGTATTACTTGAAAGGGTCTGCGTTGGCTCACCCAACCTCACCGAACCTCTCAGCCCCAAGAGTGTCCACCCTTATGTCTCAATCACCTGTGGGTCTAGATATGGTCAATCCAGGTTGCATCACAGCCCCTGAACGAATTTTGTAAGAATTTCACTCTCTTTCACTGTCTTTGTTTCACGGGTTTTGAAAAGTAATTTATTTTTATAATGGGGTTTAGCTGCTTTTCACGGCTGTGTTTATGCCGCTTTACACCCCCTTGACTCTCTTACAGAGAGATATCAATACATAGGTTTGAAGATTCTTACTAGTCAGATATATTCTTGTGCGGTGAATAGGGGGTGTTGAGTCCAGTTCACTGAAAAAGGAATAGGTCTTGTCTCTTACACATTGGGTTTATGGCACGGTATCTGAGCTAATTTGAAACCCTTGTTTTATGCATCACCCCACCTCACCTTTCCCGTTCAGCAGCCATAGTGTGTTTTCTAAACGTCTGACTCTGTTCTGTTTTGCAATTCAGTTCAAGTGTAGCGGTTTTTACATTCCCTCTATAAGTGATATCTTATGATAAGTGTCTTTTTCTGTGTGACTTATTTCACTTAGAATCGTCGTACCTAAATCCACTCATCGTGCTGCTACTAGCCTTATGACGTGGATTTCATGGCTGAGTGATATTCCATTGTACATGAGGACCACAACTTCTTTATCCATTTTTCTCTTTCCTAGGATATTTAAGGTGTAATGAAGTGGGGGTTCTTGTCAACAGAGCAGCCCTAATCTTTGGGGTGCCTGTGTCTTGCTGATTTTTAGTTTTCCCAATTTATACGCCCATGAGTGGAAGTGCCCTATGCTCTCCAAGCTGTGTTTTTTAGATGTTTCAGAAGACACCGTACACTTCTCCAGAGTGGCTGTTGGCAATTTACATCCCACCCATCAGCGTAGCAAGGCTCCCATTTCTCCATGGCCGGTCCTGCACTTCTGGTTTGGACACTTTTTTCCGCATGGCCCTTTTGCCCGCTGGGAAGCGAGACTTCTTTGGAGCGCTGATTTGCCTTTCCAGGTTGCTTGGTTGGCCAAAAAGGGCGTATGCGTTTTTTCCTGAATATATTCAGGAAAAAACGCATACGCCCTTTTTGGCCAAGGGCATCATTGTCCACGTTTTGCCGCTTTTCATGTGCTTTCAAGGCGATTCGAATCTACCTCCTGAAATCTGTTTCCTGCAATTCTGCCTTGCTTTCAAAGCCTCTTCGTTGCCTTCCCTTAATATATTTGTGGACGAGAGGTATCATTTAAAACTCTGCAGGTTTGTGAATTGCAGTGCCCCTGAGCTCCATTTTTCATCTCGCTTTTTTGGGAGCTGGCCGCAAAAGCGCAGGATTGCTTCAGGCCCTCTTCTGGTTCTGGGGGGCAGGCTGAGCTTGTGCTTAATTCTTCTTCCTGATGGGAAAATAGAGTGACCTGTGCCTGTCCCAACACCTAGAGCTAGTCTCTCATTGGTTCCCCCTCTTCCCGTTCATCCTCAGGACAAATTGCAACCTGTACGGAACAGGAGGTTAAAGGTGCTGATTCTCCAAGGAGGGAGATGGCTAGTAAATCGGCTGGAATGGCGAACCCGAGCAAAGGAGATGAGACATGAGGTGCGTTTTAGAAACCTTTCCCGATCACACGGTGTACCATCTTCTGGGTTTCTCATGCCTGTTTTCGACGTAGGAAGATGCCCTTGAACCTGGAGATTTGGGACCCATGGGATGGGTACCATGCAGTATTACTTGAAAGGGTCTGCGTTGGCTCACCCAACCTCACCGAACCTCTCAGCCCCAAGAGTGTCCACCCTTATGTCTCAATCACCTGTGGGTCTAGATATGGTCAATCCAGGTTGCATCACAGCCCCTGAACGAATTTTGTAAGAATTTCACTCTCTTTCACTGTCTTTGTTTCACGGGTTTTGAAAAGTAATTTATTTTTATAATGGGGTTTAGCTGCTTTTCACGGCTGTGTTTATGCCGCTTTACACCCCCTTGACTCACTTACAGAGAGATATCAATACATAGGTTTGAAGATTCTTACTAGTCAGATATATTCTTGTGCGGTGAATAGGGGGTGTTGAGTCCAGTTCACTGAAAAAGGAATAGGTCTTGTCTCTTACATATTGGGTTTATGGCACGGTATCTGAGCTAATTTGAAACCCTTGTTTTATGCATCACCCCACCTCACCTTTCCCGTTCAGCAGCCATAGTGTGTTTTCTAAACGTGTGACTCTGTTCTGTTTTGCAATTCAGTTCAAGTGTAGCGGTTTTTACATTCCCTCTATAAGTGATATCTTATGATAAGTGTCTTTTTCTGTGTGACTTATTTCACTTAGAATCGTCGTACCTAAATCCACTCATCGTGCTGCTACTAGCCTTATGACGTGGATTTCATGGCTGAGTGATATTCCATTGTACATGAGGACCACAACTTCTTTATCCATTTTTCTCTTTCCTAGGATATTTAAGGTGTAATGAAGTGGGGGTTCTTGTCAACAGAGCAGCCCTAAACTTTGGGGTGCCTGTGTCTTGCTGATTTTTAGTTTTCCCAATTTATACGCCCATGAGTGGAAGTGCCCTATGCTCTCCAAGCTGTGTTTTTTAGATGTTTCAGAAGACACCGTACACTTCTCCAGAGTGGCTGTTGGCAATTTACATCCCACCCATCAGCGTAGCAAGGCTCCCATTTCTCCATGGCCGGTCCTGCACTTCTGGTTTGGACACTTTTTTCCGCATGGCCCTTTTGCCCGCTGGGAAGCGAGACTTCTTTGGAGCGCTGATTTGCCTTTCCAGGTTGCTTGGTTGGCCAAAAAGGGCGTATGCGTTTTTTCCTGAATATATTCAGGAAAAAACGCATACGCCCTTTTTGGCCAAGGGCATCATTGTCCACGTTTTGCCGCTTTTCATGTGCTTTCAAGGCGATTCGAATCTACCTCCTGAAATCTGTTTCCTGCAATTCTGCCTTGCTTTCAAAGCCTCTTCGTTGCCTTCCCTTAATATATTTGTGGACGAGAGGTATCATTTAAAACTCTGCAGGTTTGTGAATTGCAGTGCCCCTGAGCTCCATTTTTCATCTCGCTTTTTTGGGAGCTGGCCGCAAAAGCGCAGGATTGCTTCAGGCCCTCTTCTGGTTCTGGGGGGCAGGCTGAGCTTGTGCTTAATTCTTCTTCCTGATGGGAAAATAGAGTGACCTGTGCCTGTCCCAACACCTAGAGCTAGTCTCTCATTGGTTCCCCCTCTTCCCGTTCATCCTCAGGACAAATTGCAACCTGTACGGAACAGGAGGTTAAAGGTGCTGATTCTCCAAGGAGGGAGATGGCTAGTAAATCGGCTGGAATGGCGAACCCGAGCAAAGGAGATGAGAAATGAGGTGCGTTTTAGAAACCTTTCCCGATCACACGGTGTACCATCTTCTGGGTTTCTCATGCCTGTTTTCGACGTAGGAAGATGCCCTTGAACCTGGAGATTTGGGACCCATGGGATGGGTACCATGCAGTATTACTTGAAAGGGTCTGCGTTGGCTCACCCAACCTCACCGAACCTCTCAGCCCCAAGAGTGTCCACCCTTATGTCTCAATCAGCTGTGGGTCTAGATATGGTCAATCCAGGTTGCATCACAGCCCCTGAACGAATTTTGTAAGAATTTCTCTCTCTTTCACTGTCTTTGTTTCACGGGTTTTGAAAAGTAATTTATTTTTATAATGGGGTTTAGCTGCTTTTCACGGCTGTGTTTATGCCGCTTTACACCCCCTTGACTCACTTACAGAGAGATATCAATACATAGGTTTGAAGATTCTTACTAGTCAGATATATTCTTGTGCGGTGAATAGGGGGTGTTGAGTCCAGTTCACTGAAAAAGGAATAGGTCTTGTCTCTTACATATTGGGTTTATGGAACGGTATCTGAGCTAATTTGAAACCCTTGTTTTATGCATCACCCCACCTCACCTTTCCCGTTCAGCAGCCATAGTGTGTTTCCTAAACGTGTGACTCTGTTCTGTTTTGTAATTCAGTTCAAGTGTAGCGGTTTTTACATTCCCTCTAGAAGTGATATCTTATGATAAGTGTCTTTTTCTGTGTGACTTATTTCACTTAGAATCGTCGTACCTAAATCCACTCATCGTGCTGCTACTAGCCTTATGACGTGGATTTCATGGCTGAGTGATATTCCATTGTACATGAGGACCACAACTTCTTTATCCATTTTTCTCTTTCCTAGGATATTTAAGGTGTAATGAAGTGGGGGTTCTTGTCAACAGAGCAGCCCTAAACTTTGGGGTGCCTGTGTCTTGCTGATTTTTAGTTTTCCCAATTTATACGCCCATGAGTGGAAGTGCCCTATGCTCTCAAAGCTGTGTTTTTTAGATGTTTCAGAACACACCGTACACTTCTCCAGAGTGGCTGTTGGCAATTTACATCCCACCCATCAGCGTAGCAAGGCTCCCATTTCTCCATGGCCGGTCCTGCACTTCTGGTTTGGACACTTTTTTCCGCATGGCCCTTTTGCCCGCTGGGAAGCGAGACTTCTTTGGAGCGCTGATTTGCCTTTCCAGGTTGCTTGGTTGGCCAAAAAGGGCGTATGCGTTTTTTCCTGAATATATTCAGGAAAAAACGCATACGCCCTTTTTGGCCAAGGGCATCATTGTCCACGTTTTGCCGCTTTTCATGTGCTTTCAAGGCGATTCGAATCTACCTCCTGAAATCTGTTTCCTGCAATTCTGCCTTGCTTTCAAAGCCTCTTCGTTGCCTTCCCTTAATATATTTGTGGACGAGAGGTATCATTTAAAACTCTGCAGGTTTGTGAATTGCAGTGCCCCTGAGCTCCATTTTTCATCTCGCTTTTTTGGGAGCTGGCCGCAAAAGCGCAGGATTGCTTCAGGCCCTCTTCTGGTTCTGGGGGGCAGGCTGAGCTTGTGCTTAATTCTTCTTCCTGATGGGAAAATAGAGTGACCTGTGCCTGTCCCAAAACCTAGAGCTAGTCTCTCATTGGTTCCCCCTCTTCCCGTTCATCCTCAGGACAAATTGCAACCTGTACGGAACAGGAGGTTAAAGGTGCTGATTCTCCAAGGAGGGAGATGGCTAGTAAATCGGCTGGAATGGCGAACCCGAGCAAAGGAGATGAGAAATGAGGTGCGTTTTAGAAACCTTTCCCGATCACACGGTGTACCATCTTCTGGGTTTCTCATGCCTGTTTTCGACGTAGGAAGATGCCCTTGAACCTGGAGATTTGGGACCCATGGGATGGGTACCATGCAGTATTACTTGAAAGGGTCTGCGTTGGCTCACCCAACCTCACCGAACCTCTCAGCCCCAAGAGTGTCCACCCTTATGTCTCAATCACCTGTGGGTCTAGATATGGTCAATCCAGGTTGCATCACAGCCCCTGAACGAATTTTGTAAGAATTTCACTCTCTTTCACTGTCTTTGTTTCACGGGTTTTGAAAAGTAATTTATTTTTATAATGGGGTTTAGCTGCTTTTCACGGCTGTGTTTATGCCGCTTTACACCCCCTTGACTCTCTTACAGAGAGATATCAATACATAGGTTTGAAGATTCTTACTAGTCAGATATATTCTTGTGCGGTGAATAGGGGGTGTTGAGTCCAGTTCACTGAAAAAGGAATAGGTCTTGTCTCTTACATATTGGGTTTATGGCACGGTATCTGAGCTAATTTGAAACCCTTGTTTTATGCATCACCCCACCTCACCTTTCCCGTTCAGCAGCCATAGTGTGTTTTCTAAACGTCTGACTCTGTTCTGTTTTGCAATTCAGTTCAAGTGTAGCGGTTTTTACATTCCCTCTAGAAGTGATATCTTATGATAAGTGTCTTTTTCTGTGTGACTTATTTCACTTAGAATCGTCGTACCTAAATCCACTCATCGTGCTGCTACTAGCCTTATGACGTGGATTTCATGGCTGAGTGATATTCCATTGTACATGAGGACCACAACTTCTTTATCCATTTTTCTCTTTCCTAGGATATTTAAGGTGTAATGAAGTGGGGGTTCTTGTCAACAGAGCAGCCCTAAACTTTGGGGTGCCTGTGTCTTGCTGATTTTTAGTTTTCCCAATTTATACGCCCATGAGTGGAAGTGCCCTATGCTCTCCAAGCTGTGTTTTTTAGATGTTTCAGAAGACACCGTACACTTCTCCAGAGTGGCTGTTGGCAATTTACATCCCACCCATCAGCGTAGCAAGGCTCCCATTTCTCCATGGCCGGTCCTGCACTTCTGGTTTGGACACTTTTTTCCGCATGGCCCTTTTGCCCGCTGGGAAGCGAGACTTCTTTGGAGCGCTGATTTGCCTTTCCAGGTTGCTTGGTTGGCCAAAAAGGGCGTATGCGTTTTTTCCTGAATATATTCAGGAAAAAACGCATACGCCCTTTTTGGCCAAGGGCATCATTGTCCACGTTTTGCCACTTTTCATGTGCTTTCAAGGCGATTCGAATCTACCTCCTGAAATCTGTTTCCTGCAATTCTGCCTTGCTTTCAAAGCCTCTTCGTTGCCTTCCCTTAATATATTTGTGGACGAGAGGTATCATTTAAAACTCTGCAGGTTTGTGAATTGCAGTGCCCCTGAGCTCCATTTTTCATCTCGCTTTTTTGGGAGCTGGCCGCAAAAGCGCAGGATTGCTTCAGGCCCTCTTCTGGTTCTGGGGGGCAGGCTGAGCTTGTGCTTAATTCTTCTTCCTGATGGGAAAATAGAGTGACCTGTGCCTGTCCCAACACCTAGAGCTAGTCTCTCATTGGTTCCCCCTCTTCCCGTTCATCCTCAGGACAAATTGCAACCTGTACGGAACAGGAGGTTAAAGGTGCTGATTCTCCAAGGAGGGAGATGGCTAGTAAATCGGCTGGAATGGCGAACCCGAGCAAAGGAGATGAGAAATGAGGTGCGTTTTAGAAACCTTTCCCGATCACACGGTGTACCATCTTCTGGGTTTCTCATGCCTGTTTTCGACGTAGGAAGATGCCCTTGAACCTGGAGATTTGGGACCCATGGGATGGGTACCATGCAGTATTACTTGAAAGGGTCTGCGTTGGCTCACCCAACCTCACCGAACCTCTCAGCCCCAAGAGTGTCCACCCTTATGTCTCAATCAGCTGTGGGTCTAGATATGGTCAATCCAGGTTGCATCACAGCCCCTGAACGAATTTTGTAAGAATTTCTCTCTCTTTCACTGTCTTTGTTTCACGGGTTTTGAAAAGTAATTTATTTTTATAATGGGGTTTAGCTGCTTTTCACGGCTGTGTTTATGCCGCTTTACACCCCCTTAACTCACTTACAGAGAGATATCAATACATAGGTTTGAAGATTCTTACTAGTCAGATATATTCTTGTGCGGTGAATAGGGGGTGTTGAGTCCAGTTCACTGAAAAAGGAATAGGTCTTGTCTCTTACATATTGGGTTTATGGCACGGTATCTGAGCTAATTTGAAACCCTTGTTTTATGCATCACCCCACCTCACCTTTCCCGTTCAGCAGCCATAGTGTGTTTCCTAAACGTGTGACTCTGTTCTGTTTTGTAATTCAGTTCAAGTGTAGCGGTTTTTACATTCCCTCTAGAAGTGATATCTTATGATAAGTGTCTTTTTCTGTGTGACTTATTTCACTTAGAATCGTCGTACCTAAATCCACTCATCGTGCTGCTACTAGCCTTATGACGTGGATTTCATGGCTGAGTGATATTCCATTGTACATGAGGACCACAACTTCTTTATCCATTTTTCTCTTTCCTAGGATATTTAAGGTGTAATGAAGTGGGGGTTCTTGTCAACAGAGCAGCCCTAAACTTTGGGGTGCCTGTGTCTTGCTGATTTTTAGTTTTCCCAATTTATACGCCCATGAGTGGAAGTGCCCTATGCTCTCCAAGCTGTGTTTTTTAGATGTTTCAGAACACACCGTACACTTCTCCAGAGTGGCTGTTGGCAATTTACATCCCACCCATCAGCGTAGCAAGGCTCCCATTTCTCCATGGCCGGTCCTGCACTTCTGGTTTGGACACTTTTTTCCGCATGGCCCTTTTGCCCGCTGGGAAGCGAGACTTCTTTGGAGCGCTGATTTGCCTTTCCAGGTTGCTTGGTTGGCCAAAAAGGGCGTATGCGTTTTTTCCTGAATATATTCAGGAAAAAACGCATACGCCCTTTTTGGCCAAGGGCATCATTGTCCACGTTTTGCCGCTTTTCATGTGCTTTCAAGGCGATTCGAATCTACCTCCTGAAATCTGTTTCCTGCAATTCTGCCTTGCTTTCAAAGCCTCTTCGTTGCCTTCCCTTAATATATTTGTGGACGAGAGGTATCATTTAAAACTCTGCAGGTTTGTGAATTGCAGTGCCCCTGAGCTCCATTTTTCATCTCGCTTTTTTGGGAGCTGGCCGCAAAAGCGCAGGATTGCTTCAGGCCCTCTTCTGGTTCTGGGGGGCAGGCTGAGCTTGTGCTTAATTCTTCTTCCTGATGGGAAAATAGAGTGACCTGTGCCTGTCCCAACACCTAGAGCTAGTCTCTCATTGGTTCCCCCTCTTCCCGTTCATCCTCAGGACAAATTGCAACCTGTACGGAACAGGAGGTTAAAGGTGCTGATTCTCCAAGGAGGGAGATGGCTAGTAAATCGGCTGGAATGGCGAACCCGAGCAAAGGAGATGAGAAATGAGGTGCGTTTTAGAAACCTTTCCCGATCACACGGTGTACCATCTTCTGGGTTTCTCATGCCTGTTTTCGACGTAGGAAGATGCCCTTGAACCTGGAGATTTGGGACCCATGGGATGGGTACCATGCAGTATTACTTGAAAGGGTCTGCGTTGGCTCACCCAACCTCACCGAACCTCTCAGCCCCAAGAGTGTCCACCCTTATGTCTCAATCACCTGTGGGTCTAGATATGGTCAATCCAGGTTGCATCACAGCCCCTGAACGAATTTTGTAAGAATTTCACTCTCTTTCACTGTCTTTGTTTCACGGGTTTTGAAAAGTAATTTATTTTTATAATGGGGTTTAGCTGCTTTTCACGGCTGTGTTTATGCCGCTTTACACCCCCTTGACTCTCTTACAGAGAGATATCAATACATAGGTTTGAAGATTCTTACTAGTCAGATATATTCTTGTGCGGTGAATAGGGGGTGTTGAGTCCAGTTCACTGAAAAAGGAATAGGTCTTGTCTCTTACATATTGGGTTTATGGCACGGTATCTGAGCTAATTTGAAACCCTTGTTTTATGCATCACCCCACCTCACCTTTCCCGTTCAGCAGCCATAGTGTGTTTTCTAAACGTCTGACTCTGTTCTGTTTTGCAATTCAGTTCAAGTGTAGCGGTTTTTACATTCCCTCTATAAGTGATATCTTATGATAAGTGTCTTTTTCTGTGTGACTTATTTCACTTAGAATCGTCGTACCTAAATCCACTCATCGTGCTGCTACTAGCCTTATGACGTGGATTTCATGGCTGAGTGATATTCCATTGTACATGAGGACCACAACTTCTTTATCCATTTTTCTCTTTCCTAGGATATTTAAGGTGTAATGAAGTGGGGGTTCTTGTCAACAGAGCAGCCCTAAACTTTGGGGTGCCTGTGTCTTGCTGATTTTTAGTTTTCCCAATTTATACGCCCATGAGTGGAAGTGCCCTATGCTCTCCAAGCTGTGTTTTTTAGATGTTTCAGAACACACCGTACACTTCTCCAGAGTGGCTGTTGGCAATTTACATCCCACCCATCAGCGTAGCAAGGCTCCCATTTCTCCATGGCCGGTCCTGCACTTCTGGTTTGGACACTTTTTTCCGCATGGCCCTTTTGCCCGCTGGGAAGCGAGACTTCTTTGGAGCGCTGATTTGCCTTTCCAGGTTGCTTGGTTGGCCAAAAAGGGCGTATGCGTTTTTTCCTGAATATATTCAGGAAAAAACGCATACGCCCTTTTTGGCCAAGGGCATCATTGTCCACGTTTTGCCGCTTTTCATGTGCTTTCAAGGCGATTCGAATCTACCTCCTGAAATCTGTTTCCTGCAATTCTGCCTTGCTTTCAAAGCCTCTTCGTTGCCTTCCCTTAATATATTTGTGGACGAGAGGTATCATTTAAAACTCTGCAGGTTTGTGAATTGCAGTGCCCCTGAGCTCCATTTTTCATCTCGCTTTTTTGGGAGCTGGCCGCAAAAGCGCAGGATTGCTTCAGGCCCTCTTCTGGTTCTGGGGGGCAGGCTGAGCTTGTGCTTAATTCTTCTTCCTGATGGGAAAATAGAGTGACCTGTGCCTGTCCCAACACCTAGAGCTAGTCTCTCATTGGTTCCCCCTCTTCCCGTTCATCCTCAGGACAAATTGCAACCTGTACGGAACAGGAGGTTAAAGGTGCTGATTCTCCAAGGAGGGAGATGGCTAGTAAATCGGCTGGAATGGCGAACCCGAGCAAAGGAGATGAGAAATGAGGTGCGTTTTAGAAACCTTTCCCGATCACACGGTGTACCATCTTCTGGGTTTCTCATGCCTGTTTTCGACGTAGGAAGATGCCCTTGAACCTGGAGATTTGGGACCCATGGGATGGGTACCATGCAGTATTACTTGAAAGGGTCTGCGTTGGCTCACCCAACCTCACCGAACCTCTCAGCCCCAAGAGTGTCCACCCTTATGTCTCAATCAGCTGTGGGTCTAGATATGGTCAATCCAGGTTGCATCACAGCCCCTGAACGAATTTTGTAAGAATTTCTCTCTCTTTCACTGTCTTTGTTTCACGGGTTTTGAAAAGTAATTTATTTTTATAATGGGGTTTAGCTGCTTTTCACGGCTGTGTTTATGCCGCTTTACACCCCCTTAACTCACTTACAGAGAGATATCAATACATAGGTTTGAAGATTCTTACTAGTCAGATATATTCTTGTGCGGTGAATAGGGGGTGTTGAGTCCAGTTCACTGAAAAAGGAATAGGTCTTGTCTCTTACATATTGGGTTTATGGCACGGTATCTGAGCTAATTTGAAACCCTTGTTTTATGCATCACCCCACCTCACCTTTCCCGTTCAGCAGCCATAGTGTGTTTCCTAAACGTGTGACTCTGTTCTGTTTTGTAATTCAGTTCAAGTGTAGCGGTTTTTACATTCCCTCTAGAAGTGATATCTTATGATAAGTGTCTTTTTCTGTGTGACTTATTTCACTTAGAATCGTCGTACCTAAATCCACTCATCGTGCTGCTACTAGCCTTATGACGTGGATTTCATGGCTGAGTGATATTCCATTGTACATGAGGACCACAACTTCTTTATCCATTTTTCTCTTTCCTAGGATATTTAAGGTGTAATGAAGTGGGGGTTCTTGTCAACAGAGCAGCCCTAAACTTTGGGGTGCCTGTGTCTTGCTGATTTTTAGTTTTCCCAATTTATACGCCCATGAGTGGAAGTGCCCTATGCTCTCCAAGCTGTGTTTTTTAGATGTTTCAGAACACACCGTACACTTCTCCAGAGTGGCTGTTGGCAATTTACATCCCACCCATCAGCGTAGCAAGGCTCCCATTTCTCCATGGCCGGTCCTGCACTTCTGGTTTGGACACTTTTTTCCGCATGGCCCTTTTGCCCGCTGGGAAGCGAGACTTCTTTGGAGCGCTGATTTGCCTTTCCAGGTTGCTTGGTTGGCCAAAAAGGGCGTATGCGTTTTTTCCTGAATATATTCAGGAAAAAACGCATACGCCCTTTTTGGCCAAGGGCATCATTGTCCACGTTTTGCCGCTTTTCATGTGCTTTCAAGGCGATTCGAATCTACCTCCTGAAATCTGTTTCCTGCAATTCTGCCTTGCTTTCAAAGCCTCTTCGTTGCCTTCCCTTAATATATTTGTGGACGAGAGGTATCATTTAAAACTCTGCAGGTTTGTGAATTGCAGTGCCCCTGAGCTCCATTTTTCATCTCGCTTTTTTGGGAGCTGGCCGCAAAAGCGCAGGATTGCTTCAGGCCCTCTTCTGGTTCTGGGGGGCAGGCTGAGCTTGTGCTTAATTCTTCTTCCTGATGGGAAAATAGAGTGACCTGTGCCTGTCCCAACACCTAGAGCTAGTCTCTCATTGGTTCCCCCTCTTCCCGTTCATCCTCAGGACAAATTGCAACCTGTACGGAACAGGAGGTTAAAGGTGCTGATTCTCCAAGGAGGGAGATGGCTAGTAAATCGGCTGGAATGGCGAACCCGAGCAAAGGAGATGAGAAATGAGGTGCGTTTTAGAAACCTTTCCCGATCACACGGTGTACCATCTTCTGGGTTTCTCATGCCTGTTTTCGACGTAGGAAGATGCCCTTGAACCTGGAGATTTGGGACCCATGGGATGGGTACCATGCAGTATTACTTGAAAGGGTCTGCGTTGGCTCACCCAACCTCACCGAACCTCTCAGCCCCAAGAGTGTCCACCCTTATGTCTCAATCACCTGTGGGTCTAGATATGGTCAATCCAGGTTGCATCACAGCCCCTGAACGAATTTTGTAAGAATTTCACTCTCTTTCACTGTCTTTGTTTCACGGGTTTTGAAAAGTAATTTATTTTTATAATGGGGTTTAGCTGCTTTTCACGGCTGTGTTTATGCCGCTTTACACCCCCTTGACTCTCTTACAGAGAGATATCAATACATAGGTTTGAAGATTCTTACTAGTCAGATATATTCTTGTGCGGTGAATAGGGGGTGTTGAGTCCAGTTCACTGAAAAAGGAATAGGTCTTGTCTCTTACATATTGGGTTTATGGCACGGTATCTGAGCTAATTTGAAACCCTTGTTTTATGCATCACCCCACCTCACCTTTCCCGTTCAGCAGCCATAGTGTGTTTTCTAAACGTCTGACTCTGTTCTGTTTTGCAATTCAGTTCAAGTGTAGCGGTTTTTACATTCCCTCTATAAGTGATATCTTATGATAAGTGTCTTTTTCTGTGTGACTTATTTCACTTAGAATCGTCGTACCTAAATCCACTCATCGTGCTGCTACTAGCCTTATGACGTGGATTTCATGGCTGAGTGATATTCCATTGTACATGAGGACCACAACTTCTTTATCCATTTTTCTCTTTCCTAGGATATTTAAGGTGTAATGAAGTGGGGGTTCTTGTCAACAGAGCAGCCCTAAACTTTGGGGTGCCTGTGTCTTGCTGATTTTTAGTTTTCCCAATTTATACGCCCATGAGTGGAAGTGCCCTATGCTCTCCAAGCTGTGTTTTTTAGATGTTTCAGAACACACCGTACACTTCTCCAGAGTGGCTGTTGGCAATTTACATCCCACCCATCAGCGTAGCAAGGCTCCCATTTCTCCATGGCCGGTCCTGCACTTCTGGTTTGGACACTTTTTTCCGCATGGCCCTTTTGCCCGCTGGGAAGCGAGACTTCTTTGGAGCGCTGATTTGCCTTTCCAGGTTGCTTGGTTGGCCAAAAAGGGCGTATGCGTTTTTTCCTGAATATATTCAGGAAAAAACGCATACGCCCTTTTTGGCCAAGGGCATCATTGTCCACGTTTTGCCGCTTTTCATGTGCTTTCAAGGCGATTCGAATCTACCTCCTGAAATCTGTTTCCTGCAATTCTGCCTTGCTTTCAAAGCCTCTTCGTTGCCTTCCCTTAATATATTTGTGGACGAGAGGTATCATTTAAAACTCTGCAGGTTTGTGAATTGCAGTGCCCCTGAGCTCCATTTTTCATCTCGCTTTTTTGGGAGCTGGCCGCAAAAGCGCAGGATTGCTTCAGGCCCTCTTCTGGTTCTGGGGGGCAGGCTGAGCTTGTGCTTAATTCTTCTTCCTGATGGGAAAATAGAGTGACCTGTGCCTGTCCCAACACCTAGAGCTAGTCTCTCATTGGTTCCCCCTCTTCCCGTTCATCCTCAGGACAAATTGCAACCTGTACGGAACAGGAGGTTAAAGGTGCTGATTCTCCAAGGAGGGAGATGGCTAGTAAATCGGCTGGAATGGCGAACCCGAGCAAAGGAGATGAGAAATGAGGTGCGTTTTAGAAACCTTTCCCGATCACACGGTGTACCATCTTCTGGGTTTCTCATGCCTGTTTTCGACGTAGGAAGATGCCCTTGAACCTGGAGATTTGGGACCCATGGGATGGGTACCATGCAGTATTACTTGAAAGGGTCTGCGTTGGCTCACCCAACCTCACCGAACCTCTCAGCCCCAAGAGTGTCCACCCTTATGTCTCAATCAGCTGTGGGTCTAGATATGGTCAATCCAGGTTGCATCACAGCCCCTGAACGAATTTTGTAAGAATTTCACTCTCTTTCACTGTCTTTGTTTCACGGGTTTTGAAAAGTAATTTATTTTTATAATGGGGTTTAGCTGCTTTTCACGGCTGTGTTTATGCCGCTTTACACCCCCTTGACTCACTTACAGAGAGATATCAATACATAGGTTTGAAGATTCTTACTAGTCAGATATATTCTTGTGCGGTGAATAGGGGGTGTTGAGTCCAGTTCACTGAAAAAGGAATAGGTCTTGTCTCTTACATATTGGGTTTATGGCACGGTATCTGAGCTAATTTGAAACCCTTGTTTTATGCATCACCCCACCTCACCTTTCCCGTTCAGCAGCCATAGTGTGTTTTCTAAACGTGTGACTCTGTTCTGTTTTGCAATTCAGTTCAAGTGTAGCGGTTTTTACATTCCCTCTATAAGTGATATCTTATGATAAGTGTCTTTTTCTGTGTGACTTATTTCACTTAGAATCGTCGTACCTAAATCCACTCATCGTGCTGCTACTAGCCTTATGACGTGGATTTCATGGCTGAGTGATATTCCATTGTACATGAGGACCACAACTTCTTTATCCATTTTTCTCTTTCCTAGGATATTTAAGGTGTAATGAAGTGGGGGTTCTTGTCAACAGAGCAGCCCTAAACTTTGGGGTGCCTGTGTCTTGCTGATTTTTAGTTTTCCCAATTTATACGCCCATGAGTGGAAGTGCCCTATGCTCTCCAAGCTGTGTTTTTTAGATGTTTCAGAAGACACCGTACACTTCTCCAGAGTGGCTGTTGGCAATTTACATCCCACCCATCAGCGTAGCAAGGCTCCCATTTCTCCATGGCCGGTCCTGCACTTCTGGTTTGGACACTTTTTTCCGCATGGCCCTTTTGCCCGCTGGGAAGCGAGACTTCTTTGGAGCGCTGATTTGCCTTTCCAGGTTGCTTGGTTGGCCAAAAAGGGCGTATGCGTTTTTTCCTGAATATATTCAGGAAAAAACGCATACGCCCTTTTTGGCCAAGGGCATCATTGTCCACGTTTTGCCGCTTTTCATGTGCTTTCAAGGCGATTCGAATCTACCTCCTGAAATCTGTTTCCTGCAATTCTGCCTTGCTTTCAAAGCCTCTTCGTTGCCTTCCCTTAATATATTTGTGGACGAGAGGTATCATTTAAAACTCTGCAGGTTTGTGAATTGCAGTGCCCCTGAGCTCCATTTTTCATCTCGCTTTTTTGGGAGCTGGCCGCAAAAGCGCAGGATTGCTTCAGGCCCTCTTCTGGTTCTGGGGGGCAGGCTGAGCTTGTGCTTAATTCTTCTTCCTGATGGGAAAATAGAGTGACCTGTGCCTGTCCCAACACCTAGAGCTAGTCTCTCATTGGTTCCCCCTCTTCCCGTTCATCCTCAGGACAAATTGCAACCTGTACGGAACAGGAGGTTAAAGGTGCTGATTCTCCAAGGAGGGAGATGGCTAGTAAATCGGCTGGAATGGCGAACCCGAGCAAAGGAGATGAGAAATGAGGTGCGTTTTAGAAACCTTTCCCGATCACACGGTGTACCATCTTCTGGGTTTCTCATGCCTGTTTTCGACGTAGGAAGATGCCCTTGAACCTGGAGATTTGGGACCCATGGGATGGGTACCATGCAGTATTACTTGAAAGGGTCTGCGTTGGCTCACCCAACCTCACCGAACCTCTCAGCCCCAAGAGTGTCCACCCTTATGTCTCAATCAGCTGTGGGTCTAGATATGGTCAATCCAGGTTGCATCACAGCCCCTGAACGAATTTTGTAAGAATTTCTCTCTCTTTCACTGTCTTTGTTTCACGGGTTTTGAAAAGTAATTTATTTTTATAATGGGGTTTAGCTGCTTTTCACGGCTGTGTTTATGCCGCTTTACACCCCCTTGACTCACTTACAGAGAGATATCAATACATAGGTTTGAAGATTCTTACTAGTCAGATATATTCTTGTGCGGTGAATAGGGGGTGTTGAGTCCAGTTCACTGAAAAAGGAATAGGTCTTGTCTCTTACATATTGGGTTTATGGAACGGTATCTGAGCTAATTTGAAACCCTTGTTTTATGCATCACCCCACCTCACCTTTCCCGTTCAGCAGCCATAGTGTGTTTCCTAAACGTGTGACTCTGTTCTGTTTTGTAATTCAGTTCAAGTGTAGCGGTTTTTACATTCCCTCTAGAAGTGATATCTTATGATAAGTGTCTTTTTCTGTGTGACTTATTTCACTTAGAATCGTCGTACCTAAATCCACTCATCGTGCTGCTACTAGCCTTATGACGTGGATTTCATGGCTGAGTGATATTCCATTGTACATGAGGACCACAACTTCTTTATCCATTTTTCTCTTTCCTAGGATATTTAAGGTGTAATGAAGTGGGGGTTCTTGTCAACAGAGCAGCCCTAAACTTTGGGGTGCCTGTGTCTTGCTGATTTTTAGTTTTCCCAATTTATACGCCCATGAGTGGAAGTGCCCTATGCTCTCAAAGCTGTGTTTTTTAGATGTTTCAGAACACACCGTACACTTCTCCAGAGTGGCAGTTGGCAGTTTACATCCAACCCATCAGCGTAGCAAGGCTCCCATTTCTCCAGGGCCGGTCCTGCATTTCTGGTTTGGACACTTTTTTCCGCATGGCCCTTTTGCCCGCTGGGAAGCGAGAGTTCTTTGGAGCGCTGATTTGCCTTTCCAGGTTGCTTGGTTGGCCAAAAAGGGCGTATGCGTTTTTTCCTGAATATATTCAGGGAAAAACGCATACGCCCTTTTTGGCCAAGGGCATCATTGTCCACGTTTTGCCGCTTTTCATGTGCTTTCAAGGCGATTCGAATCTACCTCCTGAAATCTGTTTCCTGCAATTCTGCCTTGCTTTCAAAGCCTCTTCATTGCCTTCCCTTAATATATTTGTGGACGAGAGTTATCATTTAAAACTCTGCAGGTTTGTGAATTGCAGTGCCCCTGAGCTCCATTTTTCAACTCGCTTTATTGGGAGCTGGCCGCAAAAGCGCAGGATTGCTTCAGGCCCTCTTCTGGTTCTGGGGGGCAGGCTGAGCTTGTGCTTAATTCCTCTTCCTGATGGGAAAATAGAGTGACCTGTGCCTGTCCCAACACCTAGAGCTAGTCTCTCATTGGTTCCCCCTCTTCCCGTTCATCCTCAGGACAAATTGCAACCTGTACGGAACAGGAGGTTAAAGGTGCTGATTCTCCAAGGAGGGAGATGGCTAGTAAATCGGCTGGAATGGCGAACCCGAGCAAAGGAGATGAGAAATGAGGTGCGTTTTAGAAACCTTTCCCGATCACACGGTGTACCATCTTCTGGGTTTCTCATGCCTGTTTTCGACGTAGGAAGATGCCCTTGAACCTGGAGATTGGGACCCATGGGATGGGTACCATGCAGTATTACTTGAAAGGGTCTGCGTTGGCTCACCCAACCTCACCGAACCTCTCAGCCCCAAGAGTGTCCACCCTTATGTCTCAATCAGCTGTGGGTCTAGATATGGTCAATCCAGGTTGCATCACAGCCCCTGAACGAATTTTGTAAGAATTTCTCTCTCTTTCACTGTCTTTGTTTCACGGGTTTTGAAAAGTAATTTATTTTTATAATGGGGTTTAGCTGCTTTTCACGGCTGTGTTTATGCCGCTTTACACCCCCTTGACTCACTTACAGAGAGATATCAATACATAGGTTTGAAGATTCTTACTAGTCAGATATATTCTTGTGCGGTGAATAGGGGGTGTTGAGTCCAGTTCACTGAAAAAGGAATAGGTCTTGTCTCTTACATATTGGGTTTATGGAACGGTATCTGAGCTAATTTGAAACCCTTCTTTTATGCATCACCCCACCTCACCTTTCCCGTTCAGCAGCCATAGTGTGTTTTCTAAACGTCTGACTCTGTTCTGTTTTGCAATTCAGTTGAAGTGTAGCGGTTTTTACATTCCCTCTAGAAGTGATATCTTATGATAAGTGTCTTTTTCTGTGTGACTTATTTCACTTAGAATCGTCGTACCTAAATCCACTCATCGTGCTGCTACTAGCCTTATGACGTGGATTTCATGGCTGAGTGATATTCCATTGTACATGAGGACCACAACTTCTTTATCCATTTTTCTCTTTCCTAGGATATTTAAGGTGTAATGAAGTGGGGGTTCTTGTCAACAGAGCAGCCCTAAACTTTGGGGTGCCTGTGTCTTGCTGATTTTTAGTTTTCCCAATTTATACGCCCATGAGTGGAAGTGCCCTATGCTCTCCAAGCTGTGTTTTTTAGATGTTTCAGAACACACCGTACACTTCTCCAGAGTGGCTGTTGGCAATTTACATCCCACCCATCAGCGTAGCAAGGCTCCCATTTCTCCATGGCCGGTCCTGCACTTCTGGTTTGGACACTTTTTTCCGCATGGCCCTTTTGCCCGCTGGGAAGCGAGACTTCTTTGGAGCGCTGATTTGCCTTTCCAGGTTGCTTGGTTGGCCAAAACGGGCGTATGCGTTTTTTCCTGAATATATTCAGGAAAAAACGCATACGCCCTTTTTGGCCAAGGGCATCATTGTCCACGTTTTGCCGCTTTTCATGTGCTTTCAAGGCGATTCGAATCTACCTCCTGAAATCTGTTTCCTGCAATTCTGCCTTGCTTTCAAAGCCTCTTCGTTGCCTTCCCTTAATATATTTGTGGACGAGAGGTATCATTTAAAACTCTGCAGGTTTGTGAATTGCAGTGCCCCTGAGCTCCATTTTTCATCTCGCTTTTTTGGGAGCTGGCCGCAAAAGCGCAGGATTGCTTCAGGCCCTCTTCTGGTTCTGGGGGGCAGGCTGAGCTTGTGCTTAATTCTTCTTCCTGATGGGAAAATAGAGTGACCTGTGCCTGTCCCAACACCTAGAGCTAGTCTCTCATTGGTTCCCCCTCTTCCCGTTCATCCTCAGGACAAATTGCAACCTGTACGGAACAGGAGGTTAAAGGTGCTGATTCTCCAAGGAGGGAGATGGCTAGTAAATCGGCTGGAATGGCGAACCCGAGCAAAGGAGATGAGAAATGAGGTGCGTTTTAGAAACCTTTCCCGATCACACGGTGTACCATCTTCTGGGTTTCTCATGCCTGTTTTCGACGTAGGAAGATGCCCTTGAACCTGGAGATTTGGGACCCATGGGATGGGTACCATGCAGTATTACTTGAAAGGGTCTGCGTTGGCTCACCCAACCTCACCGAACCTCTCAGCCCCAAGAGTGTCCACCCTTATGTCTCAATCAGCTGTGGGTCTAGATATGGTCAATCCAGGTTGCATCACAGCCCCTGAACGAATTTTGTAAGAATTTCTCTCTCTTTCACTGTCTTTGTTTCACGGGTTTTGAAAAGTAATTTATTTTTATAATGGGGTTTAGCTGCTTTTCACGGCTGTGTTTATGCCGCTTTACACCCCCTTGACTCACTTACAGAGAGATATCAATACATAGGTTTGAAGATTCTTACTAGTCAGATATATTCTTGTGCGGTGAATAGGGGGTGTTGAGTCCAGTTCACTGAAAAAGGAATAGGTCTTGTCTCTTACATATTGGGTTTATGGAACGGTATCTGAGCTAATTTGAAACCCTTGTTTTATGCATCACCCCACCTCACCTTTCCCGTTCAGCAGCCATAGTGTGTTTCCTAAACGTGTGACTCTGTTCTGTTTTGTAATTCAGTTCAAGTGTAGCGGATTTACATTCCCTCTAGAAGTGATATCTTATGATAAGTGTCTTTTTCTGTGTGACTTATTTCACTTAGAATCGTCGTACCTAAATCCACTCATCGTGCTGCTACTAGCCTTATGACGTGGATTTCATGGCTGAGTGATATTCCATTGTACATGAGGACCACAACTTCTTTATCCATTTTTCTCTTTCCTAGGATATTTAAGGTGTAATGAAGTGGGGGTTCTTGTCAACAGAGCAGCCCTAAACTTTGGGGTGCCTGTGTCTTGCTGATTTTTAGTTTTCCCAATTTATACGCCCATGAGTGGAAGTGCCCTATGCTCTCCAAGCTGTGTTTTTTAGATGTTTCAGAACACACCGTACACTTCTCCAGAGTGGCTGTTGGCAATTTACATCCCACCCATCAGCGTAGCAAGGCTCCCATTTCTCCATGGCCGGTCCTGCATTTCTGGTTTGGACACTTTTTTCCGCATGGCCCTTTTGCCCGCTTGGAAGCGAGACTTCTTTGGAGCGCTGATTGGCCTTTCCAGGTTGCTTGGTTGGCCAAAAAGGGCGTATGCGTTTTTTCCTAAATATATTCAGGAAAAAACGCATACGCCCTTTTGGCCAAGGGCATCATTGTCCACGTTTTGCCGCTTTTCATGTGCTTTCAAGGCGATTCGAATCTACCTCCTGAAATCTGTTTCCTGCAATTCTGCCTTGCTTTCAAAGCCTCTTCGTTGCCTTCCCTTAATATATTTGTGGACGAGAGGTATCATTTAAAACTCTGCAGGTTTGTGAATTGCAGTGCCCCTGAGCTCCATTTTTCAACTCGCTTTTTTGGGAGCTGGCCGCAAAAGCGCAGGATTGCTTCAGGCCCTCTTCTGGTTCTGGGGGGCAGGCTGAGCTTGTGCTTAATTCTTCCTCCTGATGGGAAAATAGAGTGACCTGTGCCTGTCCCAACACCTAGAGCTAGTCTCTCATTGGTTCCCCCTCTTCCCGTTCATCCTCAGGACAAATTGCAACCTGTACGGAACAGGAGGTTAAAGGTGCTGATTCTCCAAGGAGGGAGATGGCTAGTAAATAGGCTGGAATGGCGAACCCGAGCCAAGGAGATGAGAAATGAGGTGCGTTTTAGAAACCTTTCCCGATCACACGGTGTACCATCTTCTGGGTTTCTCATGCCTGTTTTCGACGTAGGAAGATGCCCTTGAACCTGGAGATTTGGGACCCATGGGATGGGTACCATGCAGTATTACTTGAAAGGGTCTGCGTTGGCTCACCCAACCTCACCGAACCTCTCAGCCCCAAGAGTGTCCACCCTTATGTCTCAATCAGCTGTGGGTCTAGATATGGTCAATCCAGGTTGCATCACAGCCCCTGAACGAATTTTGTAAGAATTTCACTCTCTTTCACTGTCTTTGTTTCACGGGTTTTGAAAAGTAATTTATTTTTATAATGGGGTTTAGCTGCTTTTCACGGCTGTGTTTATGCCGCTTTACACCCCCTTGACTCTCTTACAGAGAGATATCAATACATAGGTTTGAAGATTCTTACTAGTCAGATATATTCTTGTGCGGTGAATAGGGGGTGTTGAGTCCAGTTCACTGAAAAAGGAATAGGTCTTGTCTCTTACATATTGGGTTTATGGCACGGTATCTGAGCTAATTTGAAACCCTTGTTTTATGCATCACCCCACCTCACCTTTCCCGTTCAGCAGCCATAGTGTGTTTTCTAAACGTCTGACTCTGTTCTGTTTTGCAATTCAGTTCAAGTGTAGCGGTTTTTACATTCCCTCTAGAAGTGATATCTTATGATAAGTGTCTTTTTCTGTGTGACTTATTTCACTTAGAATCGTCGTACCTAAATCCACTCATCGTGCTGCTACTAGCCTTATGACGTGGATTTCATGGCTGAGTGATATTCCATTGTACATGAGGACCACAACTTCTTTATCCATTTTTCTCTTTCCTAGGATATTTAAGGTGTAATGAAGTGGGGGTTCTTGTCAACAGAGCAGCCCTAAACTTTGGGGTGCCTGTGTCTTGCTGATTTTTAGTTTTCCCAATTTATACGCCCATGAGTGGAAGTGCCCTATGCTCTCCAAGCTGTGTTTTTTAGATGTTTCAGAACACACCGTACACTTCTCCAGAGTGGCTGTTGGCAATTTACATCCCACCCATCAGCGTAGCAAGGCTCCCATTTCTCCATGGCCGGTCCTGCACTTCTGGTTTGGACACTTTTTTCCGCATGGCCCTTTTGCCCGCTGGGAAGCGAGACTTCTTTGGAGCGCTGATTTGCCTTTCCAGGTTGCTTGGTTGGCCAAAAAGGGCGTATGCGTTTTTTCCTGAATATATTCAGGAAAAAACGCATACGCCCTTTTTGGCCAAGGGCATCATTGTCCACGTTTTGCCGCTTTTCATGTGCTTTCAAGGCGATTCGAATCTACCTCCTGAAATCTGTTTCCTGCAATTCTGCCTTGCTTTCAAAGCCTCTTCGTTGCCTTCCCTTAATATATTTGTGGACGAGAGGTATCATTTAAAACTCTGCAGTTTTGTGAATTGCAGTGCCCCTGAGCTCCATTTTTCAACTCGCTTTTTTGGGAGCTGGCCGCAAAAGCGCAGGATTGCTTCAGGCCCTCTTCTGGTTCTGGGGGGCAGGCTGAGCTTGTGCTTAATTCTTCCTCCTGATGGGAAAATACAGTGACCTGTGCCTGTCCCAACACCTAGAGCTAGTCTCTCATTGGTTCCCCCTCTTCCCGTTCATCCTCAGGACAAATTGCAACCTGTACGGAACAGGAGGTTAAAGGTGCTGATTCTCCAAGGAGGGAGATGGCTAGTAAATAGGCTGGAATGGCGAACCCGAGCCAAGGAGATGAGAAATGAGGTGCGTTTTAGAAACCTTTCCCGATCACACGGTGTACCATCTTCTGGGTTTCTCATGCCTGTTTTCGACGTAGGAAGATGCCCTTGAACCTGGAGATTTGGGACCCATGGGATGGGTACCATGCAGTATTACTTGAAAGGGTCTGCGTTGGCTCACCCAACCTCACCGAACCTCTCAGCCCCAAGAGTGTCCACCCTTATGTCTCAATCAGCTGTGGGTCTAGATATGGTCAATCCAGGTTGCATCACAGCCCCTGAACGAATTTTGTAAGAATTTCACTCTCTTTCACTGTCTTTCTTTCACGGGTTTTGAAAAGTAATTTATTTTTATAATGGGGTTTAGCTGCTTTTCACGGCTGTGTTTATGCCGCTTTACACCCCCTTGACTCTCTTACAGAGAGATATCAATACATAGGTTTGAAGATTCTTACTAGTCAGATATATTCTTGTGCGGTGAATAGGGGGTGTTGAGTCCAGTTCACTGAAAAAGGAATAGGTCTTGTCTCTTACATATTGGGTTTATGGCACGGTATCTGAGCTAATTTGAAACCCTTGTTTTATGCATCACCCCACCTCACCTTTCCCGTTCAGCAGCCATAGTGTGTTTTCTAAACGTCTGACTCTGTTCTGTTTTGCAATTCAGTTCAAGTGTAGCGGTTTTTACATTCCCTCTAGAAGTGATATCTTATGATAAGTGTCTTTTTCTGTGTGACTTATTTCACTTAGAATCGTCGTACCTAAATCCACTCATCGTGCTGCTACTAGCCTTATGACGTGGATTTCATGGCTGAGTGATATTCCATTGTACATGAGGACCACAACTTCTTTATCCATTTTTCTCTTTCCTAGGATATTTAAGGTGTAATGAAGTGGGGGTTCTTGTCAACAGAGCAGCCCTAAACTTTGGGGTGCCTGTGTCTTGCTGATTTTTAGTTTTCCCAATTTATACGCCCATGAGTGGAAGTGCCCTATGCTCTCCAAGCTGTGTTTTTTAGATGTTTCAGAACACACCGTACACTTCTCCAGAGTGGCTGTTGGCAATTTACATCCCACCCATCAGCGTAGCAAGGCTCCCATTTCTCCATGGCCGGTCCTGCACTTCTGGTTTGGACACTTTTTTCCGCATGGCCCTTTTGCCCGCTGGGAAGCGAGACTTCTTTGGAGCGCTGATTTGCCTTTCCAGGTTGCTTGGTTGGCCAAAAAGGGCGTATGCGTTTTTTCCTGAATATATTCAGGAAAAAACGCATACGCCCTTTTTGGCCAAGGGCATCATTGTCCACGTTTTGCCGCTTTTCATGTGCTTTCAAGGCGATTCGAATCTACCTCCTGAAATCTGTTTCCTGCAATTCTGCCTTGCTTTCAAAGCCTCTTCGTTGCCTTCCCTTAATATATTTGTGGACGAGAGGTATCATTTAAAACTCTGCAGGTTTGTGAATTGCAGTGCCCCTGAGCTCCATTTTTCATCTCGCTTTTTTGGGAGCTGGCCGCAAAAGCGCAGGATTGCTTCAGGCCCTCTTCTGGTTCTGGGGGGCAGGCTGAGCTTGTGCTTAATTCTTCTTCCTGATGGGAAAATAGAGTGACCTGTGCCTGTCCCAACACCTAGAGCTAGTCTCTCATTGGTTCCCCCTCTTCCCGTTCATCCTCAGGACAAATTGCAACCTGTACGGAACAGGAGGTTAAAGGTGCTGATTCTCCAAGGAGGGAGATGGCTAGTAAATCGGCTGGAATGGCGAACCCGAGCAAAGGAGATGAGAAATGAGGTGCGTTTTAGAAACCTTTCCCGATCACACGGTGTACCATCTTCTGGGTTTCTCATGCCTGTTTTCGACGTAGGAAGATGCCCTTGAACCTGGAGATTTGGGACCCATGGGATGGGTACCATGCAGTATTACTTGAAAGGGTCTGCGTTGGCTCACCCAACCTCACCGAACCTCTCAGCCCCAAGAGTGTCCACCCTTATGTCTCAATCAGCTGTGGGTCTAGATATGGTCAATCCAGGTTGCATCACAGCCCCTGAACGAATTTTGTAAGAATTTCACTCTCTTTCACTGTCTTTGTTTCACGGGTTTTGAAAAGTAATTTATTTTTATAATGGGGTTTAGCTGCTTTTCACGGCTGTGTTTATGCCGCTTTACACCCCCTTGACTCTCTTACAGAGAGATATCAATACATAGGTTTGAAGATTCTTACTAGTCAGATATATTCTTGTGCGGTGAATAGGGGGTGTTGAGTCCAGTTCACTGAAAAAGGAATAGGTCTTGTCTCTTACATATTGGGTTTATGGCACGGTATCTGAGCTAATTTGAAACCCTTGTTTTATGCATCACCCCACCTCACCTTTCCCGTTCAGCAGCCATAGTGTGTTTTCTAAACGTCTGACTCTGTTCTGTTTTGCAATTCAGTTCAAGTGTAGCGGTTTTTACATTCCCTCTATAAGTGATATCTTATGATAAGTGTCTTTTTCTGTGTGACTTATTTCACTTAGAATCGTCGTACCTAAATCCACTCATCGTGCTGCTACTAGCCTTATGACGTGGATTTCATGGCTGAGTGATATTCCATTGTACATGAGGACCACAACTTCTTTATCCATTTTTCTCTTTCCTAGGATATTTAAGGTGTAATGAAGTGGGGGTTCTTGTCAACAGAGCAGCCCTAAACTTTGGGGTGCCTGTGTCTTGCTGATTTTTAGTTGTCCCAATTTATACGCCCATGAGTGGAAGTGCCCTATGCTCTCCAAGCTGTGTTTTTTAGATGTTTCAGAACACACCGTACACTTCTCCAGAGTGGCTGTTGGCAATTTACATCCCACCCATCAGCGTAGCAAGGCTCCCATTTCTCCATGGCCGGTCCTGCACTTCTGGTTTGGACACTTTTTTCCGCATGGCCCTTTTGCCCGCTGGGAAGCGAGACTTCTTTGGAGCGCTGATTTGCCTTTCCAGGTTGCTTGGTTGGCCAAAAAGGGCGTATGCGTTTTTTCCTGAATATATTCAGGAAAAAACGCATACGCCCTTTTTGGCCAAGGGCATCATTGTCCACGTTTTGCCGCTTTTCATGTGCTTTCAAGGCGATTCGAATCTACCTCCTGAAATCTGTTTCCTGCAATTCTGCCTTGCTTTCAAAGCCTCTTCGTTGCCTTCCCTTAATATATTTGTGGACGAGAGGTATCATTTAAAACTCTGCAGGTTTGTGAATTGCAGTGCCCCTGAGCTCCATTTTTCATCTCGCTTTTTTGGGAGCTGGCCGCAAAAGCGCAGGATTGCTTCAGGCCCTCTTCTGGTTCTGGGGGGCAGGCTGAGCTTGTGCTTAATTCTTCTTCCTGATGGGAAAATAGAGTGACCTGTGCCTGTCCCAACACCTAGAGCTAGTCTCTCATTGGTTCCCCCTCTTCCCGTTCATCCTCAGGACAAATTGCAACCTGTACGGAACAGGAGGTTAAAGGTGCTGATTCTCCAAGGAGGGAGATGGCTAGTAAATCGGCTGGAATGGCGAACCCGAGCAAAGGAGATGAGAAATGAGGTGCGTTTTAGAAACCTTTCCCGATCACACGGTGTACCATCTTCTGGGTTTCTCATGCCTGTTTTCGACGTAGGAAGATGCCCTTGAACCTGGAGATTTGGGACCCATGGGATGGGTACCATGCAGTATTACTTGAAAGGGTCTGCGTTGGCTCACCCAACCTCACCGAACCTCTCAGCCCCAAGAGTGTCCACCCTTATGTCTCAATCAGCTGTGGGTCTAGATATGGTCAATCCAGGTTGCATCACAGCCCCTGAACGAATTTTGTAAGAATTTCACTCTCTTTCACTGTCTTTGTTTCACGGGTTTTGAAAAGTAATTTATTTTTATAATGGGGTTTAGCTGCTTTTCACGGCTGTGTTTATGCCGCTTTACACCCCCTTGACTCTCTTACAGAGAGATATCAATACATAGGTTTGAAGATTCTTACTAGTCAGATATATTCTTGTGCGGTGAATAGGGGGTGTTGAGTCCAGTTCACTGAAAAAGGAATAGGTCTTGTCTCTTACATATTGGGTTTATGGCACGGTATCTGAGCTAATTTGAAACCCTTGTTTTATGCATCACCCCACCTCACCTTTCCCGTTCAGCAGCCATAGTGTGTTTTCTAAACGTCTGACTCTGTTCTGTTTTGCAATTCAGTTCAAGTGTAGCGGTTTTTACATTCCCTCTAGAAGTGATATCTTATGATAAGTGTCTTTTTCTGTGTGACTTATTTCACTTAGAATCGTCGTACCTAAATCCACTCATCGTGCTGCTACTAGCCTTATGACGTGGATTTCATGGCTGAGTGATATTCCATTGTACATGAGGACCACAACTTCTTTATCCATTTTTCTCTTTCCTAGGATATTTAAGGTGTAATGAAGTGGGGGTTCTTGTCAACAGAGCAGCCCTAAACTTTGGGGTGCCTGTGTCTTGCTGATTTTTAGTTTTCCCAATTTATACGCCCATGAGTGGAAGTGCCCTATGCTCTCCAAGCTGTGTTTTTTAGATGTTTCAGAACACACCGTACACTTCTCCAGAGTGGCTGTTGGCAATTTACATCCCACCCATCAGCGTAGCAAGGCTCCCATTTCTCCATGGCCGGTCCTGCACTTCTGGTTTGGACACTTTTTTCCGCATGGCCCTTTTGCCCGCTGGGAAGCGAGACTTCTTTGGAGCGCTGATTTGCCTTTCCAGGTTGCTTGGTTGGCCAAAAAGGGCGTATGCGTTTTTTCCTGAATATATTCAGGAAAAAACGCATACGCCCTTTTTGGCCAAGGGCATCATTGTCCACGTTTTGCCGCTTTTCATGTGCTTTCAAGGCGATTCGAATCTACCTCCTGAAATCTGTTTCCTGCAATTCTGCCTTGCTTTCAAAGCCTCTTCGTTGCCTTCCCTTAATATATTTGTGGACGAGAGGTATCATTTAAAACTCTGCAGGTTTGTGAATTGCAGTGCCCCTGAGCTCCATTTTTCATCTCGCTTTTTTGGGAGCTGGCCGCAAAAGCGCAGGATTGCTTCAGGCCCTCTTCTGGTTCTGGGGGGCAGGCTGAGCTTCTGCTTAATTCTTCTTCCTGATGGGAAAATAGAGTGACCTGTGCCTGTCCCAACACCTAGAGCTAGTCTCTCATTGGTTCCCCCTCTTCCCGTTCATCCTCAGGACAAATTGCAACCTGTACGGAACAGGAGGTTAAAGGTGCTGATTCTCCAAGGAGGGAGATGGCTAGTAAATCGGCTGGAATGGCGAACCCGAGCAAAGGAGATGAGAAATGAGGTGCGTTTTAGAAACCTTTCCCGATCACACGGTGTACCATCTTCTGGGTTTCTCATGCCTGTTTTCGACGTAGGAAGATGCCCTTGAACCTGGAGATTTGGGACCCATGGGATGGGTACCATGCAGTATTACTTGAAAGGGTCTGCGTTGGCTCACCCAACCTCACCGAACCTCTCAGCCCCAAGAGTGTCCACCCTTATGTCTCAATCAGCTGTGGGTCTAGATATGGTCAATCCAGGTTGCATCACAGCCCCTGAACGAATTTTGTAAGAATTTCACTCTCTTTCACTGTCTTTGTTTCACGGGTTTTGAAAAGTAATTTATTTTTATAATGGGGTTTAGCTGCTTTTCACGGCTGTGTTTATGCCGCTTTACACCCCCTTGACTCACTTACAGAGAGATATCAATACATAGGTTTGAACATTCTTACTAGTCAGATATATTCTTGTGCGGTGAATAGGGGGTGTTGAGTCCAGTTCACTGAAAAAGGAATAGGTCTTGTCTCTTACATATTGGGTTTATGGCACGGTATCTGAGCTAATTTGAAACCCTTGTTTTATGCATCACCCCACCTCACCTTTCCCGTTCAGCAGCCATAGTGTGTTTTCTAAACGTCTGACTCTGTTCTGTTTTGCAATTCAGTTCAAGTGTAGCGGTTTTTACATTCCCTCTAGAAGTGATATCTTATGATAAGTGTCTTTTTCTGTGTGACTTATTTCACTTAGAATCGTCGTACCTAAATCCACTCATCGTGCTGCTACTAGCCTTATGACGTGGATTTCATGGCTGAGTGATATTCCATTGTACATGAGGACCACAACTTCTTTATCCATTTTTCTCTTTCCTAGGATATTTAAGGTGTAATGAAGTGGGGGTTCTTGTCAACAGAGCAGCCCTAAACTTTGGGGTGCCTGTGTCTTGCTGATTTTTAGTTTTCCCAATTTATACGCCCATGAGTGGAAGTGCCCTATGCTCTCCAAGCTGTGTTTTTTAGATGTTTCAGAACACACCGTACACTTCTCCAGAGTGGCTGTTGGCAATTTACATCCCACCCATCAGCGTAGCAAGGCTCCCATTTCTCCATGGCCGGTCCTGCACTTCTGGTTTGGACACTTTTTTCCGCATGGCCCTTTTGCCCGCTGGGAAGCGAGACTTCTTTGGAGCGCTGATTTGCCTTTCCAGGTTGCTTGGTTGGCCAAAAAGGGCGTATGCGTTTTTTCCTGAATATATTCAGGAAAAAACGCATACGCCCTTTTTGGCCAAGGGCATCATTGTCCACGTTTTGCCGCTTTTCATGTGCTTTCAAGGCGATTCGAATCTACCTCCTGAAATCTGTTTCCTGCAATTCTGCCTTGCTTTCAAAGCCTCTTCGTTGCCTTCCCTTAATATATTTGTGGACGAGAGGTATCATTTAAAACTCTGCAGGTTTGTGAATTGCAGTGCCCCTGAGCTCCATTTTTCATCTCGCTTTTTTGGGAGCTGGCCGCAAAAGCGCAGGATTGCTTCAGGCCCTCTTCTGGTTCTGGGGGGCAGGCTGAGCTTGTGCTTAATTCTTCTTCCTGATGGGAAAATAGAGTGACCTGTGCCTGTCCCAACACCTAGAGCTAGTCTCTCATTGGTTCCCCCTCTTCCCGTTCATCCTCAGGACAAATTGCAACCTGTACGGAACAGGAGGTTAAAGGTGCTGATTCTCCAAGGAGGGAGATGGCTAGTAAATCGGCTGGAATGGCGAACCCGAGCAAAGGAGATGAGAAATGAGGTGCGTTTTAGAAACCTTTCCCGATCACACGGTGTACCATCTTCTGGGTTTCTCATGCCTGTTTTCGACGTAGGAAGATGCCCTTGAACCTGGAGATTTGGGACCCATGGGATGGGTACCATGCAGTATTACTTGAAAGGGTCTGCGTTGGCTCACCCAACCTCACCGAACCTCTCAGCCCCAAGAGTGTCCACCCTTATGTCTCAATCAGCTGTGGGTCTAGATATGGTCAATCCAGGTTGCATCACAGCCCCTGAACGAATTTTGTAAGAATTTCACTCTCTTTCACTGTCTTTGTTTCACGGGTTTTGAAAAGTAATTTATTTTTATAATGGGGTTTAGCTGCTTTTCACGGCTGTGTTTATGCCGCTTTACACCCCCTTGACTCTCTTACAGAGAGATATCAATACATAGGTTTGAAGATTCTTACTAGTCAGATATATTCTTGTGCGGTGAATAGGGGGTGTTGAGTCCAGTTCACTGAAAAAGGAATAGGTCTTGTCTCTTACATATTGGGTTTATGGCACGGTATCTGAGCTAATTTGAAACCCTTGTTTTATGCATCACCCCACCTCACCTTTCCCGTTCAGCAGCCATAGTGTGTTTTCTAAACGTCTGACTCTGTTCTGTTTTGCAATTCAGTTCAAGTGTAGCGGTTTTTACATTCCCTCTAGAAGTGATATCTTATGATAAGTGTCTTTTTCTGTGTGACTTATTTCACTTAGAATCGTCGTACCTAAATCCACTCATCGTGCTGCTACTAGCCTTATGACGTGGATTTCATGGCTGAGTGATATTCCATTGTACATGAGGACCACAACTTCTTTATCCATTTTTCTCTTTCCTAGGATATTTAAGGTGTAATGAAGTGGGGGTTCTTGTCAACAGAGCAGCCCTAAACTTTGGGGTGCCTGTGTCTTGCTGATTTTTAGTTTTCCCAATTTATACGCCCATGAGTGGAAGTGCCCTATGCTCTCCAAGCTGTGTTTTTTAGATGTTTCAGAACACACCGTACACTTCTCCAGAGTGGCTGTTGGCAATTTACATCCCACCCATCAGCGTAGCAAGGCTCCCATTTCTCCATGGCCGGTCCTGCACTTCTGGTTTGGACACTTTTTTCCGCATGGCCCTTTTGCCCGCTGGGAAGCGAGACTTCTTTGGAGCGCTGATTTGCCTTTCCAGGTTGCTTGGTTGGCCAAAAAGGGCGTATGCGTTTTTTCCTGAATATATTCAGGAAAAAACGCATACGCCCTTTTTGGCCAAGGGCATCATTGTCCACGTTTTGCCGCTTTTCATGTGCTTTCAAGGCGATTCGAATCTACCTCCTGAAATCTGTTTCCTGCAATTCTGCCTTGCTTTCAAAGCCTCTTCGTTGCCTTCCCTTAATATATTTGTGGACGAGAGGTATCATTTAAAACTCTGCAAGTTTGTGAATTGCAGTGCCCCTGAGCTCCATTTTTCATCTCGCTTTTTTGGGAGCTGGCCGCAAAAGCGCAGGATTGCTTCAGGCCCTCTTCTGGTTCTGGGGGGCAGGCTGAGCTTCTGCTTAATTCTTCTTCCTGATGGGAAAATAGAGTGACCTGTGCCTGTCCCAACACCTAGAGCTAGTCTCTCATTGGTTCCCCCTCTTCCCGTTCATCCTCAGGACAAATTGCAACCTGTACGGAACAGGAGGTTAAAGGTGCTGATTCTCCAAGGAGGGAGATGGCTAGTAAATCGGCTGGAATGGCGAACCCGAGCAAAGGAGATGAGAAATGAGGTGCGTTTTAGAAACCTTTCCCGATCACACGGTGTACCATCTTCTGGGTTTCTCATGCCTGTTTTCGACGTAGGAAGATGCCCTTGAACCTGGAGATTTGGGACCCATGGGATGGGTACCATGCAGTATTACTTGAAAGGGTCTGCGTTGGCTCACCCAACCTCACCGAACCTCTCAGCCCCAAGAGTGTCCACCCTTATGTCTCAATCAGCTGTGGGTCTAGATATGGTCAATCCAGGTTGCATCACAGCCCCTGAACGAATTTTGTAAGAATTTCACTCTCTTTCACTGTCTTTGTTTCACGGGTTTTGAAAAGTAATTTATTTTTATAATGGGGTTTAGCTGCTTTTCACGGCTGTGTTTATGCCGCTTTACACCCCCTTGACTCACTTACAGAGAGATATCAATACATAGGTTTGAACATTCTTACTAGTCAGATATATTCTTGTGCGGTGAATAGGGGGTGTTGAGTCCAGTTCACTGAAAAAGGAATAGGTCTTGTCTCTTACATATTGGGTTTATGGCACGGTATCTGAGCTAATTTGAAACCCTTGTTTTATGCATCACCCCACCTCACCTTTCCCGTTCAGCAGCCATAGTGTGTTTTCTAAACGTCTGACTCTGTTCTGTTTTGCAATTCAGTTCAAGTGTAGCGGTTTTTACATTCCCTCTAGAAGTGATATCTTATGATAAGTGTCTTTTTCTGTGTGACTTATTTCACTTAGAATCGTCGTACCTAAATCCACTCATCGTGCTGCTACTAGCCTTATGACGTGGATTTCATGGCTGAGTGATATTCCATTGTACATGAGGACCACAACTTCTTTATCCATTTTTCTCTTTCCTAGGATATTTAAGGTGTAATGAAGTGGGGGTTCTTGTCAACAGAGCAGCCCTAAACTTTGGGGTGCCTGTGTCTTGCTGATTTTTAGTTTTCCCAATTTATACGCCCATGAGTGGAAGTGCCCTATGCTCTCCAAGCTGTGTTTTTTAGATGTTTCAGAACACACCGTACACTTCTCCAGAGTGGCTGTTGGCAATTTACATCCCACCCATCAGCGTAGCAAGGCTCCCATTTCTCCATGGCCGGTCCTGCACTTCTGGTTTGGACACTTTTTTCCGCATGGCCCTTTTGCCCGCTGGGAAGCGAGACTTCTTTGGAGCGCTGATTTGCCTTTCCAGGTTGCTTGGTTGGCCAAAAAGGGCGTATGCGTTTTTTCCTGAATATATTCAGGAAAAAACGCATACGCCCTTTTTGGCCAAGGGCATCATTGTCCACGTTTTGCCGCTTTTCATGTGCTTTCAAGGCGATTCGAATCTACCTCCTGAAATCTGTTTCCTGCAATTCTGCCTTGCTTTCAAAGCCTCTTCGTTGCCTTCCCTTAATATATTTGTGGACGAGAGGTATCATTTAAAACTCTGCAGGTTTGTGAATTGCAGTGCCCCTGAGCTCCATTTTTCATCTCGCTTTTTTGGGAGCTGGCCGCAAAAGCGCAGGATTGCTTCAGGCCCTCTTCTGGTTCTGGGGGGCAGGCTGAGCTTGTGCTTAATTCTTCTTCCTGATGGGAAAATAGAGTGACCTGTGCCTGTCCCAACACCTAGAGCTAGTCTCTCATTGGTTCCCCCTCTTCCCGTTCATCCTCAGGACAAATTGCAACCTGTACGGAACAGGAGGTTAAAGGTGCTGATTCTCCAAGGAGGGAGATGGCTAGTAAATCGGCTGGAATGGCGAACCCGAGCAAAGGAGATGAGAAATGAGGTGCGTTTTAGAAACCTTTCCCGATCACACGGTGTACCATCTTCTGGGTTTCTCATGCCTGTTTTCGACGTAGGAAGATGCCCTTGAACCTGGAGATTTGGGACCCATGGGATGGGTACCATGCAGTATTACTTGAAAGGGTCTGCGTTGGCTCACCCAACCTCACCGAACCTCTCAGCCCCAAGAGTGTCCACCCTTATGTCTCAATCAGCTGTGGGTCTAGATATGGTCAATCCAGGTTGCATCACAGCCCCTGAACGAATTTTGTAAGAATTTCTCTCTCTTTCACTGTCTTTGTTTCACGGGTTTTGAAAAGTAATTTATTTTTATAATGGGGTTTAGCTGCTTTTCACGGCTGTGTTTATGCCGCTTTACACCCCCTTGACTCACTTACAGAGAGATATCAATACATAGGTTTGAAGATTCTTACTAGTCAGATATATTCTTGTGCGGTGAATAGGGGGTGTTGAGTCCAGTTCACTGAAAAAGGAATAGGTCTTGTCTCTTACATATTGGGTTTATGGCACGGTATCTGAGCTAATTTGAAACCCTTGTTTTATGCATCACCCCACCTCACCTTTCCCGTTCAGCAGCCATAGTGTGTTTTCTAAACGTCTGACTCTGTTCTGTTTTGTAATTCAGTTCAAGTGTAGCGGTTTTTACATTCCCTCTAGAAGTGATATCTTATGATAAGTGTCTTTTTCTGTGTGACTTATTTCACTGAGAATCGTCGTACCTAAATCCACTCATCGTGCTGCTCCTAGCCTTATGACGTGGATTTCATGGCTGAGTGATATTCCATTGTACATGAGGACCACAACTTCTTTATCCATTTTTCTCTTTCCTAGGATATTTAAGGTGTAATGAAGTGGGGGTTCTTGTCAACAGAGCAGCCCTAAACTTTGGGGTGCCTGTGTCTTGCTGATTTTTAGTTTTCCCAATTTATACGCCCATGAGTGGAAGTGCCCTATGCTCTCCAAGCTGTGTTTTTTAGATGTTTCAGAACACACCGTACACTTCTCCAGAGTGGCTGTTGGCAATTTACATCCCACCCATCAGCCTAGCAAGGCTCCCATTTCTCAATGGCCGGTCCTGCACTTCTGGTTTGGACACTTTTTCCGCATGGCCCTTTTACCCGCTGGGAAGCGAGACTTCTTTGGAGCGCTGATTGGCCTTTCCAGGTTGCTTGGTTGGCCAAAAAGGGCGTATGCGTTTTTTCCTGAATATATTCAGGAAAAAACGCATACGCCCTTTTTGGCCAAGGGCATCATTGTCCACGTTTTGCCGCTTTTCATGTGCTTTCAAGGCGATTCGAATCTACCTCCTGAAATCTGTTTCCTGCAATTCTGCCTTGCTTTCAAAGCCTCTTCGTTGCCTTCCCTTAATATATTTGTGGACGAGAGGTATCATTTAAAACTCTGCAGGTTTGTGAATTGCAGTGCCCCTGAGCTCCATTTTTCATCTCGCTTTTTTGGGAGCTGGCCGCAAAAGCGCAGGATTGCTTCAGGCCCTCTTCTGGTTCTGGGGGGCAGGCTGAGCTTCTGCTTAATTCTTCCTCCTGATGGGAAAATAGAGTGACCTGTGCCTGTCCCAACACCTAGAGCTAGTCTCTCATTGGTTCCCCCTCTTCCCGTTCATCCTCAGGACAAATTGCAACCTGTACGGAACAGGAGGTTAAAGGTGCTGATTCTCCAAGGAGGGAGATGGCTAGTAAATCGGCTGGAATGGCGAACCCGAGCAAAGGAGATGAGAAATGAGGTGCGTTTTAGAAACCTTTCCCGATCACACGGTGTACCATCTTCTGGGTTTCTCATGCCTGTTTTCGACGTAGGAAGATGCCCTTGAACCTGGAGATTTGGGACCCATGGGATGGGTACCATGCAGTATTACTTGAAAGGGTCTGCGTTGGCTCACCCAACCTCACCGAACCTCTCAGCCCCAAGAGTGTCCACCCTTATGTCTCAATCAGCTGTGGGTCTAGATATGGTCAATCCAGGTTGCATCACAGCCCCTGAACGAATTTTGTAAGAATTTCACTCTCTTTCACTGTCTTTGTTTCACGGGTTTTGAAAAGTAATTTATTTTTATAATGGGGTTTAGCTGCTTTTCACGGCTGTGTTTATGCCGCTTTACACCCCCTTGACTCACTTACAGAGAGATATCAATACATAGGTTTGAAGATTCTTACTAGTCAGATATATTCTTGTGCGGTGAATAGGGGGTGTTGAGTCCAGTTCACTGAAAAAGGAATAGGTCTTGTCTCTTACATATTGGGTTTATGGCACGGTATCTGAGCTAATTTGAAACCCTTGTTTTATGCATCACCCCACCTCACCTTTCCCGTTCAGCAGCCATAGTGTGTTTTCTAAACGTCTGACTCTGTTCTGTTTTGCAATTCAGTTCAAGTGTAGCGGTTTTTACATTCCCTCTAGAAGTGATATCTTATGATAAGTGTCTTTTTCTGTGTGACTTATTTCACTTAGAATCGTCGTACCTAAATCCACTCATCGTGCTGCTACTAGCCTTATGACGTGGATTTCATGGCTGAGTGATATTCCATTGTACATGAGGACCACAACTTCTTTATCCATTTTTCTCTTCCCTAGGATATTTAAGGTGTAATGAAGTGGGGGTTCTTGTCAACAGAGCAGCCCTAAACTTTGCGGTGCCTGTGTCTTGCTGATTTTTAGTTTTCCCAATTTATACGCCCATGAGTGGAAGTGCCCTATGCTCTCCAAGCTGTGTTTTTTAGATGTTTCAGAACACACCGTACACTTCTCCAGAGTGGCTGTTGGCAATTTACATCCCACCCATCAGCGTAGCAAGGCTCCCATTTCTCCATGGCCGGTCCTGCACTTCTGGTTTGGACACTTTTTCCGCATGGCCCTTTTGCCCGCTGGGAAGCGAGACTTCTTTGGAGCGCTGATTGGCCTTTCCAGGTTGCTTGGTTGGCCAAAAAGGGCGTATGCGTTTTTTCCTGAATATATTCAGGAAAAAACGCATACGCCCTTTTTGGCCAAGGGCATCATTGTCCACGTTTTGCCGCTTTTCATGTGCTTTCAAGGCGATTCGAATCTACCTCCTGAAATCTGTTTCCTGCAATTCTGCCTTGCTTTCAAAGCCTCTTCGTTGCCTTCCCTTAATATATTTGTGGACGAGAGGTATCATTTAAAACTCTGCAGGTTTGTGAATTGCAGTGCCCCTGAGCTCCATTTTTCATCTCGCTTTTTTGGGAGCTGGCCGCAAAAGCGCAGGATTGCTTCAGGCCCTCTTCTGGTTCTGGGGGGCAGGCTGAGCTTCTGCTTAATTCTTCCTCCTGATGGGAAAATAGAGTGACCTGTGCCTGTCCCAACACCTAGAGCTAGTCTCTCATTGGTTCCCCCTCTTCCCGTTCATCCTCAGGACAAATTGCAACCTGTACGGAACAGGAGGTTAAAGGTGCTGATTCTCCAAGGAGGGAGATGGCTAGTAAATCGGCTGGAATGGCGAACCCGAGCAAAGGAGATGAGAAATGAGGTGCGTTTTAGAAACCTTTCCCGATCACACGGTGTACCATCTTCTGGGTTTCTCATGCCTGTTTTCGACGTAGGAAGATGCCCTTGAACCTGGAGATTTGGGACCCATGGGATGGGTACCATGCAGTATTACTTGAAAGGGTCTGCGTTGGCTCACCCAACCTCACCGAACCTCTCAGCCCCAAGAGTGTCCACCCTTATGTCTCAATCAGCTGTGGGTCTAGATATGGTCAATCCAGGTTGCATCACAGCCCCTGAACGAATTTTGTAAGAATTTCACTCTCTTTCACTGTCTTTGTTTCACGGGTTTTGAAAAGTAATTTATTTTTATAATGGGGTTTAGCTGCTTTTCACGGCTGTGTTTATGCCGCTTTACACCCCCTTGACTCACTTACAGAGAGATATCAATACATAGGTTTGAAGATTCTTACTAGTCAGATATATTCTTGTGCGGTGAATAGGGGGTGTTGAGTCCAGTTCACTGAAAAAGGAATAGGTCTTGTCTCTTACATATTGGGTTTATGGCACGGTATCTGAGCTAATTTGAAACCCTTGTTTTATGCATCACCCCACCTCACCTTTCCCGTTCAGCAGCCATAGTGTGTTTTCTAAACGTCTGACTCTGTTCTGTTTTGCAATTCAGTTCAAGTGTAGCGGTTTTTACATTCCCTCTAGAAGTGATATCTTATGATAAGTGTCTTTTTCTGTGTGACTTATTTCACTTAGAATCGTCGTACCTAAATCCACTCATCGTGCTGCTACTAGCCTTATGACGTGGATTTCATGGCTGAGTGATATTCCATTGTACATGAGGACCACAACTTCTTTATCCATTTTTCTCTTCCCTAGGATATTTAAGGTGTAATGAAGTGGGGGTTCTTGTCAACAGAGCAGCCCTAAACTTTGCGGTGCCTGTGTCTTGCTGATTTTTAGTTTTCCCAATTTATACGCCCATGAGTGGAAGTGCCCTATGCTCTCCAAGCTGTGTTTTTTAGATGTTTCAGAACACACCGTACACTTCTCCAGAGTGGCTGTTGGCAATTTACATCCCACCCATCAGCGTAGCAAGGCTCCCATTTCTCCATGGCCGGTCCTGCACTTCTGGTTTGGACACTTTTTCCGCATGGCCCTTTTGCCCGCTGGGAAGCGAGACTTCTTTGGAGCGCTGATTGGCCTTTCCAGGTTGCTTGGTTGGCCAAAAAGGGCGTATGCGTTTTTTCCTGAATATATTCAGGAAAAAACGCATACGCCCTTTTTGGCCAAGGGCATCATTGTCCACGTTTTGCCGCTTTTCATGTGCTTTCAAGGCGATTCGAATCTACCTCCTGAAATCTGTTTCCTGCAATTCTGCCTTGCTTTCAAAGCCTCTTCGTTGCCTTCCCTTAATATATTTGTGGACGAGAGGTATCATTTAAAACTCTGCAGGTTTGTGAATTGCAGTGCCCCTGAGCTCCATTTTTCAACTCGCTTTTTTGGGAGCTGGCTGCAAAAGCGCAGGATTGCTTCAGGCCCTCTTCTGGTTCTGGGGGGCAGGCTGAGCTTGTGCTTAATTCTTCTTCCTGATGGGAAAATAGAGTGACCTGTGCCTGTCCCAACACCTAGAGCTAGTCTCTCATTGGTTCCCCCTCTTCCCGTTCATCCTCAGGACAAATTGCAACCTGTACGGAACAGGAGGTTAAAGGTGCTGATTCTCCAAGGAGGGAGATGGCTAGTAAATCGGCTGGAATGGCGAACCCGAGCAAAGGAGATGAGAAATGAGGTGCGTTTTAGAAACCTTTCCCGATCACACGGTGTACCATCTTCTGGGTTTCTCATGCCTGTTTTCGACGTAGGAAGATGCCCTTGAACCTGGAGATTTGGGACCCATGGGATGGGTACCATGCAGTATTACTTGAAAGGGTCTGCGTTGGCTCACCCAACCTCACCGAACCTCTCAGCCCCAAGAGTGTCCACCCTTATGTCTCAATCAGCTGTGGGTCTAGATATGGTCAATCCAGGTTGCATCACAGCCCCTGAACGAATTTTGTAAGAATTTCTCTCTCTTTCACTGTCTTTGTTTCACGGGTTTTGAAAAGTAATTTATTTTTATAATGGGGTTTAGCTGCTTTTCACGGCTGTGTTTATGCCGC
Source organism: Balaenoptera acutorostrata (assembly GCF_949987535.1). Classification (NCBI taxonomy): domain Eukaryota; kingdom Metazoa; phylum Chordata; class Mammalia; order Artiodactyla; family Balaenopteridae; genus Balaenoptera; species Balaenoptera acutorostrata. The sequence goes on along the minus strand of NW_026646825.1, from coordinate 218,734 downwards.
TTTACACCCCCTTGACTCACTTACAGAGAGATATCAATACATAGGTTTGAAGATTCTTACTAGTCAGATATATTCTTGTGCGGTGAATAGGGGGTGTTGAGTCCAGTTCACTGAAAAAGGAATAGGTCTTGTCTCTTACATATTGGCTTTATGGCACGGTATCTGAGCTAATTTGAAACCCTTGTTTTATGCATCACCCCACCTCACCTTTCCCGTTCAGCAGCCATAGTGTGTTTTCTAAACGTCTGACTCTGTTCTGTTTTGCAATTCAGTTCAAGTGTAGCGGTTTTTACATTCCCTCTAGAAGTGATATCTTATGATAAGTGTCTTTTTCTGTGTGACTTATTTCACTTAGAATCGTCGTACCTAAATCCACTCATCGTGCTGCTACTAGCCTTATGACGTGGATTTCATGGCTGAGTGATATTCCATTGTACATGAGGACCACAACTTCTTTATCCATTTTTCTCTTTCCTAGGATATTTAAGGTGTAATGAAGTGGGGGTTCTTGTCAACAGAGCAGCCCTAAACTTTGGGGTGCCTGTGTCTTGCTGATTTTTAGTTTTCCCAATTTATACGCCCATGAGTGGAAGTGCCCTATGCTCTCCAAGCTGTGTTTTTTAGATGTTTCAGAACACACCGTACACTTCTCCAGAGTGGCTGTTGGCAATTTACATCCCACCCATCAGCGTAGCAAGGCTCCCATTTCTCCATGGCCGGTCTTGCACTTCTGGTTTGGACACTTTTTTCCGCATGGCCCTTTTGCCCGCTGGGAAGCGAGACTTCTTTGGAGCACTGATTTGCCTTTCCAGGTTGCTTGGTTGGCCAAAAAGGGCGTATGCGTTTTTTCCTGAATATATTCAGGAAAAAACGCATACGCCCTTTTTGGCCAAGGGCATCATTGTCCACGTTTTGCCGCTTTTCATGTGCTTTCAAGGCGATTCGAATCTACCTCCTGAAATCTGTTTCCTGCAATTCTGCCTTGCTTTCAAAGCCTCTTCGTTGCCTTCCCTTAATATATTTGTGGACGAGAGGTATCATTTAAAACTCTGCAGGTTTGTGAATTGCAGTGCCCCTGAGCTCCATTTTTCATCTCGCTTTTTTGGGAGCTGGCCGCAAAAGCGCAGGATTGCTTCAGGCCCTCTTCTGGTTCTGGGGGGCAGGCTGAGCTTGTGCTTAATTCTTCTTCCTGATGGGAAAATAGAGTGACCTGTGCCTGTCCCAACACCTAGAGCTAGTCTCTCATTGGTTCCCCCTCTTCCCGTTCATCCTCAGGACAAATTGCAACCTGTACGGAACAGGAGGTTAAAGGTGCTGATTCTCCAAGGAGGGAGATGGCTAGTAAATCGGCTGGAATGGCGAACCCGAGCAAAGGAGATGAGAAATGAGGTGCGTTTTAGAAACCTTTCCCGATCACACGGTGTACCATCTTCTGGGTTTCTCATGCCTGTTTTCGACGTAGGAAGATGCCCTTGAACCTGGAGATTTGGGACCCATGGGATGGGTACCATGCAGTATTACTTGAAAGGGTCTGCGTTGGCTCACCCAACCTCACCGAACCTCTCAGCCCCAAGAGTGTCCACCCTTATGTCTCAATCAGCTGTGGGTCTAGATATGGTCAATCCAGGTTGCATCACAGCCCCTGAACGAATTTTGTAAGAATTTCTCTCTCTTTCACTGTCTTTGTTTCACGGGTTTTGAAAAGTAATTTATTTTTATAATGGGGTTTAGCTGCTTTTCACGGCTGTGTTTATGCCGCTTTACACCCCCTTGACTCACTTACAGAGAGATATCAATACATAGGTTTGAAGATTCTTACTAGTCAGATATATTCTTGTGCGGTGAATAGGGGGTGTTGAGTCCAGTTCACTGAAAAAGGAATAGGTCTTGTCTCTTACATATTGGGTTTATGGAACGGTATCTGAGCTCATTTGAAACCCTTGTTTTATGCATCACCCCACCTCACCTTTCCCGTTCAGCAGCCATAGTGTGTTTCCTAAACGTGTGACTCTGTTCTGTTTTGTAATTCAGTTCAAGTGTAGCGGTTTTTACATTCCCTCTAGAAGTGATATCTTATGATAAGTGTCTTTTTCTGTGTGACTTATTTCACTTAGAATCGTCGTACCTAAATCCACTCATCGTGCTGCTACTAGCCTTATGACGTGGATTTCATGGCTGAGTGATATTCCATTGTACATGAGGACCACAACTTCTTTATCCATTTTTCTCTTTCCTAGGATATTTAAGGTGTAATGAAGTGGGGGTTCTTGTCAACAGAGCAGCCCTAAACTTTGGGGTGCCTGTGTCTTGCTGATTTGTAGTTTTCCCAATTTATACGCCCATGAGTGGAAGTGCCCTATGCTCTCCAAGCTGTGTTTTTTAGATGTTTCAGAACACACCGTACACTTCTCCAGAGTGGCTGTTGGCAATTTACATCCCACCCATCAGCGTAGCAAGGCTCCCATTTCTCCATGGCCGGTCCTGCATTTCTGGTTTGGACACTTTTTTCCGCATGGCCCTTTTGCCCGCTTGGAAGCGAGACTTCTTTGGAGCGCTGATTGGCCTTTCCAGGTTGCTTGGTTGGCCAAAAAGGGCGTATGCGTTTTTTCCTAAATATATTCAGGAAAAAACGCATACGCCCTTTTGGCCAAGGGCATCATTGTCCACGTTTTGCCGCTTTTCATGTGCTTTCAAGGCGATTCGAATCTACCTCCTGAAATCTGTTTCCTGCAATTCTGCCTTGCTTTCAAAGCCTCTTCGTTCCCTTCCCTTAATATATTTGTGGACGAGAGGTATCATTTAAAACTCTGCAGGTTTGTGAATTGCAGTGCCACTGAGCTCCATTTTTCAACTCGCTTTTTTGGGAGCTGGCCGCAAAAGCGCAGGATTGCTTCAGGCCCTCTTCTGGTTCTGGGGGGCAGGCTGAACTTGTGCTTAATTCTTCCTCCTGATGGGAAAATAGAGTGACCTGTGCCTGTCCCAACACCTAGAGCTAGTCTCTCATTGGTTCCCCCTCTTCCCGTTCATCCTCAGGACAAATTGCAACCTGTACGGAACAGGAGGTTAAAGGTGCTGATTCTCCAAGGAGGGAGATGGCTAGTAAATAGGCTGGAATGGCGAACCCGAGCCAAGGAGATGAGAAATGAGGTGCGTTTTAGAAACCTTTCCCGATCACACGGTGTACCATCTTCTGGGTTTCTCATGCCTGTTTTCGACGTAGGAAGATGCCCTTGAACCTGGAGATTTGGGACCCATGGGATGGGTACCATGCAGTATTACTTGAAAGGGTCTGCGTTGGCTCACCCAACCTCACCGAACCTCTCAGCCCCAAGAGTGTCCACCCTTATGTCTCAATCAGCTGTGGGTCTAGATATGGTCAATCCAGGTTGCATCACAGCCCCTGAACGAATTTTGTAAGAATTTCTCTCTCTTTCACTGTCTTTGTTTCACGGGTTTTGAAAAGTAATTTATTTTTATAATGGGGTTTAGCTGCTTTTCACGGCTGTGTTTATGCCGCTTTACACCCCCTTGACTCACTTACAGAGAGATATCAATACATAGGTTTGAAGATTCTTACTAGTCAGATATATTCTTGTGCGGTGAATAGGGGGTGTTGAGTCCAGTTCACTGAAAAAGGAATAGGTCTTGTCTCTTACATATTGGCTTTATGGCACGGTATCTGAGCTAATTTGAAACCCTTGTTTTATGCATCACCCCACCTCACCTTTCCCGTTCAGCAGCCATAGTGTGTTTTCTAAACGTCTGACTCTGTTCTGTTTTGCAATTCAGTTCAAGTGTAGCGGTTTTTACATTCCCTCTAGAAGTGATATCTTATGATAAGTGTCTTTTTCTGTGTGACTTATTTCACTTAGAATCGTCGTACCTAAATCCACTCATCGTGCTGCTACTAGCCTTATGACGTGGATTTCATGGCTGAGTGATATTCCATTGTACATGAGGACCACAACTTCTTTATCCATTTTTCTCTTTCCTAGGATATTTAAGGTGTAATGAAGTGGGGGTTCTTGTCAACAGAGCAGCCCTAAACTTTGGGGTGCCTGTGTCTTGCTGATTTTTAGTTTTCCCAATTTATACGCCCATGAGTGGAAGTGCCCTATGCTCTCCAAGCTGTGTTTTTTAGATGTTTCAGAACACACCGTACACTTCTGCAGAGTGGCTGTTGGCAATTTACATCCCACCCATCAGCGTAGCAAGGCTCCCATTTCTCCATGGCCGGTCCTGCACTTCTGGTTTGGACACTTTTTTCCGCATGGCCCTTTTGCCCGCTGGGAAGCGAGACTTCTTTGGAGCGCTGATTTGCCTTTCCAGGTTGCTTGGTTGGCCAAAAAGGGCGTATGCGTTTTTTCCTGAATATATTCAGGAAAAAACGCATACGCCCTTTTTGGCCAAGGGCATCATTGTCCACGTTTTGCCGCTTTTCATGTGCTTTCAAGGCGATTCGAATCTACCTCCTGAAATCTGTTTCCTGCAATTCTGCCTTGCTTTCAAAGCCTCTTCGTTGCCTTCCCTTAATATATTTGTGGACGAGAGGTATCATTTAAAACTCTGCAGGTTTGTGAATTGCAGTGCCCCTGAGCTCCATTTTTCATCTCGCTTTTTTGGGAGCTGGCCGCAAAAGCGCAGGATTGCTTCAGGCCCTCTTCTGGTTCTGGGGGGCAGGCTGAGCTTGTGCTTAATTCTTCTTCCTGATGGGAAAATAGAGTGACCTGTGCCTGTCCCAACACCTAGAGCTAGTCTCTCATTGGTTCCCCCTCTTCCCGTTCATCCTCAGGACAAATTGCAACCTGTACGGAACAGGAGGTTAAAGGTGCTGATTCTCCAAGGAGGGAGATGGCTAGTAAATCGGCTGGAATGGCGAACCCGAGCCAAGGAGATGAGAAATGAGGTGCGTTTTAGAAACCTTTCCTGATCACACGGTATACCATCTTCTGGGTTTCTCATGCCTGTTTTCGATGTAGGAAGATGCCCTTGAACCTGGAGATTTGGGACCCATGGGATGGGTACCATGCAGTATTACTTGAAAGGGTCTGCGTTGGCTCACCCAACCTCACCGAACCTCTCAGCCCCAAGAGTGTCCACCCTTATGTCTCAATCAGCTGTGGGTCTAGATATGGTCAATCCAGGTTGCATCACAGCCCCTGAACGAATTTTGTAAGAATTTCTCTCTCTTTCACTGTCTTTGTTTCACGGGTTTTGAAAAGTAATTTATTTTTATAATGGGGTTTAGCTGCTTTTCACGGCTGTGTTTATGCCGCTTTACACCCCCTTGACTCACTTACAGAGAGATATCAATACATAGGTTTGAAGATTCTTACTAGTCAGATATATTCTTGTGCGGTGAATAGGGGGTGTTGAGTCCAGTTCACTGAAAAAGGAATAGGTCTTGTCTCTTACATATTGGCTTTATGGCACGGTATCTGAGCTAATTTGAAACCCTTGTTTTATGCATCACCCCACCTCACCTTTCCCGTTCAGCAGCCATAGTGTGTTTTCTAAACGTCTGACTCTGTTCTGTTTTGCAATTCAGTTCAAGTGTAGCGGTTTTTACATTCCCTCTAGAAGTGATATCTTATGATAAGTGTCTTTTTCTGTGTGACTTATTTCACTTAGAATCGTCGTACCTAAATCCACTCATCGTGCTGCTACTAGCCTTATGACGTGGATTTCATGGCTGAGTGATATTCCATTGTACATGAGGACCACAACTTCTTTATCCATTTTTCTCTTTCCTAGGATATTTAAGGTGTAATGAAGTGGGGGTTCTTGTCAACAGAGCAGCCCTAAACTTTGGGGTGCCTGTGTCTTGCTGATTTTTAGTTTTCCCAATTTATACGCCCATGAGTGGAAGTGCCCTATGCTCTCCAAGCTGTGTTTTTTAGATGTTTCAGAACACACCGTACACTTCTCCAGAGTGGCTGTTGGCAATTTACATCCCACCCATCAGCGTAGCAAGGCTCCCATTTCTCCATGGCCGGTCCTGCACTTCTGGTTTGGACACTTTTTTCCGCATGGCCCTTTTGCCCGCTGGGAAGCGAGACTTCTTTGGAGCACTGATTTGCCTTTCCAGGTTGCTTGGTTGGCCAAAAAGGGCGTATGCGTTTTTTCCTGAATATATTCAGGAAAAAACGCATACGCCCTTTTTGGCCAAGGGCATCATTGTCCACGTTTTGCCGCTTTTCATGTGCTTTCAAGGCGATTCGAATCTACCTCCTGAAATCTGTTTCCTGCAATTCTGCCTTGCTTTCAAAGCCTCTTCGTTGCCTTCCCTTAATATATTTGTGGACGAGAGGTATCATTTAAAACTCTGCAGGTTTGTGAATTGCAGTGCCCCTGAGCTCCATTTTTCATCTCGCTTTTTTGGGAGCTGGCCGCAAAAGCGCAGGATTGCTTCAGGCCCTCTTCTGGTTCTGGGGGGCAGGCTGAGCTTGTGCTTAATTCTTCTTCCTGATGGGAAAATAGAGTGACCTGTGCCTGTCCCAACACCTAGAGCTAGTCTCTCATTGGTTCCCCCTCTTCCCGTTCATCCTCAGGACAAATTGCAACCTGTACGGAACAGGAGGTTAAAGGTGCTGATTCTCCAAGGAGGGAGATGGCTAGTAAATCGGCTGGAATGGCGAACCCGAGCAAAGGAGATGAGAAATGAGGTGCGTTTTAGAAACCTTTCCCGATCACACGGTGTACCATCTTCTGGGTTTCTCATGCCTGTTTTCGACGTAGGAAGATGCCCTTGAACCTGGAGATTTGGGACCCATGGGATGGGTACCATGCAGTATTACTTGAAAGGGTCTGCGTTGGCTCACCCAACCTCACCGAACCTCTCAGCCCCAAGAGTGTCCACCCTTATGTCTCAATCAGCTGTGGGTCTAGATATGGTCAATCCAGGTTGCATCACAGCCCCTGAACGAATTTTGTAAGAATTTCTCTCTCTTTCACTGTCTTTGTTTCACGGGTTTTGAAAAGTAATTTATTTTTATAATGGGGTTTAGCTGCTTTTCACGGCTGTGTTTATGCCGCTTTACACCCCCTTGACTCACTTACAGAGAGATATCAATACATAGGTTTGAAGATTCTTACTAGTCAGATATATTCTTGTGCGGTGAATAGGGGGTGTTGAGTCCAGTTCACTGAAAAAGGAGTAGGTCTTGTCTCTTACATATTGGGTTTATGGAACGGTATCTGAGCTCATTTGAAACCCTTGTTTTATGCATCACCCCACCTCACCTTTCCCGTTCAGCAGCCATAGTGTGTTTCCTAAACGTGTGACTCTGTTCTGTTTTGTAATTCAGTTCAAGTGTAGCGGTTTTTACATTCCCTCTAGAAGTGATATCTTATGATAAGTGTCTTTTTCTGTGTGACTTATTTCACTTAGAATCGTCGTACCTAAATCCACTCATCGTGCTGCTACTAGCCTTATGACGTGGATTTCATGGCTGAGTGATATTCCATTGTACATGAGGACCACAACTTCTTTATCCATTTTTCTCTTTCCTAGGATATTTAAGGTGTAATGAAGTGGGGGTTCTTGTCAACAGAGCAGCCCTAAACTTTGGGGTGCCTGTGTCTTGCTGATTTGTAGTTTTCCCAATTTATACGCCCATGAGTGGAAGTGCCCTATGCTCTCCAAGCTGTGTTTTTTAGATGTTTCAGAACACACCGTACACTTCTCCAGAGTGGCTGTTGGCAATTTACATCCCACCCATCAGCGTAGCAAGGCTCCCATTTCTCCATGGCCGGTCCTGCATTTCTGGTTTGGACACTTTTTTCCGCATGGCCCTTTTGCCCGCTTGGAAGCGAGACTTCTTTGGAGCGCTGATTGGCCTTTCCAGGTTGCTTGGTTGGCCAAAAAGGGCGTATGCGTTTTTTCCTAAATATATTCAGGAAAAAACGCATACGCCCTTTTGGCCAAGGGCATCATTGTCCACGTTTTGCCGCTTTTCATGTGCTTTCAAGGCGATTCGAATCTACCTCCTGAAATCTGTTTCCTGCAATTCTGCCTTGCTTTCAAAGCCTCTTCGTTCCCTTCCCTTAATATATTTGTGGACGAGAGGTATCATTTAAAACTCTGCAGGTTTGTGAATTGCAGTGCCACTGAGCTCCATTTTTCAACTCGCTTTTTTGGGAGCTGGCCGCAAAAGCGCAGGATTGCTTCAGGCCCTCTTCTGGTTCTGGGGGGCAGGCTGAACTTGTGCTTAATTCTTCCTCCTGATGGGAAAATAGAGTGACCTGTGCCTGTCCCAACACCTAGAGCTAGTCTCTCATTGGTTCCCCCTCTTCCCGTTCATCCTCAGGACAAATTGCAACCTGTACGGAACAGGAGGTTAAAGGTGCTGATTCTCCAAGGAGGGAGATGGCTAGTAAATAGGCTGGAATGGCGAACCCGAGCCAAGGAGATGAGAAATGAGGTGCGTTTTAGAAACCTTTCCCGATCACACGGTGTACCATCTTCTGGGTTTCTCATGCCTGTTTTCGACGTAGGAAGATGCCCTTGAACCTGGAGATTTGGGACCCATGGGATGGGTACCATGCAGTATTACTTGAAAGGGTCTGCGTTGGCTCACCCAACCTCACCGAACCTCTCAGCCCCAAGAGTGTCCACCCTTATGTCTCAATCAGCTGTGGGTCTAGATATGGTCAATCCAGGTTGCATCACAGCCCCTGAACGAATTTTGTAAGAATTTCTCTCTCTTTCACTGTCTTTGTTTCACGGGTTTTGAAAAGTAATTTATTTTTATAATGGGGTTTAGCTGCTTTTCACGGCTGTGTTTATGCCGCTTTACACCCCCTTGACTCACTTACAGAGAGATATCAATACATAGGTTTGAAGATTCTTACTAGTCAGATATATTCTTGTGCGGTGAATAGGGGGTGTTGAGTCCAGTTCACTGAAAAAGGAATAGGTCTTGTCTCTTACATATTGGCTTTATGGCACGGTATCTGAGCTAATTTGAAACCCTTGTTTTATGCATCACCCCACCTCACCTTTCCCGTTCAGCAGCCATAGTGTGTTTTCTAAACGTCTGACTCTGTTCTGTTTTGCAATTCAGTTCAAGTGTAGCGGTTTTTACATTCCCTCTAGAAGTGATATCTTATGATAAGTGTCTTTTTCTGTGTGACTTATTTCACTTAGAATCGTCGTACCTAAATCCACTCATCGTGCTGCTACTAGCCTTATGACGTGGATTTCATGGCTGAGTGATATTCCATTGTACATGAGGACCACAACTTCTTTATCCATTTTTCTCTTTCCTAGGATATTTAAGGTGTAATGAAGTGGGGGTTCTTGTCAACAGAGCAGCCCTAAACTTTGGGGTGCCTGTGTCTTGCTGATTTTTAGTTTTCCCAATTTATACGCCCATGAGTGGAAGTGCCCTATGCTCTCCAAGCTGTGTTTTTTAGATGTTTCAGAACACACCGTACACTTCTGCAGAGTGGCTGTTGGCAATTTACATCCCACCCATCAGCGTAGCAAGGCTCCCATTTCTCCATGGCCGGTCCTGCACTTCTGGTTTGGACACTTTTTTCCGCATGGCCCTTTTGCCCGCTGGGAAGCGAGACTTCTTTGGAGCGCTGATTTGCCTTTCCAGGTTGCTTGGTTGGCCAAAAAGGGCGTATGCGTTTTTTCCTGAATATATTCAGGAAAAAACGCATACGCCCTTTTTGGCCAAGGGCATCATTGTCCACGTTTTGCCGCTTTTCATGTGCTTTCAAGGCGATTCGAATCTACCTCCTGAAATCTGTTTCCTGCAATTCTGCCTTGCTTTCAAAGCCTCTTCGTTGCCTTCCCTTAATATATTTGTGGACGAGAGGTATCATTTAAAACTCTGCAGGTTTGTGAATTGCAGTGCCCCTGAGCTCCATTTTTCATCTCGCTTTTTTGGGAGCTGGCCGCAAAAGCGCAGGATTGCTTCAGGCCCTCTTCTGGTTCTGGGGGGCAGGCTGAGCTTGTGCTTAATTCTTCTTCCTGATGGGAAAATAGAGTGACCTGTGCCTGTCCCAACACCTAGAGCTAGTCTCTCATTGGTTCCCCCTCTTCCCGTTCATCCTCAGGACAAATTGCAACCTGTACGGAACAGGAGGTTAAAGGTGCTGATTCTCCAAGGAGGGAGATGGCTAGTAAATCGGCTGGAATGGCGAACCCGAGCCAAGGAGATGAGAAATGAGGTGCGTTTTAGAAACCTTTCCTGATCACACGGTATACCATCTTCTGGGTTTCTCATGCCTGTTTTCGATGTAGGAAGATGCCCTTGAACCTGGAGATTTGGGACCCATGGGATGGGTACCATGCAGTATTACTTGAAAGGGTCTGCGTTGGCTCACCCAACCTCACCGAACCTCTCAGCCCCAAGAGTGTCCACCCTTATGTCTCAATCAGCTGTGGGTCTAGATATGGTCAATCCAGGTTGCATCACAGCCCCTGAACGAATTTTGTAAGAATTTCTCTCTCTTTCACTGTCTTTGTTTCATGGGTTTTGAAAAGTAATTTATTTTTATAATGGGGTTTAGCTGCTTTTCACGGCTGTGTTTATGCCGCTTTCCACCCCCTTGACTCACTTACAGAGAGATATCAATACATAGGTTTGAAGATTCTTACTAGTCAGATATATTCTTGTGCGGTGAATAGGGGGTGTTGAGTCCAGTTCACTGAAAAAGGAATAGGTCTTGTCTCTTACATATTGGGTTTATGGCACGGTATCTGAGCTAATTTGAAACCCTTGTTTTATGCATCACCCCACCTCACCTTTCCCGTTCAGCAGCCATAGTGTGTTTCCTAAACGTGTGACTCTGTTCTGTTTTGTAATTCAGTTCAAGTGTAGCGGTTTTTACATTCCCTCTAGAAGTGATATCTTATGATAAGTGTCTTTTTCTGTGTGACTTATTTCACTTAGAATCGTCGTACCTAAATCCACTCATCGTGCTGCTACTAGCCTTATGACGTTGATTTCATGGCTGAGTGATATTCCATTGTACATGAGGACCACAACTTCTTTATCCATTTTTCTCTTTCCTAGGATATTTAAGGTGTAATGAAGTGGGGGTTCTTGTCAACAGAGCAGCCCTAAACTTTGGGGTGCCTGTGTCTTGCTGATTTGTAGTTTTCCCAATTTATACGCCCATGAGTGGAAGTGCCCTATGCTCTCCAAGCTGTGTTTTTTAGATGTTTCAGAAGACACCGTACACTTCTCCAGAGTGGCTGTTGGCAATTTACATCCCACCCATCAGCGTAGCAAGGCTCCCATTTCTCCATGGCCGGTCCTGCACTTCTGGTTTGGACACTTTTTTCCGCATGGCCCTTTTGCCCGCTGGGAAGCGAGACTTCTTTGGAGCGCTGATTTGCCTTTCCAGGTTGCTTGGTTGGCCAAAAAGGGCGTATGCGTTTTTTCCTGAATATATTCAGGAAAAAACGCATACGCCCTTTTTGGCCAAGGGCATCATTGTCCACGTTTTGCCGCTTTTCATGTGCTTTCAAGGCGATTCGAATCTACCTCCTGAAATCTGTTTCCTGCAATTCTGCCTTGCTTTCAAAGCCTCTTCGTTGCCTTCCCTTAATATATTTGTGGACGAGAGGTATCATTTAAAACTCTGCAGGTTTGTGAATTGCAGTGCCCCTGAGCTCCATTTTTCATCTCGCTTTTTTGGGAGCTGGCCGCAAAAGCGCAGGATTGCTTCAGGCCCTCTTCTGGTTCTGGGGGGCAGGCTGAGCTTGTGCTTAATTCTTCTTCCTGATGGGAAAATAGAGTGACCTGTGCCTGTCCCAACACCTAGAGCTAGTCTCTCATTGGTTCCCCCTCTTCCCGTTCATCCTCAGGACAAATTGCAACCTGTACGGAACAGGAGGTTAAAGGTGCTGATTCTCCAAGGAGGGAGATGGCTAGTAAATCGGCTGGAATGGCGAACCCGAGCAAAGGAGATGAGAAATGAGGTGCGTTTTAGAAACCTTTCCCGATCACACGGTGTACCATCTTCTGGGTTTCTCATGCCTGTTTTCGACGTAGGAAGATGCCCTTGAACCTGGAGATTTGGGACCCATGGGATGGGTACCATGCAGTATTACTTGAAAGGGTCTGCGTTGGCTCACCCAACCTCACCGAACCTCTCAGCCCCAAGAGTGTCCACCCTTATGTCTCAATCAGCTGTGGGTCTAGATATGGTCAATCCAGGTTGCATCACAGCCCCTGAACGAATTTTGTAAGAATTTCTCTCTCTTTCACTGTCTTTGTTTCACGGGTTTTGAAAAGTAATTTATTTTTATAATGGGGTTTAGCTGCTTTTCACGGCTGTGTTTATGCCGCTTTACACCCCCTTGACTCACTTACAGAGAGATATCAATACATAGGTTTGAAGATTCTTACTAGTCAGATATATTCTTGTGCGTTGAATAGGGGGTGTTGAGTCCAGTTCACTGAAAAAGGAATAGGTCTTGTCTCTTACATATTGGCTTTATGGCACGGTATCTGAGCTAATTTGAAACCCTTGTTTTATGCATCACCCCACCTCACCTTTCCCGTTCAGCAGCCATAGTGTGTTTTCTAAACGTCTGACTCTGTTCTGTTTTGCAATTCAGTTCAAGTGTAGCGGTTTTTACATTCCCTCTAGAAGTGATATCTTATGATAAGTGTCTTTTTCTGTGTGACTTATTTCACTTAGAATCGTCGTACCTAAATCCACTCATCGTGCTGCTACTAGCCTTATGACGTGGATTTCATGGCTGAGTGATATTCCATTGTACATGAGGACCACAACTTCTTTATCCATTTTTCTCTTTCCTAGGATATTTAAGGTGTAATGAAGTGGGGGTTCTTGTCAACAGAGCAGCCCTAAACTTTGGGGTGCCTGTGTCTTGCTGATTTTTAGTTTTCCCAATTTATACGCCCATGAGTGGAAGTGCCCTATGCTCTCCAAGCTGTGTTTTTTAGATGTTTCAGAACACACCGTACACTTCTCCAGAGTGGCTGTTGGCAATTTACATCCCACCCATCAGCGTAGCAAGGCTCCCATTTCTCCATGGCCGGTCCTGCACTTCTGGTTTGGACACTTTTTTCCGCATGGCCCTTTTGCCCGCGGGGAAGCGAGACTTCTTTGGAGCGCTGATTTGCCTTTCCAGGTTGCTTGGTTGGCCAAAAAGGGCGTATGCGTTTTTTCCTGAATATATTCAGGAAAAAACGCATACGCCCTTTTTGGCCAAGGGCATCATTGTCCACGTTTTGCCGCTTTTCATGTGCTTTCAAGGCGATTCGAATCTACCTCCTGAAATCTGTTTCCTGCAATTCTGCCTTGCTTTCAAAGCCTCTTCGTTGCCTTCCCTTAATACATTTGTGGACGAGAGGTATCATTTAAAACTCTGCAGGTTTGTGAATTGCAGTGCCCCTGAGCTCCATTTTTCATCTCGCTTTTTTGGGAGCTGGCCGCAAAAGCGCAGGATTGCTTCAGGCCCTCTTCTGGTTCTGGGGGGCAGGCTGAGCTTGTGCTTAATTCTTCTTCCTGATGGGAAAATAGAGTGACCTGTGCCTGTCCCAACACCTAGAGCTAGTCTCTCATTGGTTCCCCCTCTTCCCGTTCATCCTCAGGACAAATTGCAACCTGTACGGAACAGGAGGTTAAAGGTGCTGATTCTCCAAGGAGGGAGATGGCTAGTAAATCGGCTGGAATGGCGAACCCGAGCCAAGGAGATGAGAAATGAGGTGCGTTTTAGAAACCTTTCCTGATCACACGGTATACCATCTTCTGGGTTTCTCATGCCTGTTTTCGATGTAGGAAGATGCCCTTGAACCTGGAGATTTGGGACCCATGGGATGGGTACCATGCAGTATTACTTGAAAGGGTCTGCGTTGGCTCACCCAACCTCACCGAACCTCTCAGCCCCAAGAGTGTCCACCCTTATGTCTCAATCAGCTGTGGGTCTAGATATGGTCAATCCAGGTTGCATCACAGCCCCTGAACGAATTTTGTAAGAATTTCTCTCTCTTTCACTGTCTTTGTTTCATGGGTTTTGAAAAGTAATTTATTTTTATAATGGGGTTTAGCTGCTTTTCACGGCTGTGTTTATGCCGCTTTCCACCCCCTTGACTCACTTACAGAGAGATATCAATACATAGGTTTGAAGATTCTTACTAGTCAGATATATTCTTGTGCGGTGAATAGGGGGTGTTGAGTCCAGTTCACTGAAAAAGGAATAGGTCTTGTCTCTTACATATTGGGTTTATGGCACGGTATCTGAGCTAATTTGAAACCCTTGTTTTATGCATCACCCCACCTCACCTTTCCCGTTCAGCAGCCATAGTGTGTTTCCTAAACGTGTGACTCTGTTCTGTTTTGTAATTCAGTTCAAGTGTAGCGGTTTTTACATTCCCTCTAGAAGTGATATCTTATGATAAGTGTCTTTTTCTGTGTGACTTATTTCACTTAGAATCGTCGTACCTAAATCCACTCATCGTGCTGCTACTAGCCTTATGACGTTGATTTCATGGCTGAGTGATATTCCATTGTACATGAGGACCACAACTTCTTTATCCATTTTTCTCTTTCCTAGGATATTTAAGGTGTAATGAAGTGGGGGTTCTTGTCAACAGAGCAGCCCTAAACTTTGGGGTGCCTGTGTCTTGCTGATTTTTAGTTTTCCCAATTTATACGCCCATGAGTGGAAGTGCCCTATGCTCTCCAAGCTGTGTTTTTTAGATGTTTCAGAACACACCGTACACTTCTCCAGAGTGGCTGTTGGCAATTTACATCCCACCCATCAGCGTAGCAAGGCTCCCATTTCTCCATGGCCGGTCCTGCACTTCTGGTTTGGACACTTTTTTCCGCATGGCCCTTTTGCCCGCTGGGAAGCGAGACTTCTTTGGAGCGCTGATTTGCCTTTCCAGGTTGCTTGGTTGGCCAAAAAGGGCGTATGCGTTTTTTCCTGAATATATTCAGGAAAAAACGCATACGCCCTTTTTGGCCAAGGGCATCATTGTCCACGTTTTGCCGCTTTTCATGTGCTTTCAAGGCGATTCGAATCTACCTCCTGAAATCTGTTTCCTGCAATTCTGCCTTGCTTTCAAAGCCTCTTCGTTGCCTTCCCTTAATATATTTGTGGACGACAGGTATCATTTAAAACTCTGCAGGTTTGTGAATTGCAGTGCCCCTGAGCTCCATTTTTCATCTCGCTTTTTTGGGAGCTGGCCGCAAAAGCGCAGGATTGCTTCAGGCCCTCTTCTGGTTCTGGGGGGCAGGCTGAGCTTGTGCTTAATTCTTCTTCCTGATGGGAAAATAGAGTGACCTGTGCCTGTCCCAACACCTAGAGCTAGTCTCTCATTGGTTCCCCCTCTTCCCGTTCATCCTCAGGACAAATTGCAACCTGTACGGAACAGGAGGTTAAAGGTGCTGATTCTCCAAGGAGGGAGATGGCTAGTAAATCGGCTGGAATGGCGAACCCGAGCAAAGGAGATGAGAAATGAGGTGCGTTTTAGAAACCTTTCCCGATCACACGGTGTACCATCTTCTGGGTTTCTCATGCCTGTTTTCGACGTAGGAAGATGCCCTTGAACCTGGAGATTTGGGACCCATGGGATGGGTACCATGCAGTATTACTTGAAAGGGTCTGCGTTGGCTCACCCAACCTCACCGAACCTCTCAGCCCCAAGAGTGTCCACCCTTATGTCTCAATCAGCTGTGGGTCTAGATATGGTCAATCCAGGTTGCATCACAGCCCCTGAACGAATTTTGTAAGAATTTCTCTCTCTTTCACTGTCTTTGTTTCACTGGTTTTGAAAAGTAATTTATTTTTATAATGGGGTTTAGCTGCTTTTCACGGCTGTGTTTATGCCGCTTTCCACCCCCTTGACTCACTTACAGAGAGATATCAATACATAGGTTTGAAGATTCTTACTAGTCAGATATATTCTTGTGCGGTGAATAGGGGGTGTTGAGTCCAGTTCACTGAAAAAGGAATAGGTCTTGTCTCTTACATATTGGGTTTATGGCACGGTATCTGAGCTAATTTGAAACCCTTGTTTTATGCATCACCCCACCTCACCTTTCCCGTTCAGCAGCCATAGTGTGTTTCCTAAACGTGTGACTCTGTTCTGTTTTGTAATTCAGTTCAAGTGTAGCGGTTTTTACATTCCCTCTAGAAGTGATATCTTATGATAAGTGTCTTTTTCTGTGTGACTTATTTCACTTAGAATCGTCGTACCTAAATCCACTCATCGTGCTGCTCCTAGCCTTATGACGTGGATTTCATGGCTGAGTGATATTCCATTGTACATGAGGACCACAACTTCTTTATCCATTTTTCTCTTTCCTAGGATATTTAAGGTGTAATGAAGTGGGGGTTCTTGTCAACAGAGCAGCCCTAAACTTTGGGGTGCCTGTGTCTTGCTGATTTTTAGTTTTCCCAATTTATACGCCCATGAGTGGAAGTGCCCTATGCTCTCCAAGCTGTGTTTTTTAGATATTTCAGAACACACCGTACACTTCTCCAGAGTGGCTGTTGGCAATTTACATCCCACCCATCAGCGTAGCAAGGCTCCCATTTCTCCATGGCCGGTCCTGCACTTCTGGTTTGGACACTTTTTTCCGCATGGCCCTTTTGCCCGCTGGGAAGCGAGACTTCTTTGGAGCGCTGATTTGCCTTTCCAGGTTGCTTGGTTGGCCAAAAAGGGCGTATGCGTTTTTTCCTGAATATATTCAGGAAAAAACGCATACGCCCTTTTTGGCCAAGGGCATCATTGTCCACGTTTTGCCGCTTTTCATGTGCTTTCAAGGCGATTCGAATCTACCTCCTGAAATCTGTTTCCTGCAATTCTGCCTTGCTTTCAAAGCCTCTTCGTTGCCTTCCCTTAATATATTTGTGGACGACAGGTATCATTTAAAACTCTGCAGGTTTGTGAATTGCAGTGCCCCTGAGCTCCATTTTTCATCTCGCTTTTTTGGGAGCTGGCCGCAAAAGCGCAGGATTGCTTCAGGCCCTCTTCTGGTTCTGGGGGGCAGGCTGAGCTTGTGCTTAATTCTTCTTCCTGATGGGAAAATAGAGTGACCTGTGCCTGTCCCAACACCTAGAGCTAGTCTCTCATTGGTTCCCCCTCTTCCCGTTCATCCTCAGGACAAATTGCAACCTGTACGGAACAGGAGGTTAAAGGTGCTGATTCTCCAAGGAGGGAGATGGCTAGTAAATCGGCTGGAATGGCGAACCCGAGCAAAGGAGATGAGAAATGAGGTGCGTTTTAGAAACCTTTCCCGATCACACGGTGTACCATCTTCTGGGTTTCTCATGCCTGTTTTCGACGTAGGAAGATGCCCTTGAACCTGGAGATTTGGGACCCATGGGATGGGTACCATGCAGTATTACTTGAAAGGGTCTGCGTTGGCTCACCCAACCTCACCGAACCTCTCAGCCCCAAGAGTGTCCACCCTTATGTCTCAATCAGCTGTGGGTCTAGATATGGTCAATCCAGGTTGCATCACAGCCCCTGAACGAATTTTGTAAGAATTTCTCTCTCTTTCACTGTCTTTGTTTCATGGGTTTTGAAAAGTAATTTATTTTTATAATGGGGTTTAGCTGCTTTTCACGGCTGTGTTTATGCCGCTTTACACCCCCTTGACTCACTTACAGAGAGATATCAATACATAGGTTTGAAGATTCTTACTAGTCAGATATATTCTTGTGCGGTGAATAGGGGGTGTTGAGTCCAGTTCACTGAAAAAGGAATAGGTCTTGTCTCTTACATATTGGGTTTATGGAACGGTATCTGAGCTAATTTGAAACCCTTGTTTTATGCATCACCCCACCTCACCTTTCCCGTTCAGCAGCCATAGTGTGTTTTCTAAACGTCTGACTCTGTTCTGTTTTGCAATTCAGTTCAAGTGTAGCGGTTTTTACATTCCCTCTATAAGTGATATCTTATGATAAGTGTCTTTTTCTGTGTGACTTATTTCACTTAGAATCGTCGTACCTAAATCCACTCATCGTGCTGCTACTAGCCTTATGACGTGGATTTCATGGCTGAGTGATATTCCATTGTACATGAGGACCACAACTTCTTTATCCATTTTTCTCTTTCCTAGGATATTTAAGGTGTAATGAAGTGGGGGTTCTTGTCAACAGAGCAGCCCTAAACTTTGGGGTGCCTGTGTCTTGCTGATTTTTAGTTTTCCCAATTTATACGCCCATGAGTGGAAGTGCCCTATGCTCTCCAAGCTGTGTTTTTTAGATGTTTCAGAACACACCGTACACTTCTCCAGAGTGGCTGTTGGCAATTTACATCCCACCCATCAGCGTAGCAAGGCTCCCATTTCTCCATGGCCGGTCCTGCACTTCTGGTTTGGACACTTTTTTCCGCATGGCCCTTTTGCCCGCTGGGAAGCGAGACTTCTTTGGAGCGCTGATTTGCCTTTCCAGGTTGCTTGGTTGGCCAAAAAGGGCGTATGCGTTTTTTCCTGAATATATTCAGGAAAAAACGCATACGCCCTTTTTGGCCAAGGGCATCATTGTCCACGTTTTGCCGCTTTTCATGTGCTTTCAAGGCGATTCGAATCTACCTCCTGAAATCTGTTTCCTGCAATTCTGCCTTGCTTTCAAAGCCTCTTCGTTGCCTTCCCTTAATATATTTGTGGACGAGAGGTATCATTTAAAACTCTGCAGGTTTGTGAATTGCAGTGCCCCTGAGCTCCATTTTTCATCTCGCTTTTTTGGGAGCTGGCCGCAAAAGCGCAGGATTGCTTCAGGCCCTCTTCTGGTTCTGGGGGGCAGGCTGAGCTTGTGCTTAATTCTTCTTCCTGATGGGAAAATAGAGTGACCTGTGCCTGTCCCAACACCTAGAGCTAGTCTCTCATTGGTTCCCCCTCTTCCCGTTCATCCTCAGGACAAATTGCAACCTGTACGGAACAGGAGGTTAAAGGTGCTGATTCTCCAAGGAGGGAGATGGCTAGTAAATCGGCTGGAATGGCGAACCCGAGCCAAGGAGATGAGAAATGAGGTGCGTTTTAGAAACCTTTCCCGATCACACGGTGTAAAATCTTCTGGGTTTCTCATGCCTGTTTTCGACGTAGGAAGATGCCCTTGAACCTGGAGATTTGGGACCCATGGGATGGGTACCATGCAGTATTACTTGAAAGGGTCTGCGTTGGCTCACCCAACCTCACCGAACCTCTCAGCCCCAAGAGTGTCCACCCTTATGTCTCAATCAGCTGTGGGTCTAGATATGGTCAATCCAGGTTGCATCACAGCCCCTGAACGAATTTTGTAAGAATTTCTCTCTCTTTCACTGTCTTTGTTTCACGGGTTTTGAAAAGTAATTTATTTTTATAATGGGGTTTAGCTGCTTTTCACGGCTGTGTTTATGCCGCTTTACACCCCCTTGACTCACTTACAGAGAGATATCAATACATAGGTTTGAAGATTCTTACTAGTCAGATATATTCTTGTGCGGTGAATAGGGGGTGTTGAGTCCAGTTCACTGAAAAAGGAATAGGTCTTGTCTCTTACATATTGGGTTTATGGCACGGTATCTGAGCTAATTTGAAACCCTTGTTTTATGCATCACCCCACCTCACCTTTCCCGTTCAGCAGCCATA
Organism: Balaenoptera acutorostrata; assembly: GCF_949987535.1. NCBI lineage: Eukaryota > Metazoa > Chordata > Mammalia > Artiodactyla > Balaenopteridae > Balaenoptera > Balaenoptera acutorostrata. The sequence continues at coordinate 199,159 of NW_026646825.1, read as the reverse complement.
GTGTGTTTCCTAAACGTGTGACTCTGTTCTGTTTTGTAATTCAGTTCAAGTGTAGCGGTTTTTACATTCCCTCTAGAAGTGATATCTTATGATAAGTGTCTTTTTCTGTGTGACTTATTTCACTTAGAATCGTCGTACCTAAATCCACTCATCGTGCTGCTCCTAGCCTTATGACGTGGATTTCATGGCTGAGTGATATTCCATTGTACATGAGGACCACAACTTCTTTATCCATTTTTCTCTTTCCTAGGATATTTAAGGTGTAATGAAGTGGGGGTTCTTGTCAACAGAGCAGCCCTAAACTTTGGGGTGCCTGTGTCTTGCTGATTTTTAGTTTTCCCAATTTATACGCCCATGAGTGGAAGTGCCCTATGCTCTCCAAGCTGTGTTTTTTAGATGTTTCAGAACACACCGTACACTTCTCCAGAGTGGCTGTTGGCAATTTACATCCCACCCATCAGCGTAGCAAGGCTCCCATTTCTCCATGGCCGGTCCTGCACTTCTGGTTTGGACACTTTTTTCCGCATGGCCCTTTTGCCCGCTGGGAAGCGAGACTTCTTTGGAGCGCTGATTTGCCTTTCCAGGTTGCTTGGTTGGCCAAAAAGGGCGTATGCGTTTTTTCCTGAATATATTCAGGAAAAAACGCATACGCCCTTTTTGGCCAAGGGCATCATTGTCCACGTTTTGCCGCTTTTCATGTGCTTTCAAGGCGATTCGAATCTACCTCCTGAAATCTGTTTCCTGCAATTCTGCCTTGCTTTCAAAGCCTCTTCGTTGCCTTCCCTTAATATATTTGTGGACGAGAGGTATCATTTAAAACTCTGCAGGTTTGTGAATTGCAGTGCCCCTGAGCTCCATTTTTCATCTCGCTTTTTTGGGAGCTGGCCGCAAAAGCGCAGGATTGCTTCAGGCCCTCTTCTGGTTCTGGGGGGCAGGCTGAGCTTGTGCTTAATTCTTCTTCCTGATGGGAAAATAGAGTGACCTGTGCCTGTCCCAACACCTAGAGCTAGTCTCTCATTGGTTCCCCCTCTTCCCGTTCATCCTCAGGACAAATTGCAACCTGTACGGAACAGGAGGTTAAAGGTGCTGATTCTCCAAGGAGGGAGATGGCTAGTAAATCGGCTGGAATGGCGAACCCGAGCAAAGGAGATGAGAAATGAGGTGCGTTTTAGAAACCTTTCCCGATCACACGGTATACCATCTTCTGGGTTTCTCATGCCTGTTTTCGATGTAGGAAGATGCCCTTGAACCTGGAGATTTGGGACCCATGGGATGGGTACCATGCAGTATTACTTGAAAGGGTCTGCGTTGGCTCACCCAACCTCACCGAACCTCTCAGCCCCAAGAGTGTCCACCCTTATGTCTCAATCAGCTGTGGGTCTAGATATGGTCAATCCAGGTTGCATCACAGCCCCTGAACGAATTTTGTAAGAATTTCTCTCTCTTTCACTGTCTTTGTTTCACGGGTTTTGAAAAGTAATTTATTTTTATAATGGGGTTTAGCTGCTTTTCACGGCTGTGTTTATGCCGCTTTACACCCCCTTGACTCACTTACAGAGAGATATCAATACATAGGTTTGAAGATTCTTACTAGTCAGATATATTCTTGTGCGGTGAATAGGGGGTGTTGAGTCCAGTTCACTGAAAAAGGAATAGGTCTTGTCTCTTACATATTGGGTTTATGGAACGGTATCTGAGCTAATTTGAAACCCTTGTTTTATGCATCACCCCACCTCACCTTTCCCGTTCAGCAGCCATAGTGTGTTTCCTAAACGTGTGACTCTGTTCTGTTTTGTAATTCAGTTCAAGTGTAGCGGTTTTTACATTCCCTCTAGAAGTGATATCTTATGATAAGTGTCTTTTTCTGTGTGACTTATTTCACTTAGAATCGTCGTACCTAAATCCACTCATCGTGCTGCTACTAGCCTTATGACGTTGATTTCATGGCTGAGTGATATTCCATTGTACATGAGGACCACAACTTCTTTATCCATTTTTCTCTTTCCTAGGATATTTAAGGTGTAATGAAGTGGGGGTTCTTGTCAACAGAGCAGCCCTAAACTTTGGGGTGCCTGTGTCTTGCTGATTTGTAGTTTTCCCAATTTATACGCCCATGAGTGGAAGTGCCCTATGCTCTCCAAGCTGTGTTTTTTAGATGTTTCAGAAGACACCGTACACTTCTCCAGAGTGGCTGTTGGCAATTTACATCCCACCCATCAGCGTAGCAAGGCTCCCATTTCTCCATGGCCGGTCCTGCACTTCTGGTTTGGACACTTTTTTCCGCATGGCCCTTTTGCCCGCTGGGAAGCGAGACTTCTTTGGAGCGCTGGTTTGCCTTTCCAGGTTGCTTGGTTGGCCAAAAAGGGCGTATGCGTTTTTTCCTGAATATATTCAGGAAAAAACGCATACGCCCTTTTTGGCCAAGGGCATCATTGTCCACGTTTTGCCGCTTTTCATGTGCTTTCAAGGCGATTCGAATCTACCTCCTGAAATCTGTTTCCTGCAATTCTGCCTTGCTTTCAAAGCCTCTTCGTTGCCTTCCCTTAATATATTTGTGGACGAGAGGTATCATTTAAAACTCTGCAGGTTTGTGAATTGCAGTGCCACTGAGCTCCATTTTTCATCTCGCTTTTTTGGGAGCTGGCCGCAAAAGCGCAGGATTGCTTCAGGCCCTCTTCTGGTTCTGGGGGGCAGGCTGAGCTTGTGCTTAATTCTTCTTCCTGATGGGAAAATAGAGTGACCTGTGCCTGTCCCAATACCTAGAGCTAGTCTCTCATTGGTTCCCCCTCTTCCCGTTCATCCTCAGGACAAATTGCAACCTGTACGGAACAGGAGGTTAAAGGTGCTGATTCTCCAAGGAGGGAGATGGCTAGTAAATCGGCTGGAATGGCGAACCCGAGCAAAGGAGATGAGAAATGAGGTGCGTTTTAGAAACCTTTCCCGATCACACGGTATACCATCTTCTGGGTTTCTCATGCCTGTTTTCGATGTAGGAAGATGCCCTTGAACCTGGAGATTTGGGACCCATGGGATGGGTACCATGCAGTATTACTTGAAAGGGTCTGCGTTGGCTCACCCAACCTCACCGAACCTCTCAGCCCCAAGAGTGTCCACCCTTATGTCTCAATCAGCTGTGGGTCTAGATATGGTCAATCCAGGTTGCATCACAGCCCCTGAACGAATTTTGTAAGAATTTCTCTCTCTTTCACTGTCTTTGTTTCACGGGTTTTGAAAAGTAATTTATTTTTATAATGGGGTTTAGCTGCTTTTCACGGCTGTGTTTATGCCGCTTTACACCCCCTTGACTCACTTACAGAGAGATATCAATACATAGGTTTGAAGATTCTTACTAGTCAGATATATTCTTGTGCGGTGAATAGGGGGTGTTGAGTCCAGTTCACTGAAAAAGGAATAGGTCTTGTCTCTTACATATTGGGTTTATGGAACGGTATCTGAGCTAATTTGAAACCCTTGTTTTATGCATCACCCCACCTCACCTTTCCCGTTCAGCAGCCATAGTGTGTTTCCTAAACGTGTGACTCTGTTCTGTTTTGTAATTCAGTTCAAGTGTAGCGGTTTTTACATTCCCTCTAGAAGTGATATCTTATGATAAGTGTCTTTTTCTGTGTGACTTATTTCACTTAGAATCGTCGTACCTAAATCCACTCATCGTGCTGCTACTAGCCTTATGACGTTGATTTCATGGCTGAGTGATATTCCATTGTACATGAGGACCACAACTTCTTTATCCATTTTTCTCTTTCCTAGGATATTTAAGGTGTAATGAAGTGGGGGTTCTTGTCAACAGAGCAGCCCTAAACTTTGGGGTGCCTGTGTCTTGCTGATTTGTAGTTTTCCCAATTTATACGCCCATGAGTGGAAGTGCCCTATGCTCTCCAAGCTGTGTTTTTTAGATGTTTCAGAAGACACCGTACACTTCTCCAGAGTGGCTGTTGGCAATTTACATCCCACCCATCAGCGTAGCAAGGCTCCCATTTCTCCATGGCCGGTCCTGCACTTCTGGTTTGGACACTTTTTTCCGCATGGCCCTTTTGCCCGCTGGGAAGCGAGACTTCTTTGGAGCGCTGGTTTGCCTTTCCAGGTTGCTTGGTTGGCCAAAAAGGGCGTATGCGTTTTTTCCTGAATATATTCAGGAAAAAACGCATACGCCCTTTTTGGCCAAGGGCATCATTGTCCACGTTTTGCCGCTTTTCATGTGCTTTCAAGGCGATTCGAATCTACCTCCTGAAATCTGTTTCCTGCAATTCTGCCTTGCTTTCAAAGCCTCTTCGTTGCCTTCCCTTAATATATTTGTGGACGAGAGGTATCATTTAAAACTCTGCAGGTTTGTGAATTGCAGTGCCACTGAGCTCCATTTTTCATCTCGCTTTTTTGGGAGCTGGCCGCAAAAGCGCAGGATTGCTTCAGGCCCTCTTCTGGTTCTGGGGGGCAGGCTGAGCTTGTGCTTAATTCTTCTTCCTGATGGGAAAATAGAGTGACCTGTGCCTGTCCCAACACCTAGAGCTAGTCTCTCATTGGTTCCCCCTCTTCCCGTTCATCCTCAGGACAAATTGCAACCTGTACGGAACAGGAGGTTAAAGGTGCTGATTCTCCAAGGAGGGAGATGGCTAGTAAATCGGCTGGAATGGCGAACCCGAGCAAAGGAGATGAGAAATGAGGTGCGTTTTAGAAACCTTTCCCGATCACACGGTGTACCATCTTCTGGGTTTCTCATGCCTGTTTTCGACGTAGGAAGATGCCCTTGAACCTGGAGATTTGGGACCCATGGGATGGGTACCATGCAGTATTACTTGAAAGGGTCTGCGTTGGCTCACCCAACCTCACCGAACCTCTCAGCCCCAAGAGTGTCCACCCTTATGTCTCAATCAGCTGTGGGTCTAGATATGGTCAATCCAGGTTGCATCACAGCCCCTGAACGAATTTTGTAAGAATTTCTCTCTCTTTCACTGTCTTTGTTTCACGGGTTTTGAAAAGTAATTTATTTTTATAATGGGGTTTAGCTGCTTTTCACGGCTGTGTTTATGCCGCTTTACACCCCCTTGACTCACTTACAGAGAGATATCAATACATAGGTTTGAAGATTCTTACTAGTCAGATATATTCTTGTGCGGTGAATAGGGGGTGTTGAGTCCAGTTCACTGAAAAAGGAATAGGTCTTGTCTCTTACATATTGGGTTTATGGCACGGTATCTGAGCTAATTTGAAACCCTTGTTTTATGCATCACCCCACCTCACCTTTCCCGTTCAGCAGCCATAGTGTGTTTCCTAAACGTGTGACTCTGTTCTGTTTTGTAATTCAGTTCAAGTGTAGTGGTTTTTACATTCCCTCTAGAAGTGATATCTTATGATAAGTGTCTTTTTCTGTGTGACTTATTTCACTGAGAATCGTCGTACCTAAATCCACTCATTGTGCTGCTCCTAGCCTTATGACGTGGATTTCATGGCTGAGTGATATTCCATTGTACATGAGGACCACAACTTCTTTATCCATTTTTCTCTTTCCTAGGATATTTAAGGTGTAATGAAGTGGGGGTTCTTGTCAACAGAGCAGCCCTAAACTTTGGGGTGCCTGTGTCTTGCTGATTTTTAGTTTTCCCAATTTATACGCCCATGAGTGGAAGTGCCCTATGCTCTCCAAGCTGTGTTTTTTAGATGTTTCAGAACACACCGTACACTTCTCCAGAGTGGCTGTTGGCAATTTACATCCCACCCATCAGCGTAGCAAGGCTCCCATTTCTCCATGGCCGGTCCTGCATTTCTGGTTTGGACACTTTTTTCCGCATGGCCCTTTTGCCCGCTGGGAAGCGAGAGTTTTTGGAGCGCTGATTTGCCTTTCCAGGTTGCTTGGTTGGCCAAAAAGGGCGTATGCGTTTCTTCCTGAATATATTCAGGAAAAAACGCATACGCCCTTTTTGGCCAAGGGCATCATTGTCCACGTTTTGCCGCTTTTCATGTGCTTTCAAGGCGATTCGAATCTACCTCCTGAAATCTGTTTCCTGCAATTCTGCCTTGCTTTCAAAGCCTCTTCGTTGCCTTCCCTTAATATATTTGTGGAGGAGAGTTATCATTTAAAACTCTGCAGGTTTGTGAATTGCAGTGCCCCTGAGCTCCATTTTTCAACTCGCTTTATTGGGAGCTGGCCGCAAAAGCGCAGGATTGCTTCAGGCCCTCTTCTGGTTCTGGGGGGCAGGCTGAGCTTGTGCTTAATTCTTCTTCCTGATGGGAAAATAGAGTGACCTGTGCCTGTCCCAACACCTAGAGCTAGTCTCTCATTGGTTCCCCCTCTTCCCGTTCATCCTCAGGACAAATTGCAACCTGTACGGAACAGGAGGTTAAAGGTGCTGATTCTCCAAGGAGGGAGATGGCTAGTAAATCGGCTGGAATGGCGAACTCGAGCAAAGGAGATGAGAAATGAGGTGCGTTTTAGAAACCTTTCCCGATCACACGGTATACCATCTTCTGGGTTTCTCATGCCTGTTTTCGACGTAGGAAGATGCCCTTGAACCTGGAGATTTGGGACCCATGGGATGGGTACCATGCAGTATTACTTGAAAGGGTCTGCGTGGGCTCACCCAACCTCACCGAACCTCTCAGCCCCAAGAGTGTCCACCCTTATGTCTCAATCAGCTGTGGGTCTAGATATGGTCAATCCAGGTTGCATCACAGCCCCTGAACGAATTTTGTAAGAATTTCTCTCTCTTTCACTGTCTTTGTTTCACGGGTTTTGAAAAGTAATTTATTTTTATAATGGGGTTTAGCTGCTTTTCACGGCTGTGTTTATGCCGCTTTACACCCCCTTGACTCACTTACAGAGAGATATCAATACATAGGTTTGAAGATTCTTACTAGTCAGATATATTCTTGTGCGGTGAATAGGGGGTGTTGAGTCCAGTTCACTGAAAAAGGAATAGGTCTTGTCTCTTACATATTGGGTTTATGGAACGGTATCTGAGCTAATTTGAAACCCTTGTTTTATGCATCACCCCACCTCACCTTTCCCGTTCAGCAGCCATAGTGTGTTTCCTAAACGTGTGACTCTGTTCTGTTTTGTAATTCAGTTCAAGTGTAGCGGTTTTTACATTCCCTCTAGAAGTGATATCTTATGATAAGTGTCTTTTTCTGTGTGACTTATTTCACTGAGAATCGTCGGACCTAAATCCACTCATCGTGCTGCTACTAGCCTTATGACGTTGATTTCATGGCTGAGTGATATTCCATTGTACATGAGGACCACAACTTCTTTATCCATTTTTCTCTTTCCTAGGATATTTAAGGTGTAATGAAGTGGGGGTTCTTGTCAACAGAGCAGCCCTAAACTTTGGGGTGCCTGTGTCTTGCTGATTTTTAGTTTTCCCAATTTATACGCCCATGAGTGGAAGTGCCCTATGCTCTCCAAGCTGTGTTTTTTAGATGTTTCAGAACACACCGTACACTTCTCCAGAGTGGCTGTTGGCAATTTACATCCCACCCATCAGCGTAGCAAGGCTCCCATTTCTCCATGGCCGGTCCTGCACTTCTGGTTTGGACACTTTTTTCCGCATGGCCCTTTTGCCCGCTGGGAAGCGAGACATCTTTGGAGCGCTGATTGGCCTTTCCAGGTTGCTTGGTTGGCCAAAAAGGGCGTATGCGTTTCTTCCTGAATATATTCAGGAAAAAACGCATACGCCCTTTTTGGCCAAGGGCATCATTGTCCACGTTTTGCCGCTTTTCATGTGCTTTCAAGGCGATTCGAATCTACCTCCTGAAATCTGTTTCCTGCAATTCTGCCTTGCTTTCAAAGCCTCTTCGTTGCCTTCCCTTAATATATTTGTGGACGAGAGGTATCATTTAAAACTCTGCAGGTTTGTGAATTGCAGTGCCCCTGAGCTCCATTTTTCAACTCGCTTTATTGGGAGCTGGCCGCAAAAGCGCAGGATTGCTTCAGGCCCTCTTCTGGTTCTGGGGGGCAGGCTGAGCTTGTGCTTAATTCTTCTTCCTGATGGGAAAATAGAGTGACCTGTGCCTGTCCCAACACCTAGAGCTAGTCTCTCATTGGTTCCCCCTCTTCCCGTTCATCCTCAGGACAAATTGCAACCTGTACGGAACAGGAGGTTAAAGGTGCTGATTCTCCAAGGAGGGAGATGGCTAGTAAATCGGCTGGAATGGCGAACTCGAGCAAAGGAGATGAGAAATGAGGTGCGTTTTAGAAACCTTTCCCTATCACACGGTATACCATCTTCTGGGTTTCTCATGCCTGTTTTCGACGTAGGAAGATGCCCTTGAACCTGGAGATTTGGGACCCATGGGATGGGTACCATGCAGTATTACTTGAAAGGGTCTGCGTGGGCTCACCCAACCTCACCGAACCTCTCAGCCCCAAGAGTGTCCACCCTTATGTCTCAATCAGCTGTGGGTCTAGATATGGTCAATCCAGGTTGCATCACAGCCCCTGAACGAATTTTGTAAGAATTTCTCTCTCTTTCACTGTCTTTGTTTCACGGGTTTTGAAAAGTAATTTATTTTTATAATGGGGTTTAGCTGCTTTTCACGGCTGTGTTTATGCCGCTTTACACCCCCTTGACTCACTTACAGAGAGATATCAATACATAGGTTTGAAGATTCTTACTAGTCAGATATATTCTTGTGCGGTGAATAGGGGGTGTTGAGTCCAGTTCACTGAAAAAGGAATAGGTCTTGTCTCTTACATATTGGGTTTATGGAACGGTATCTGAGCTAATTTGAAACCCTTGTTTTATGCATCACCCCACCTCACCTTTCCCGTTCAGCAGCCATAGTGTGTTTCCTAAACGTGTGACTCTGTTCTGTTTTGTAATTCAGTTCAAGTGTAGCGGTTTTTACATTCCCTCTAGAAGTGATATCTTATGATAAGTGTCTTTTTCTGTGTGACTTATTTCACTGAGAATCGTCGGACCTAAATCCACTCATCGTGCTGCTACTAGCCTTATGACGTTGATTTCATGGCTGAGTGATATTCCATTGTACATGAGGACCACAACTTCTTTATCCATTTTTCTCTTTCCTAGGATATTTAAGGTGTAATGAAGTGGGGGTTCTTGTCAACAGAGCAGCCCTAAACTTTGGGGTGCCTGTGTCTTGCTGATTTTTAGTTTTCCCAATTTATACGCCCATGAGTGGAAGTGCCCTATGCTCTCAAAGCTGTGTTTTTTAGATGTTTCAGAACACACCGTACACTTCTCCAGAGTGGCTGTTGGCAATTTACATCCCACCCATCAGCGTAGCAAGGCTCCCATTTCTCCATGGCCGGTCCTGCACTTCTGGTTTGGACACTTTTTTCCGCATGGCCCTTTTGCCCGCTGGGAAGCGAGACATCTTTGGAGCGCTGATTGGCCTTTCCAGGTTGCTTGGTTGGCCAAAAAGGGCGTATGCGTTTCTTCCTGAATATATTCAGGAAAAAACGCATACGCCCTTTTTGGCCAAGGGCATCATTGTCCACGTTTTGCCGCTTTTCATGTGCTTTCAAGGCGATTCGAATCTACCTCCTGAAATCTGTTTCCTGCAATTCTGCCTTGCTTTCAAAGCCTCTTCGTTGCCTTCCCTTAATATATTTGTGGACGAGAGGTATCATTTAAAACTCTGCAGGTTTGTGAATTGCAGTGACCCTGAGCTCCATTTTTCATCTCGCTTTTTTGGGAGCTGGCCGCAAAAGCGCAGGATTGCTTCAGGCCCTCTTCTGGTTCTGGGGGGCATGCTGAGCTTGTGCTTAATTCTTCTTCCTGATGGGAAAATAACGTGACCTGTGCCTGTCCCAACACCTAGAGCTAGTCTCTCATTGGTTCCCCCTCTTCCCGTTCATCCTCAGGACAAATTGCAACCTGTACGGAACAGGAGGTTAAAGGTGCTGATTCTCCAAGGAGGGAGATGGCTAGTAAATCGGCTGGAATGGCGAACCCGAGCAAAGGAGATGAGAAATGAGGTGCGTTTTAGAAAACTTTCCCGATCACACGGTGTACCATCTTCTGGGTTACTCATGCCTGTTTTCGACGTAGGAAGATGCCCTTGAACCTGGAGATTTGGGACCCATGGGATGGGTACCATGCAGTATTACTTGAAAGGGTCTGCGTTGGCTCACCCAACCTCACCGAACCTCTCAGCCCCAAGAGTGTCCACCCTTATGTCTCAATCAGCTGTGGGTCTAGATATGGTCAATCCAGGTTGCATCACAGCCCCTGAACGAATTTTGTAAGAATTTCTCTCTCTTTCACTGTCTTTGTTTCACGGGTTTTGAAAAGTAATTTATTTTTATAATGGGGTTTAGCTGCTTTTCACGGCTGTGTTTATGCCGCTTTACACCCCCTTGACTCACTTACAGAGAGATATCAATACATAGGTTTGAAGATTCTTACTAGTCAGATATATTCTTGTGCGGTGAATAGGGGGTGTTGAGTCCAGTTCACTGAAAAAGGAATAGGTCTTGTCTCTTACATATTGGGTTTATGGAACGGTATCTGAGCTAATTTGAAACCCTTGTTTTATGCATCACCCCACCTCACCTTTCCCGTTCAGCAGCCATAGTGTGTTTCCTAAACGTGTGACTCTGTTCTGTTTTGTAATTCAGTTCAAGTGTAGCGGTTTTTACATTCCCTCTAGAAGTGATATCTTATGATAAGTGTCTTTTTCTGTGTGACTTATTTCACTGAGAATCGTCGTACCTAAATCCACTCATCGTGCTGCTCCTAGCCTTATGACGTGGATTTCATGGCTGAGTGATATTCCATTGTACATGAGGACCACAACTTCTTTATCCATTTTTCTCTTTCCTAGGATATTTAAGGTGTAATGAAGTGGGGGTTCTTGTCAACAGAGCAGCCCTAAACTTTGGGGTGCCTGTGTCTTGCTGATTTTTAGTTTTCCCAATTTATACGCCCATGAGTGGAAGTGCCCTATGCTCTCCAAGCTGTGTTTTTTAGATGTTTCAGAACACACCGTACACTTCTCCAGAGTGGCTGTTGGCAATTTACATCCCACCCATCAGCGTAGCAAGGCTCCCATTTCTCCATGGCCGGTCCTGCATTTCTGGTTTGGACACTTTTTTCCGCATGGCCCTTTTGCCCGCTGGGAAGCGAGAGTTCTTTGGAGCGCTGATTTGCCTTTCCAGGTTGCTTGGTTGGCCAAAAAGGGCGTATGCGTTTCTTCCTGAATATATTCAGGAAAAAACGCATACGCCCTTTTTGGCCAAGGGCATCATTGTCCACGTTTTGCCTCTTTTCATGTGCTTTCAAGGCGATTCGAATCTACCTCCTGAAATCTGTTTCCTGCAATTCTGCCTTGCTTTCAAAGCCTCTTCGTTGCCTTCCCTTAATATATTTGTGGACGAGAGGTATCATTTAAAACTCTGCAGGTTTGTGAATTGCAGTGCCCCTGAGCTCCATTTTTCATCTCGCTTTTTTGGGAGCTGGCCGCAAAAGCGCAGGATTGCTTCAGGCCCTCTTCTGGTTCTGGGGGGCAGGCTGAGCTTGTGCTTAATTCTTCTTCCTGGCAGGAAAATAGAGTGACCTGTGCCTGTCCCAACACCTAGAGCTAGTCTCTCATTGGTTCCCCCTCTTCCCGTTCATCCTCAGGACAAATTGCAACCTGTACGGAACAGGAGGTTAAAGGTGCTGATTCTCCAAGGAAGGAGATGGCTAGTAAATCGGCTGGAATGGCGAACCCGAGCAAAGGAGATGAGAAATGAGGTGCGTTTTAGAAACCTTTCCCGATCACACGGTGTACCATCTTCTGGGTTTCTCATGCCTGTTTTCGACGTAGGAAGATGCCCTTGAACCTGGAGATTTGGGACCCATGGGATGGGTACCATGCAGTATTACTTGAAAGGGTCTGCGTTGGCTCACCCAACCTCACCGAACCTCTCAGCCCCAAGAGTGTCCACCCTTATGTCTCAATCAGCTGTGGGTCTAGATATGGTCAATCCAGGTTGCATCACAGCCCCTGAACGAATTTTGTAAGAATTTCTCTCTCTTTCACTGTCTTTGTTTCACGGGTTTTGAAAAGTAATTTATTTTTATAATGGGGTTTAGCTGCTTTTCACGGCTGTGTTTATGCCGCTTTACACCCCCTTGACTCACTTACAGAGAGATATCAATACATAGGTTTGAAGATTCTTACTAGTCAGATATATTCTTGTGCGGTGAATAGGGGGTGTTGAGTCCAGTTCACTGAAAAAGGAATAGGTCTTGTCTCTTACATATTGGGTTTATGGAACGGTATCTGAGCTAATTTGAAACCCTTGTTTTATGCATCACCCCACCTCACCTTTCCCGTTCAGCAGCCATAGTGTGTTTCCTAAACGTGTGACTCTGTTCTGTTTTGTAATTCAGTTCAAGTGTAGCGGTTTTTACATTCCCTCTAGAAGTGATATCTTATGATAAGTGTCTTTTTCTGTGTGACTTATTTCACTGAGAATCGTCGTACCTAAATCCACTCATCGTGCTGCTCCTAGCCTTATGACGTGGATTTCATGGCTGAGTGATATTCCATTGTACATGAGGACCACAACTTCTTTATCCATTTTTCTCTTTCCTAGGATATTTAAGGTGTAATGAAGTGGGGGTTCTTGTCAACAGAGCAGCCCTAAACTTTGGGGTGCCTGTGTCTTGCTGATTTTTAGTTTTCCCAATTTATACGCCCATGAGTGGAAGTGCCCTATGCTCTCCAAGCTGTGTTTTTTAGATGTTTCAGAACACACCGTACACTTCTCCAGAGTGGCTGTTGGCAATTTACATCCCACCCATCAGCGTAGCAAGGCTCCCATTTCTCCATGGCCGGTCCTGCATTTCTGGTTTGGACACTTTTTTCCGCATGGCCCTTTTGCCCGCTGGGAAGCGAGAGTTCTTTGGAGCGCTGATTTGCCTTTCCTGGTTGCTTGGTTGGCCAAAAAGGGCCTATGCGTTTCTTCCTGAATATATTCAGGAAAAAACGCATACGCCCTTTTTGGCCAAGGGCATCATTGTCCACGTTTTGCCGCTTTTCATGTGCTTTCAAGGCGATTCGAATCTACCTCCTGAAATCTGTTTCCTGCAATTCTGCCTTGCTTTCAAAGCCTCTTCGTTGCCTTCCCTTAATATATTTGTGGACGAGAGGTATCATTTAAAACTCTGCAGGTTTGTGAATTGCAGTGCCCCTGAGCTCCATTTTTCATCTCGCTTTTTTGGGAGCTGGCCGCAAAAGCGCAGGATTGCTTCAGGCCCTCTTCTGGTTCTGGGGGGCAGGCTGAGCTTGTGCTTAATTCTTCTTCCTGATGGGAAAATAGAGTGACCTGTGCCTGTCCCAACACCTAGAGCTAGTCTCTCATTGGTTCCCCCTCTTCCCGTTCATCCTCAGGACAAATTGCAACCTGTACGGAACAGGAGGTTAAAGGTGCTGATTCTCCAAGGAGGGAGATGGCTAGTAAATCGGCTGGAATGGCGAACCCGAGCAAAGGAGATGAGAAATGAGGTGCGTTTTAGAAACCTTTCCCGATCACACGGTGTACAATCTTCTGGGTTTCTCATGCCTGTTTTCGACGTAGGAAGATGCCCTTGAACCTGGAGATTTGGGACCCATGGGATGGGTACCATGCAGTATTACTTGAAAGGGTCTGCGTTGGCTCACCCAACCTCACCGAACCTCTCAGCCCCAAGAGTGTCCACCCTTATGTCTCAATCAGCTGTGGGTCTAGATATGGTCAATCCAGGTTGCATCACAGCCCCTGAACGAATTTTGTAAGAATTTCTCTCTCTTTCACTGTCTTTGTTTCACGGGTTTTGAAAAGTAATTTATTTTTATAATGGGGTTTAGCTGCTTTTCACGGCTGTGTTTATGCCGCTTTACACCCCCTTGACTCACTTACAGAGAGATATCAATACATAGGTTTGAAGATTCTTACTAGTCAGATATATTCTTGTGCGGTGAATAGGGGGTGTTGAGTCCAGTTCACTGAAAAAGGAATAGGTCTTGTCTCTTACATATTGGGTTTATGGAACGGTATCTGAGCTAATTTGAAACCCTTGTTTTATGCATCACCCCACCTCACCTTTCCCGTTCAGCAGCCATAGTGTGTTTCCTAAACGTGTGACTCTGTTCTGTTTTGTAATTCAGTTCAAGTGTAGCGGTTTTTACATTCCCTCTAGAAGTGATATCTTATGATAAGTGTCTTTTTCTGTGTGACTTATTTCACTGAGAATCGTCGGACCTAAATCCACTCATCGTGCTGCTACTAGCCTTATGACGTGGATTTCATGGCTGAGTGATATTCCATTTTACATGAGGACCACAACTTCTTTATCCATTTTTCTCTTTCCTAGGATATTTAAGGTGTAATGAAGTGGGGGTTCTTGTCAACAGAGCAGCCCTAAACTTTGGGGTGCCTGTGTCTTGCTGATTTTTAGTTTTCCCAATTTATACGCCCATGAGTGGAAGTGCCCTATGCTCTCCAAGCTGTGTTTTTTAGATGTTTCAGAACACACCGTACACTTCTCCAGAGTGGCTGTTGGCAATTTACATCCCACCCATCAGCGTAGCAAGGCTCCCATTTCTCCATGGCCGGTCCTGCATTTCTGGTTTGGACACTTTTTTCCGCATGGCCCTTTTGCCCGCTGGGAAGCGAGAGTTCTTTGGAGCGCTGATTTGCCTTTCCAGGTTGCTTGGTTGGCCAAAAAGGGCGTATGCGTTTCTTCCTGAATATATTCAGGAAAAAACGCATACGCCCTTTTTGGCCAAGGGCATCATTGTCCACGTTTTGCCGCTTTTCATGTGCTTTCAAGGCGATTCGAATCTACCTCCTGAAATCTGTTTCCTGCAATTCTGCCTTGCTTTCAAAGCCTCTTCGTTGCCTTCCCTTAATATATTTGTGGACGAGAGGTATCATTTAAAACTCTGCAGGTTTGTGAATTGCAGTGCCCCTGAGCTCCATTTTTCATCTCGCTTTTTTGGGAGCTGGCCGCAAAAGCGCAGGATTGCTTCAGGCCCTCTTCTGGTTCTGGGGGGCAGGCTGAGCTTGTGCTTAATTCTTCTTCCTGATGGGAAAATAGAGTGACCTGTGCCTGTCCCAACACCTAGAGCTAGTCTCTCATTGGTTCCCCCTCTTCCCGTTCATCCTCAGGACAAATTGCAACCTGTACGGAACAGGAGGTTAAAGGTGCTGATTCTCCAAGGAGGGAGATGGCTAGTAAATCGGCTGGAATGGCGAACCCGAGCAAAGGAGATGAGAAATGAGGTGCGTTTTAGAAACCTTTCCCGATCACACGGTGTACCATCTTCTGGGTTTCTCATGCCTGTTTTCGACGTAGGAAGATGCCCTTGAACCTGGAGATTTGGGACCCATGGGATGGGTACCATGCAGTATTACTTGAAAGGGTCTGCGTTGGCTCACCCAACCTCACCGAACCTCTCAGCCCCAAGAGTGTCCACCCTTATGTCTCAATCAGCTGTGGGTCTAGATATGGTCAATCCAGGTTGCATCACAGCCCCTGAACGAATTTTGTAAGAATTTCTCTCTCTTTCACTGTCTTTGTTTCACGGGTTTTGAAAAGTAATTTATTTTTATAATGGGGTTTAGCTGCTTTTCACGGCTGTGTTTATGCCGCTTTACACCCCCTTGACTCACTTACAGAGAGATATCAATACATAGGTTTGAAGATTCTTACTAGTCAGATATATTCTTGTGCGGTGAATAGGGGGTGTTGAGTCCAGTTCACTGAAAAAGGAATAGGTCTTGTCTCTTACATATTGGGTTTATGGAACGGTATCTGAGCTCATTTGAAACCCTTGTTTTATGCATCACCCCACCTCACCTTTCCCGTTCAGCAGCCATAGTGTGTTTCCTAAACGTGTGACTCTGTTCTGTTTTGTAATTCAGTTCAAGTGTAGCGGTTTTTACATTCCCTCTAGAAGTGATATCTTATGATAAGTGTCTTTTTCTGTGTGACTTATTTCACTGAGAATCGTCGTACCTAAATCCACTCATCGTGCTGCTCCTAGCCTTATGACGTGGATTTCATGGCTGAGTGATATTCCATTGTACATGAGGACCACAACTTCTTTATCCATTTTTCTCTTTCCTAGGATATTTAAGGTGTAATGAAGTGGGGGTTCTTGTCAACAGAGCAGCCCTAAACTTTGGGGTGCCTGTGTCTTGCTGATTTTTAGTTTTCCCAATTAATACGCCCATGAGTGGAAGTGCCCTATGCTCTCCAAGCTGTGTTTTTTAGATGTTTCAGAACACACCGTACACTTCTCCAGAGTGGCTGTTGGCAATTTACATCCCACCCATCAGCGTAGCAAGGCTCCCATTTCTCCATGGCCGGTCCTGCATTTCTGGTTTGGACACTTTTTTCCGCATGGCCCTTTTGCCCGCTGGGAAGCGAGAGTTCTTTGGAGCGCTGATTTGCCTTTCCAGGTTGCTTGGTTGGCCAAAAAGGGCGTATGCGTTTCTTCCTGAATATATTCAGGAAAAAACGCATACGCCCTTTTTGGCCAAGGGCATCATTGTCCACGTTTTGCCGCTTTTCATGTGCTTTCAAGGCGATTCGAATCTACCTCCTGAAATCTGTTTCCTGCAATTCTGCCTTGCTTTCAAAGCCTCTTCGTTGCCTTCCCTTAATATATTTGTGGACGAGAGTTATCATTTAAAACTCTGCAGGTTTGTGAATTGCAGTGCCCCTGAGCTCCATTTTCCAACTCGCTTTATTGGGAGCTGGCCGCAAAAGCGCAGGATTGCTTCAGGCCCCCTTCTGGTTCTGGGGGGCAGGCTGAGCTTGTGCTTAATTATTCTTCCTGATGGGAAAATAGAGTGACCTGTGCCTGTCCCAACACCTAGAGCTAGTCTCTCATTGGTTCCCCCTCTTCCCGTTCATCCTCAGGACAAATTGCAACCTGTACGGAACAGGAGGTTAAAGGTGCTGATTCTCCAAGGAGGGAGATGGCTAGTAAATCGGCTGGAATGGCGAACTCGAGCAAAGGAGATGAGAAATGAGGTGCGTTTTAGAAACCTTTCCCGATCACACGGTATACCATCTTCTGGGTTTCTCATGCCTGTTTTCGACGTAGGAAGATGCCCTTGAACCTGGAGATTTGGGACCCATGGGATGGGTACCATGCAGTATTACTTGAAAGTGTCTGCGTTGGCTCACCCAACCTCACCGAACCTCTCAGCCCCAAGAGTGTCCACCCTTATGTCTCAATCAGCTGTGGGTCTAGATATGGTCAATCCAGGTTGCATCACAGCCCCTGAACGAATTTTGTAAGAATTTCTCTCTCTTTCACTGTCTTTGTTTCACGGGTTTTGAAAAGTAATTTATTTTTATAATGGGGTTTAGCTGCTTTTCACGGCTGTGTTTAGGCCGCTTTACACCCCCTTGACTCACTTACAGAGAGATATCAATACATAGGTTTGAAGATTCTTACTAGTCAGATATATTCTTGTGCGGTGAATAGGGGGTGTTGAGTCCAGTTCACTGAAAAAGGAATAGGTCTTGTCTCTTACATATTGGGTTTATGGAACGGTATCTGAGCTAATTTGAAACCCTTGTTTTATGCATCACCCCACCTCACCTTTCCCGTTCAGCAGCCATAGTGTGTTTCCTAAACGTGTGACTCTGTTCTGTTTTGTAATTCAGTTCAAGTGTAGCGGTTTTTACATTCCCTCTAGAAGTGATATCTTATGATAAGTGTCTTTTTCTGTGTGACTTATTTCACTTAGAATCGTCGTACCTAAATCCACTCATCGTGCTGCTACTAGCCTTATGACGTTGATTTCATGGCTGAGTGATATTCCATTGTACATGAGGACCACAACTTCTTTATCCATTTTTCTCTTTCCTAGGATATTTAAGGTGTAATGAAGTGGGGGTTCTTGTCAACAGAGCAGCCCTAAACTTTGGGGTGCCTGTGTCTTGCTGATTTTTAGTTTTCCCAATTTATACGCCCATGAGTGGAAGTGCCCTATGCTCTCCAAGCTGTGTTTTTTAGATGTTTCAGAACACACCGTACACTTCTCCAGAGTGGCTGTTGGCAATTTACATCCCACCCATCAGCGTAGCAAGGCTCCCATTTCTCCATGGCCGGTCCTGCATTTCTGGTTTGGACACTTTTTTCCGCATGGCCCTTTTGCCCGCTGGGAAGCGAGACTTCTTTGGAGCGCTGATTTGCCTTTCCAGGTTGCTTGGTTGGCCAAAAAGGTCGTATGCGTTTTTTCCTGAATATATTCAGGAAAAAACGCATACGACCTTTTTGGCCAAGGGCATCATTGTCCACGTTTTGCCGCTTTTCATGTGCTTTCAAGGCGATTCGAATCTACCTCCTGAAATCTGTTTCCTGCAATTCTGCCTTGCTTTCAAAGCCTCTTCGTTGCCTTCCCTTAATATATTTGTGGACGAGAGGTATCATTTAAAACTCTGCAGGTTTGTGAATTGCAGTGCCCCTGAGCTCCATTTTTCATCTCGCTTTTTTGGGAGCTGGCCGCAAAAGCGCAGGATTGCTTCAGGCCCTCTTCTGGTTCTGGGGGGCAGGCTGAGCTTGTGCTTAATTCTTCTTCCTGATGGGAAAATAGAGTGACCTGTGCCTGTCCCAACACCTAGAGCTAGTCTCTCATTGGTTCCCCCTCTTCCCGTTCATCCTCAGGACAAATTGCAACCTGTACGGAACAGGAGGTTAAAGGTGCTGATTCTCCAAGGAGGGAGATGGCTAGTAAATCGGCTGGAATGGCGAACCCGAGCAAAGGAGATGAGAAATGAGGTGCGTTTTAGAAACCTTTCCCGATCACACGGTGTACCATCTTCTGGGTTTCTCATGCCTGTTTTCGACGTAGGAAGATGCCCTTGAACCTGGAGATTTGGGACCCATGGGATGGGTACCATGCAGTATTACTTGAAAGGGTCTGCGTTGGCTCACCCAACCTCACCGAACCTCTCAGCCCCAAGAGTGTCCACCCTTATGTCTCAATCAGCTGTGGGTCTAGATATGGTCAATCCAGGTTGCATCACAGCCCCTGAACGAATTTTGTAAGAATTTCTCTCTCTTTCACTGTCTTTGTTTCACGGGTTTTGAAAAGTAATTTATTTTTATAATGGGGTTTAGCTGCTTTTCACGGCTGTGTTTATGCCGCTTTACACCCCCTTGACTCACTTACAGAGAGATATCAATACATAGGTTTGAAGATTCTTACTAGTCAGATATATTCTTGTGCGGTGAATAGGGGGTGTTGAGTCCAGTTCACTGAAAAAGGAATAGGTCTTGTCTCTTACATATTGGGTTTATGGAACGGTATCTGAGCTAATTTGAAACCCTTGTTTTATGCATCACCCCACCTCACCTTTCCCGTTCAGCAGCCATAGTGTGTTTCCTAAACGTGTGACTCTGTTCTGTTTTGTAATTCAGTTCAAGTGTAGCGGTTTTTACATTCCCTCTAGAAGTGATATCTTATGATAAGTGTCTTTTTCTGTGTGACTTATTTCACTGAGAATCGTCGTACCTAAATCCACTCATCGTGCTGCTCCTAGCCTTATGACGTGGATTTCATGGCTGAGTGATATTCCATTGTACATGAGGACCACAACTTCTTTATCCATTTTTCTCTTTCCTAGGATATTTAAGGTGTAATGAAGTGGGGGTTCTTGTCAACAGAGCAGCCCTAAACTTTGGGGTGCCTGTGTCTTGCTGATTTTTGGTTTTCCCAATTTATACGCCCATGAGTGGAAGTGCCCTATGCTCTCCAAGCTGTGTTTTTTAGATGTTTCAGAACACACCGTACACTTCTCCAGAGTGGCTGTTGGCAATTTACATCCCACCCATCAGTGTAGCAAGGCTCCCATTTCTCCATGGCCGGTCCTGCATTTCTGGTTTGGACACTTTTTTCCGCATGGCCCTTTTGCCCGCTGGGAAGCGAGAGTTCTTTGGAGCGCTGATTTGCCTTTCCAGGTTGCTTGGTTGGCCAAAAAGGGCGTATGCGTTTTTTCCTGAATATATTCAGGAAAAAACGCATACGCCCTTTTTGGCCAAGGGCATCATTGTCCACGTTTTGCCGCTTTTCATGTGCTTTCAAGGCGATTCGAATCTACCTCCTGAAATCTGTTTCCTGCAATTCTGCCTTGCTTTCAAAGCCTCTTCGTTGCCTTCCCTTAATATATTTGTGGACGAGAGTTATCATTTAAAACTCTGCAGGTTTGTGAATTGCAGTGCCCCTGAGCTCCATTTTTCAACTCGCTTTATTGGGAGCTGGCCGCAAAAGCGCAGGATTGCTTCAGGCCCTCTTCTGGTTCTGGGGGGCAGGCTGAGCTTGTGCTTAATTCTTCTTCCTGATGGGAAAATAGAGTGACCTGTGCCTGTCCCAACACCTAGAGCTAGTCTCTCATTGGTTCCCCCTCTTCCCGTTCATCCTCAGGACAAATTGCAACCTGTACGGAACAGGAGGTTAAAGGTGCTGATTCTCCAAGGAGGGAGATGGCTAGTAAATCGGCTGGAATGGCGAACTCGAGCAAAGGAGATGAGAAATGAGGTGCGTTTTAGAAACCTTTCCCGATCACACGGTATACCATCTTCTGGGTTTCTCATGCCTGTTTTCGATGTAGGAAGATGCCCTTGAACCTGGAGATTTGGGACCCATGGGATGGGTACCATGCAGTATTACTTGAAAGGGTCTGCGTTGGCTCCCCCAACCTCACCGAACCTCTCAGCCCCAAGAGTGTCCACCCTTATGTCTCAATCAGCTGTGGGTCTAGATATGGTCAATCCACGTTGCATCACAGCCCCTGAACGAATTTTGTAAGAATTTCTCTCTCTTTCACTGTCTTTGTTTCACGGGTTTTGAAAAGTAATTTATTTTTATAATGGGGTTTAGCTGCTTTTCACGGCTGTGTTTATGCCGCTTTACACCCCCTTGACTCACTTACAGAGAGATATCAATATATAGGTTTGAAGATTCTTACTAGTCAGATATATTCTTGTGCGGTGAATAGGGGGTGTTGAGTCCAGTTCACTGAAAAAGGAATAGGTCTTGTCTCTTACATATTGGGTTTATGGAACGGTATCTGAGCTAATTTGAAACCCTTGTTTTATGCATCACCCCACCTCACCTTTCCCGTTCAGCAGCCATAGTGTGTTTCCTAAACGTGTGACTCTGTTCTGTTTTGCAATTCAGTTCAAGTGTAGCGGTTTTTACATTACCTCTAGAAGTGATATCTTATGATAAGTGTCTTTTTCTGTGTGACTTATTTCACTTAGAATCGTCGTACCTAAATCCACTCATCGTGCTGCTACTAGCCTTATGACGTTGATTTCATGGCTGAGTGATATTCCATTGTACATGAGGACCACAACTTCTTTATCCATTTTTCTCTTTCCTAGGATATTTAAGGTGTAATGAAGTGGGGGTTCTTGTCAACAGAGCAGCCCTAAACTTTGGGGTGCCTGTGTCTTGCTGATTTTTAGTTTTCCCAATTTATACGCCCATGAGTGGAAGTGCCCTATGCTCTCCAAGCTGTGTTTTTTAGATGTTTCAGAACACACCGTAAACTTCTCCAGAGTGGCTGTTGGCAATTTACATCCCACCCATCAGCGTAGCAAGGCTCCCATTTCTCCATGGCCGGTCCTGCATTTATGGTTTGGACACTTTTTTCCGCATGGCCCTTTTGCCCGCTGGGAAGCGAGACTTCTTTGGAGCGCTGATTTGCCTTTCCAGGTTGCTTGGTTGGCCAAAAAGGGCGTATGCGTTTTTTCCTGAATATATTCAGGAAAAAACGCATACGCCCTTTTTGGCCAAGGGCATCATTGTCCACGTTTTGCCGCTTTTCATGTGCTTTCAAGGCGATTCGAATCTACCTCCTGAAATCTGTTTCCTGCAATTCTGCCTTGCTTTCAAAGCCTCTTCGTTGCCTTCCCTTAATATATTTGTGGACGAGAGGTATCATTTAAAACTCTGCAGGTTTGTGAATTGCAGTGCCCCTGAGCTCCATTTTTCATCTCGCTTTTTTGGGAGCTGGCCGCAAAAGCGCAGGATTGCTTCAGGCCCTCTTCTGGTTCTGGGGGGCAGGCTGAGCTTGTGCTTAATTCTTCTTCCTGATGGGAAAATAGAGTGACCTGTGCCTGTCCCAACACCTAGAGCTAGTCTCTCATTGGTTCCCCCTCTTCCCGTTCATCCTCAGGACAAATTGCAACCTGTACGGAACAGGAGGTTAAAGGTGCTGATTCTCCAAGGAGGGAGATGGCTAGTAAATCGGCTGGAATGGCGAACCCGAGCAAAGGAGATGAGAAATGAGGTGCGTTTTAGAAACCTTTCCCGATCACACGGTGTACCATCTTCTGGGTTTCTCATGCCTGTTTTCGACGTAGGAAGATGCCCTTGAACCTGGAGATTTGGGACCCATGGGATGGGTACCATGCAGTATTACTTGAAAGGGTCTGCGTTGGCTCACCCAACCTCACCGAACCTCTCAGCCCCAAGAGTGTCCACCCTTATGTCTCAATCAGCTGTGGGTCTAGATATGGTCAATCCAGGTTGCATCACAGCCCCTGAACGAATTTTGTAAGAATTTCTCTCTCTTTCACTGTCTTTGTTTCACGGGTTTTGAAAAGTAATTTATTTTTATAATGGGGTTTAGCTGCTTTTCACGGCTGTGTTTATGCCGCTTCACACCCCCTTGACTCACTTACAGAGAGATATCAATACATAGGTTTGAAGATTCTTACTAGTCAGATATATTCTTGTGCGGTGAATAGGGGGTGTTGAGTCCAGTTCACTGAAAAAGGAATAGGTCTTGTCTCTTACATATTGGGTTTATGGAACGGTATCGGAGCTAATTTGAAACCCTTGTTTTATGCATCACCCCACCTCACCTTTCCCGTTCAGCAGCCATAGTGTGTTTCCTAAACGTGTGACTCTGTTCTGTTTTGTAATTCAGTTCAAGTGTAGCGGTTTTTACATTCCCTCTAGAAGTGATATCTTATGATAAGTGTCTTTTTCTGTGTGACTTATTTCACTTAGAATCGTCGTACCTAAATCCACTCATCGTGCTGCTCCTAGCCTTATGACGTGGATTTCATGGCTGAGTGATATTCCATTGTACATGAGGACCACAACTTCTTTATCCATTTTTCTCTTTCCTAGGATATTTAAGGTGTAATGAAGTGGGGGTTCTTGTCAACAGAGCAGCCCTAAACTTTGGGGTGCCTGTGTCTTGCTGATTTTTAGTTTTCCCAATTTATACGCCCATGAGTGGAAGTGCCCTATGCTCTCCAAGCTGTGTTTTTTAGATGTTTCAGAACACACCGTACACTTCTCCAGAGTGGCTGTTGGCAATTTACATCCCACCCATCAGCGTAGCAAGGCTCCCATTTCTCCATGTCCGGTCCTGCACTTCTGGTTTGGACACTTTTTTCCGCATGGCCCTTTTGCCCGCTGGGAAGCGAGACTTCTTTGGAGCGCTGATTTGCCTTTCCAGGTTGCTTGGTTGGCCAAAAAGGGCGTATGCGTTTTTTCCTGAATATATTCAGGAAAAAACGCATACGCCCTTTTTGGCCAAGGGCATCATTGTCCACGTTTTGCCGCTTTTCATGTGCTTTCAAGGCGATTCGAATCTACCTCCTGAAATCTGTTTCCTGCAATTCTGCCTTGCTTTCAAAGCCTCTTCGTTGCCTTCCCTTAATATATTTGTGGACGAGAGTTATCATTTAAAACTCTGCAGGTTTGTGAATTGCAGTGCCCCTGAGCTCCATTTTTCAACTCGCTTTATTGGGAGCTGGCCGCAAAAGCGCAGGATTGCTTCAGGCCCTCTTCTGGTTCTGGGGGGCAGGCTGAGCTTGTGCTTAATTCTTCTTCCTGATGGGAAAATAGAGTGACCTGTGCCTGTCCCAACACCTAGAGCTAGTCTCTCATTGGTTCCCCCTCTTCCCGTTCATCCTCAGGACAAATTGCAACCTGTACGGAACAGGAGGTTAAAGGTGCTGATTCTCCAAGGAGGGAGATGGCTAGTAAATCGGCTGGAATGGCGAACTCGAGCAAAGGAGATGAGAAATGAGGTGCGTTTTAGAAACCTTTCCCGATCACACGGTATACCATCTTCTGGGTTTCTCATGCCTGTTTTCGATGTAGGAAGATGCCCTTGAACCTGGAGATTTGGGACCCATGGGATGGGTCCCATGCAGTATTACTTGAAAGGGTCTGCGTTGGCTCCCCCAACCTCACCGAACCTCTCAGCCCCAAGAGTGTCCACCCTTATGTCTCAATCAGCTGTGGGTCTAGATATGGTCAATCCACGTTGCATCACAGCCCCTGAACGAATTTTGTAAGAATTTCTCTCTCTTTCACTGTCTTTGTTTCACGGGTTTTGAAAAGTAATTTATTTTTATAATGGGGTTTAGCTGCTTTTCACGGCTGTGTTTATGCCGCTTTACACCCCCTTGTCTCACTTACAGAGAGATATCAATACATAGGTTTGAAGATTCTTACTAGTCAGATATATTCTTGTGCGGTGAATAGGGGGTGTTGAGTCCAGTTCACTGAAAAAGGAATAGGTCTTGTCTCTTACATATTGGGTTTATGGAACGGTATCTGAGCTAATTTGAAACCCTTGTTTTATGCATCACCCCACCTCACCTTTCCCGTTCAGCAGCCATAGTGTGTTTCCTAAACGTGTGACTCTGTTCTGTTTTGTAATTCAGTTCAAGTGTAGCGGTTTTTACATTCCCTCTAGAAGTGATATCTTATGATAAGTGTCTTTTTCTGTGTGACTTATTTCACTTAGAATCGTCGTACCTAAATCCACTCATCGTGCTGCTACTAGACTTATGACGTTGATTTCATGGCTGAGTGATATTCCATTGTACATGAGGACCACAACTTCTTTATCCATTTTTCTCTTTCCTAGGATATTTAAGGTGTAATGAAGTGGGGGTTCTTGTCAACAGAGCAGCCCTAAACTTTGGGGTGCCTGTGTCTTGCTGATTTTTAGTTTTCCCAATTTATACGCCCATGAGTGGAAGTGCCCTATGCTCTCCAAGCTGTGTTTTTTAGATGTTTCAGAACACACCGTACACTTCTCCAGAGTGGCTATTGTCAATTTACATCCCACCCATCAGCGTAGCAAGGCTCCCATTTCTCCATGGCCGGTCCTGCATTTCTGGTTTGGACACTTTTTTCCGCATGGCCCTTTTGCCCGCTGGGAAGCGAGACTTCTTTGGAGCGATGATTGGCCTTTCCAGGTTGCTTGGTTGGCCAAAAAGGGCGCATGCGTTTTTTCCTGAATATATTCAGGAAAAAACGCATACGCCCTTTTTGGCCAAGGGCATCATTGTCCACGTTTTGCCGCTTTTCATGTGCTTTCAAGGCGATTCGAATCTACCTCCTGAAATCTGTTTCCTGCAATTCTGCCTTGCTTTCAAAGCCTCTTCGTTGCCTTCCCTTAATATATTTGTGGACGAGAGGTATCATTTAAAACTCTGCAGGTTTGTGAATTGCAGTGCCCCTGAGCTCCATTTTTCATCTCGCTTTTTTGGGAGCTGGCCGCAAAAGTGCAGGATTGTTTCAGGCCCTCTTCTGGTTCTGGGGGGCAGGCTGAGCTTGTGCTTAATTCTTCTTCCTGATGGGAAAATAAAGTGACCTGTGCCTGTCCCAACACCTAGAGCTAGTCTCTCATTGGTTCCCCCTCTTCCCGTTCATCCTCAGGACAAATTGCAACCTGTACGGAACAGGAGGTTAAAGGTGCTGATTCTCCAAGGAGGGAGATGGCTAGTAAATCGGCTGGAATGGCGAACCCGAGCAAAGGAGATGAGAAATGAGGTGCGTTTTAGAAACCTTTCCCGATCACACGGTGTACCATCTTCTGGGTTTCTCATGCCTGTTTTCGACGTAGGAAGATGCCCTTGAACCTGGAGATTTGGGACCCATGGGATGGGTACCATGCAGTATTACTTGAAAGGGTCTGCGTTGGCTCCCCCAACCTCACCGAACCTCTCAGCCCCAAGAGTGTCCACCCTTATGTCTCAATCAGCTGTGGGTCTAGATATGGTCAATCCAGGTTGCATCACAGCCGCTGAACGAATTTTGGAAGAATTTCTCTCTCTTTCACTGTCTTTGTTTCACGGGTTTTGAAAAGTAATTTATTTTTATAATGGGGTTTAGCTGCTTTTCACGGCTGTGTTTATGCCGCTTTACACCCCCTTGACTCACTTACAGAGAGATATCAATACATAGGTTTGTAGATTCTTACTAGTCAGATATATTCTTGTGCGGTGAATAGGGGGTGTTGAGTCCAGTTCACTGAAAAAGGAATAGGTCTTGTCTCTTACATATTGGGTTTATGGAACGGTATCTGAGCTCATTTGAAACCCTTGTTTTATGCATCACCCCACCTCACCTTTCCCGTTCAGCAGCCATAGTGTGTTTCCTAAACGTGTGACTCTGTTCTGTTTTGTAATTCAGTTCAAGTGTAGCGGTTTTTACATTCCCTCTAGAAGTGATATCTTATGATAAGTGTCTTTTTCTGTGTGACTTATTTCACTTAGAATCGTCGTACCTAAATCCACTCATCGTGCTGCTACTAGCCTTATGACGTGGATTTCATGGCTGAGTGATATTCCATTGTACATGAGGACCACAACTTCTTTATCCATTTTTCTCTTTCCTAGGATATTTAAGGTGTAATGAAGTGGGGGTTCTTGTCAACAGAGCAGCCCTAAACTTTGGGGTGCCTGTGGCTTGCTGATTTTTAGTTTTCCCAATTTATACGCCCATGAGTGGAAGTGCCCTATGCTCTCCAAGCTGTGTTTTTTAGATGTTTCAGAACACACCGTACACTTCTCCAGAGTGGCTGTTGGCAATTTACATCCCACCCATCAGCGTAGCAAGGCTCCCATTTCTCCATGGCCGGTCCTGCATTTCTGGTTTGGACACTTTTTTCCGCATGGCCCTTTAGCCCGCTGGGAAGCGAGAGTTCTTTGGAGCGCTGATTGGCCTTTCCAGGTTGCTTGGTTGGCCAAAAAGGGCGTATGCGTTTCTTTCTGAATATATTCAGGAAAAAACGCATACGACCTTTTTGGCCAAGGGCATCATTGTCCACGTTTTGCCGCTTTTCATGTGCTTTCAAGGCGATTCGAATCTACCTCCTGAAATCTGTTTCCTGCAATTCTGCCTTGCTTTCAAAGCCTCTTCGTTGCCTTCCCTTAATATATTTGTGGACGAGAGTTATCATTTAAAACTCTGCAGGTTTGTGAATTGCAGTGCCCCTGAGCTCCATTTTTCAACTCGCTTTATTGGGAGCTGGCCGCAAAAGCGCAGGATTGCTTCAGGCCCTCTTCTGGTTCTGGGGGGCAGGCTGAGCTTGTGCTTAATTCTTCTTCCTGATGGGAAAATAGAGTGACCTGTGCCTGTCCCAACACCTAGAGCTAGTCTCTCATTGGTTCCCCCTCTTCCCGTTCATCCTCAGGACAAATTGCAACCTGTACGGAACAGGAGGTTAAAGGTGCTGATTCTCCAAGGAGGGAGATGGCTAGTAAATCGGCTGGAATGGCGAACTCGAGCAAAGGAGATGAGAAATGAGGTGCGTTTTAGAAACCTTTCCCGATCACACGGTATACCATCTTCTGGGTTTCTCATGCCTGTTTTCGACGTAGGAAGATGCCCTTGAACCTGGAGATTTGGGACCCATGGGATGGGTACCATGCAGTATTACTTGAAAGGGTCTGCGTTGGCTCACCCAACCTCACCGAACCTCTCAGCCCCAAGAGTGTCCACCCTTATGTCTCAATCAGCTGTGGGTCTAGATATGGTCAATCCAGGTTGCATCACAGCCCCTGAACGAATTTTGTAAGAATTTCTCTCTCTTTCACTGTCTTTGTTTCACGGGTTTTGAAAAGTAATTTATTTTTATAATGGGGTTTAGCTGCTTTTCACGGCTGTGTTTATGACGCTTTACACCCCCTTGACTCACTTACAGAGAGATATCAATACATAGGTTTGAAGATTCTTACTAGTCAGATATATTCTTGTGCGGTGAATAGGGGGTGTTGAGTCCAGTTCACTGAAAAAGGAATAGGTCTTGTCTCTTACATATTGGGTTTATGGAACGGTATCTGAGCTAATTTGAAACCCTTGTTTTATGCATCACCCCACCTCACCTTTCCCGTTCAGCAGCCATAGTGTGTTTCCTAAACGTGTGACTCTGTTCTGTTTTGTAATTCAGTTCAAGTGTAGCGGTTTTTACATTCCCTCTAGAAGTGATATCTTATGATAAGTGTCTTTTTCTGTGTGACTTATTTCACTTAGAATCGTCGTACCTAAATCCACTCATCGTGCTGCTCCTAGCCTTATGACGTGGATTTCATGGCTGAGTGATATTCCATTGTACATGAGGACCACAACTTCTTTATCCATTTTTCTCTTTCCTAGGATATTTAAGGTGTAATGAAGTGGGGGTTCTTGTCAACAGAGCAGCCCTAAACTTTGGGGTGCCTGTGTCTTGCTGATTTTTAGTTTTCCCAATTTATACGCCCATGAGTGGAAGTGCCCTATGCTCTCCAAGCTGTGTTTTTTAGATGTTTCAGAACACACCGTACACTTCTCCAGAGTGGCTGTTGGCAATTTACATCCCACCCATCAGCGTAGCAAGGCTCCCATTTCTCCATGTCCGGTCCTGCACTTCTGGTTTGGACACTTTTTTCCGCATGGCCCTTTTGCCCGCTGGGAAGCGAGACTTCTTTGGAGCGCTGATTTGCCTTTCCAGGTTGCTTGGTTGGCCAAAAAGGGCGTATGCGTTTTTTCCTGAATATATTCAGGAAAAAACGCATACGCCCTTTTTGGCCAAGGGCATCATTGTCCACGTTTTGCCGCTTTTCATGTGCTTTCAAGGCGATTCGAATCTACCTCCTGAAATCTGTTTCCTGCAATTCTGCCTTGCTTTCAAAGCCTCTTCGTTGCCTTCCCTTAATATATTTGTGGACGAGAGTTATCATTTAAAACTCTGCAGGTTTGTGAATTGCAGTGCCCCTGAGCTCCATTTTTCAACTCGCTTTATTGGGAGCTGGCCGCAAAAGCGCAGGATTGCTTCAGGCCCTCTTCTGGTTCTGGGGGGCAGGCTGAGCTTGTGCTTAATTCTTCTTCCTGATGGGAAAATAGAGTGACCTGTGCCTGTCCCAACACCTAGAGCTAGTCTCTCATTGGTTCCCCCTCTTCCCGTTCATCCTCAGGACAAATTGCAACCTGTACGGAACAGGAGGTTAAAGGTGCTGATTCTCCAAGGAGGGAGATGGCTAGTAAATCGGCTGGAATGGCGAACTCGAGCAAAGGAGATGAGAAATGAGGTGCGTTTTAGAAACCTTTCCCGATCACACGGTATACCATCTTCTGGGTTTCTCATGCCTGTTTTCGATGTAGGAAGATGCCCTTGAACCTGGAGATTTGGGACCCATGGGATGGGTACCATGCAGTATTACTTGAAAGGGTCTGCGTTGGCTCCCCCAACCTCACCGAACCTCTCAGCCCCAAGAGTGTCCACCCTTATGTGTCAATCAGCTGTGGGTCTAGATATGGTCAATCCACGTTGCATCACAGCCCCTGAACGAATTTTGTAAGAATTTCTCTCTCTTTCACTGTCTTTGTTTCACGGGTTTTGAAAAGTAATTTATTTTTATAATGGGGTTTAGCTGCTTTTCACGGCTGTGTTTATGCCGCTTTACACCCCCTTGTCTCACTTACAGAGAGATATCAATACATAGGTTTGAAGATTCTTACTAGTCAGATATATTCTTGTGCGGTGAATAGGGGGTGTTGAGTCCAGTTCACTGAAAAAGGAATAGGTCTTGTCTCTTACATATTGGGTTTATGGAACGGTATCTGAGCTAATTTGAAACCCTTGTTTTATGCATCACCCCACCTCACCTTTCCCGTTCAGCAGCCATAGTGTGTTTCCTAAACGTGTGACTCTGTTCTGTTTTGTAATTCAGTTCAAGTGTAGCGGTTTTTACATTCCCTCTAGAAGTGATATCTTATGATAAGTGTCTTTTTCTGTGTGACTTATTTCACTTAGAATCGTCGTACCTAAATCCACTCATCGTGCTGCTACTAGACTTATGACGTTGATTTCATGGCTGAGTGATATTCCATTGTACATGAGGACCACAACTTCTTTATCCATTTTTCTCTTTCCTAGGATATTTAAGGTGTAATGAAGTGGGGGTTCTTGTCAACAGAGCAGCCCTAAACTTTGGGGTGCCTGTGTCTTGCTGATTTTTAGTTTTCCCAATTTATACGCCCATGAGTGGAAGTGCCCTATGCTCTCCAAGCTGTGTTTTTTAGATGTTTCAGAACACACCGTACACTTCTCCAGAGTGGCTATTGTCAATTTACATCCCACCCATCAGCGTAGCAAGGCTCCCATTTCTCCATGGCCGGTCCTGCATTTCTGGTTTGGACACTTTTTTCCGCATGGCCCTTTTGCCCGCTGGGAAGCGAGACTTCTTTGGAGCGATGATTGGCCTTTCCAGGTTGCTTGGTTGGCCAAAAAGGGCGCATGCGTTTTTTCCTGAATATATTCAGGAAAAAACGCATACGCCCTTTTTGGCCAAGGGCATCATTGTCCACGTTTTGCCGCTTTTCATGTGCTTTCAAGGCGATTCGAATCTACCTCCTGAAATCTGTTTCCTGCAATTCTGCCTTGCTTTCAAAGCCTCTTCGTTGCCTTCCCTTAATATATTTGTGGACGAGAGGTATCATTTAAAACTCTGCAGGTTTGTGAATTGCAGTGCCCCTGAGCTCCATTTTTCATCTCGCTTTTTTGGGAGCTGGCCGCAAAAGTGCAGGATTGCTTCAGGCCCTCTTCTGGTTCTGGGGGGCAGGCTGAGCTTGTGCTTAATTCTTCTTCCTGATGGGAAAATAAAGTGACCTGTGCCTGTCCCAACACCTAGAGCTAGTCTCTCATTGGTTCCCCCTCTTCCCGTTCATCCTCAGGACAAATTGCAACCTGTACGGAACAGGAGGTTAAAGGTGCTGATTCTCCAAGGAGGGAGATGGCTAGTAAATCGGCTGGAATGGCGAACCCGAGCAAAGGAGATGAGAAATGAGGTGCGTTTTAGAATCCTTTCCCGATCACACGGTGTACCATCTTCTGGGTTTCTCATGCCTGTTTTCGACGTAGGAAGATGCCCTTGAACCTGGAGATTTGGGACCCATGGGATGGGTACCATGCAGTATTACTTGAAAGGGTCTGCGTTGGCTCCCCCAACCTCACCGAACCTCTCAGCCCCAAGAGTGTCCACCCTTATGTCTCAATCAGCTGTGGGTCTAGATATGGTCAATCCAGGTTGCATCACAGCCGCTGAACGAATTTTGGAAGAATTTCTCTCTCTTTCACTGTCTTTGTTTCACGGGTTTTGAAAAGTAATTTATTTTTATAATGGGGTTTAGCTGCTTTTCACGGCTGTGTTTATGCCGCTTTACACCCCCTTGACTCACTTACAGAGAGATATCAATACATAGGTTTGTAGATTCTTACTAGTCAGATATATTCTTGTGCGGTGAATAGGGGGTGTTGAGTCCAGTTCACTGAAAAAGGAATAGGTCTTGTCTCTTACATATTGGGTTTATGGAACGGTATCTGAGCTCATTTGAAACCCTTGTTTTATGCATCACCCCACCTCACCTTTCCCGTTCAGCAGCCATAGTGTGTTTCCTAAACGTGTGACTCTGTTCTGTTTTGTAATTCAGTTCAAGTGTAGCGGTTTTTACATTCCCTCTAGAAGTGATATCTTATGATAAGTGTCTTTTTCTGTGTGACTTATTTCACTTAGAATCGTCGTACCTAAATCCACTCATCGTGCTGCTACTAGCCTTATGACGTGGATTTCATGGCTGAGTGATATTCCATTGTACATGAGGACCACAACTTCTTTATCCATTTTTCTCTTTCCTAGGATATTTAAGGTGTAATGAAGTGGGGGTTCTTGTCAACAGAGCAGCCCTAAACTTTGGGGTGCCTGTGGCTTGCTGATTTTTAGTTTTCCCAATTTATACGCCCATGAGTGGAAGTGCCCTATGCTCTCCAAGCTGTGTTTTTTAGATGTTTCAGAACACACCGTACACTTCTCCAGAGTGGCTGTTGGCAATTTACATCCCACCCATCAGCGTAGCAAGGCTCCCATTTCTCCATGGCCGGTCCTGCACTTCTGGTTTGGACACTTTTTTCCGCATGGCCCTTTTGCCCGCTGGGAAGCGAGACTTCTTTGGAGCGCTGATTTGCCTTTCCAGGTTGCTTGGTTGGCCAAAAAGGGCGTATGCGTTTTTTCCTGAATATATTCAGGAAAAAACGCATACGCCCTTTTTGGCCAAGGGCATCATTGTCCACGTTTTGCCGCTTTTCATGTGCTTTCAAGGCGATTCGAATCTACCTCCTGAAATCTGTTTCCTGCAATTCTGCCTTGCTTTCAAAGCCTCTTCGTTGCCTTCCCTTAATATATTTGTGGACGAGAGTTATCATTTAAAACTCTGCAGGTTTGTGAATTGCAGTGCCCCTGAGCTCCATTTTTCAACTCGCTTTATTGGGAGCTGGCCGCAAAAGCGCAGGATTGCTTCAGGCCCTCTTCTGGTTCTGGGGGGCAGGCTGAGCTTGTGCTTAATTCTTCTTCCTGATGGGAAAATAGAGTGACCTGTGCCTGTCCCAACACCTAGAGCTAGTCTCTCATTGGTTCCCCCTCTTCCCGTTCATCCTCAGGACAAATTGCAACCTGTACGGAACAGGAGGTTAAAGGTGCTGATTCTCCAAGGAGGGAGATGGCTAGTAAATCGGCTGGAATGGCGAACTCGAGCAAAGGAGATGAGAAATGAGGTGCGTTTTAGAAACCTTTCCCGATCACACGGTATACCATCTTCTGGGTTTCTCATGCCTGTTTTCGATGTAGGAAGATGCCCTTGAACCTGGAGATTTGGGACCCATGGGATGGGTACCATGCAGTATTACTTGAAAGGGTCTGCGTTGGCTCCCCCAACCTCACCGAACCTCTCAGCCCCAAGAGTGTCCACCCTTATGTGTCAATCAGCTGTGGGTCTAGATATGGTCAATCCACGTTGCATCACAGCCCCTGAACGAATTTTGTAAGAATTTCTCTCTCTTTCACTGTCTTTGTTTCACGGGTTTTGAAAAGTAATTTATTTTTATAATGGGGTTTAGCTGCTTTTCACGGCTGTGTTTATGCCGCTTTACACCCCCTTGTCTCACTTACAGAGAGATATCAATACATAGGTTTGAAGATTCTTACTAGTCAGATATATTCTTGTGCGGTGAATAGGGGGTGTTGAGTCCAGTTCACTGAAAAAGGAATAGGTCTTGTCTCTTACATATTGGGTTTATGGAACGGTATCTGAGCTAATTTGAAACCCTTGTTTTATGCATCACCCCACCTCACCTTTCCCGTTCAGCAGCCATAGTGTGTTTCCTAAACGTGTGACTCTGTTCTGTTTTGTAATTCAGTTCAAGTGTAGCGGTTTTTACATTCCCTCTAGAAGTGATATCTTATGATAAGTGTCTTTTTCTGTGTGACTTATTTCACTTAGAATCGTCGTACCTAAATCCACTCATCGTGCTGCTACTAGACTTATGACGTTGATTTCATGGCTGAGTGATATTCCATTGT
Organism: Balaenoptera acutorostrata; assembly: GCF_949987535.1. Classification (NCBI taxonomy): domain Eukaryota; kingdom Metazoa; phylum Chordata; class Mammalia; order Artiodactyla; family Balaenopteridae; genus Balaenoptera; species Balaenoptera acutorostrata. Next base: position 165,532 of record NW_026646825.1, on the reverse strand, counting down.
ACATGAGGACCACAACTTCTTTATCCATTTTTCTCTTTCCTAGGATATTTAAGGTGTAATGAAGTGGGGGTTCTTGTCAACAGAGCAGCCCTAAACTTTGGGGTGCCTGTGTCTTGCTGATTTTTAGTTTTCCCAATTTATACGCCCATGAGTGGAAGTGCCCTATGCTCTCCAAGCTGTGTTTTTTAGATGTTTCAGAACACACCGTACACTTCTCCAGAGTGGCTATTGTCAATTTACATCCCACCCATCAGCGTAGCAAGGCTCCCATTTCTCCATGGCCGGTCCTGCATTTCTGGTTTGGACACTTTTTTCCGCATGGCCCTTTTGCCCGCTGGGAAGCGAGACTTCTTTGGAGCGATGATTGGCCTTTCCAGGTTGCTTGGTTGGCCAAAAAGGGCGCATGCGTTTTTTCCTGAATATATTCAGGAAAAAACGCATACGCCCTTTTTGGCCAAGGGCATCATTGTCCACGTTTTGCCGCTTTTCATGTGCTTTCAAGGCGATTCGAATCTACCTCCTGAAATCTGTTTCCTGCAATTCTGCCTTGCTTTCAAAGCCTCTTCGTTGCCTTCCCTTAATATATTTGTGGACGAGAGGTATCATTTAAAACTCTGCAGGTTTGTGAATTGCAGTGCCCCTGAGCTCCATTTTTCATCTCGCTTTTTTGGGAGCTGGCCGCAAAAGTGCAGGATTGCTTCAGGCCCTCTTCTGGTTCTGGGGGGCAGGCTGAGCTTGTGCTTAATTCTTCTTCCTGATGGGAAAATAAAGTGACCTGTGCCTGTCCCAACACCTAGAGCTAGTCTCTCATTGGTTCCCCCTCTTCCCGTTCATCCTCAGGACAAATTGCAACCTGTACGGAACAGGAGGTTAAAGGTGCTGATTCTCCAAGGAGGGAGATGGCTAGTAAATCGGCTGGAATGGCGAACCCGAGCAAAGGAGATGAGAAATGAGGTGCGTTTTAGAAACCTTTCCCGATCACACGGTGTACCATCTTCTGGGTTTCTCATGCCTGTTTTCGACGTAGGAAGATGCCCTTGAACCTGGAGATTTGGGACCCATGGGATGGGTACCATGCAGTATTACTTGAAAGGGTCTGCGTTGGCTCCCCCAACCTCACCGAACCTCTCAGCCCCAAGAGTGTCCACCCTTATGTCTCAATCAGCTGTGGGTCTAGATATGGTCAATCCAGGTTGCATCACAGCCGCTGAACGAATTTTGGAAGAATTTCTCTCTCTTTCACTGTCTTTGTTTCACGGGTTTTGAAAAGTAATTTATTTTTATAATGGGGTTTAGCTGCTTTTCACGGCTGTGTTTATGCCGCTTTACACCCCCTTGACTCACTTACAGAGAGATATCAATACATAGGTTTGTAGATTCTTACTAGTCAGATATATTCTTGTGCGGTGAATAGGGGGTGTTGAGTCCAGTTCACTGAAAAAGGAATAGGTCTTGTCTCTTACATATTGGGTTTATGGAACGGTATCTGAGCTCATTTGAAACCCTTGTTTTATGCATCACCCCACCTCACCTTTCCCGTTCAGCAGCCATAGTGTGTTTCCTAAACGTGTGACTCTGTTCTGTTTTGTAATTCAGTTCAAGTGTAGCGGTTTTTACATTCCCTCTAGAAGTGATATCTTATGATAAGTGTCTTTTTCTGTGTGACTTATTTCACTTAGAATCGTCGTACCTAAATCCACTCATCGTGCTGCTACTAGCCTTATGACGTGGATTTCATGGCTGAGTGATATTCCATTGTACATGAGGACCACAACTTCTTTATCCATTTTTCTCTTTCCTAGGATATTTAAGGTGTAATGAAGTGGGGGTTCTTGTCAACAGAGCAGCCCTAAACTTTGGGGTGCCTGTGGCTTGCTGATTTTTAGTTTTCCCAATTTATACGCCCATGAGTGGAAGTGCCCTATGCTCTCCAAGCTGTGTTTTTTAGATGTTTCAGAACACACCGTACACTTCTCCAGAGTGGCTGTTGGCAATTTACATCCCACCCATCAGCGTAGCAAGGCTCCCATTTCTCCATGGCCGGTCCTGCATTTCTGGTTTGGACACTTTTTTCCGCATGGCCCTTTTGCCCGCTGGGAAGCGAGAGTTCTTTGGAGCGCTGATTGGCCTTTCCAGGTTGCTTGGTTGGCCAAAAAGGGCGTATGCGTTTCTTTCTGAATATATTCAGGAAAAAACGCATACGACCTTTTTGGCCAAGGGCATCATTGTCCACGTTTTGCCGCTTTTCATGTGCTTTCAAGGCGATTCGAATCTACCTCCTGAAATCTGTTTCCTGCAATTCTGCCTTGCTTTCAAAGCCTCTTCGTTGTCTTCCCTTAATATATTTGTGGACGAGAGTTATCATTTAAAACTCTGCAGGTTTGTGAATTGCAGTGCCCCTGAGCTCCATTTTTCAACTCGCTTTATTGGGAGCTGGCCGCAAAAGCACAGGATTGCTTCAGGCCCTCTTCTGGTTCTGGGGGGCAGGCTGAGCTTGTGCTTAATTCTTCTTCCTGATGGGAAAATAGAGTGACCTGTGCCTGTCCCAACACCTAGAGCTAGTCTCTCATTGGTTCCCCCTCTTCCCGTTCATCCTCAGGACAAATTGCAACCTGTACGGAACAGGAGGTTAAAGGTGCTGATTCTCCAAGGAGGGAGATGGCTAGTAAATCGGCTGGAATGGCGAACTCGAGCAAAGGAGATGAGAAATGAGGTGCGTTTTAGAAACCTTTCCCGATCACACGGTGTACCATCTTCTGGGTTTCTCATGCCTGTTTTCGACGTAGGAAGATGCCCTTGAACCTGGAGATTTGGGACCCATGGGATGGGTACCCTGCAGTATTACTTGAAAGGGTCTGCGTTGGCTCCCCCAACCTCACCGAACCTCTCAGCCCCAAGAGTGTCCACCCTTATGTCTCAATCAGCTGTGGGTCTAGATATGGTCAATCCAGGTTGCATCACAGCCGCTGAACGAATTTTGGAAGAATTTCTCTCTCTTTCACTGTCTTTGTTTCACGGGTTTTGAAAAGTAATTTATTTTTATAATGGGGTTTAGCTGCTTTTCACGGCTGTGTTTATGCCGCTTTACACCCCCTTGACTCACTTACAGAGAGATATCAATACATAGGTTTGTAGATTCTTACTAGTCAGATATATTCTTGTGCGGTGAATAGGGGGTGTTGAGTCCAGTTCACTGAAAAAGGAATAGGTCTTGTCTCTTACATATTGGGTTTATGGAACGGTATCTGAGCTCATTTGAAACCCTTGTTTTATGCATCACCCCACCTCACCTTTCCCGTTCAGCAGCCATAGTGTGTTTCCTAAACGTGTGACTCTGTTCTGTTTTGTAATTCAGTTCAAGTGTAGCGGTTTTTACATTCCCTCTAGAAGTGATATCTTATGATAAGTGTCTTTTTCTGTGTGACTTATTTCACTTAGAATCGTCGTACCTAAATCCACTCATCGTGCTGCTACTAGCCTTATGACGTGGATTTCATGGCTGAGTGATATTCCATTGTACATGAGGACCACAACTTCTTTATCCATTTTTCTCTTTCCTAGGATATTTAAGGTGTAATGAAGTGGGGGTTCTTGTCAACAGAGCAGCCCTAAACTTTGGGGTGCCTGTGTCTTGCTGATTTTTAGTTTTCCCAATTTATACGCCCATGAGTGGAAGTGCCCTATGCTCTCCAAGCTGTGTTTTTTAGATGTTTCAGAACACACCGTACACTTCTCCAGAGTGGCTGTTGGCAATTTACATCCCACCCATCAGCGTAGCAAGGCTCCCATTTCTCCATGGCCGGTCCTGCACTTCTGGTTTGGACACTTTTTTCCGCATGGCCCTTTTGCCCGCTGGGAAGCAAGACTTCTTTGGAGCGCTGATTTGCCTTTCCAGGTTGCTTGGTTGGCCAAAAAGGGCGTATGCGTTTTTTCCTGAATATATTCAGGAAAAAACGCATACGCCCTTTTTGGCCAAGGGCATCATTGTCCACGTTTTGCCGCTTTTCATGTGCTTTCAAGGCGATTCGAATCTACCTCCTGAAATCTGTTTCCTGCAATTCTGCCTTGCTTTCAAAGCCTCTTCGTTGCCTTCCCTTAATATATTTGTGGACGAGAGGTATCATTTAAAACTCTGCAGGTTTGTGAATTGCAGTGCCCCTGAGCTCCATTTTTCATCTCGCTTTTTTGGGAGCTGGCCGCAAAAGCGCAGGATTGCTTCAGGCCCTCTTCTGGTTCTGGGGGGCAGGCTGAGCTTGTGCTTAATTCTTCTTCCTGATGGGAAAATAGAGTGACCTGTGCCTGTCCCAACACCTAGAGCTAGTCTCTCATTGGTTCCCCCTCTTCCCGTTCATCCTCAGGACAAATTGCAACCTGTACGGAACAGGAGGTTAAAGGTGCTGATTCTCCAAGGAGGGAGATGGCTAGTAAATCGGCTGGAATGGCGAACCCGAGCAAAGGAGATGAGAAATGAGGTGCGTTTTAGAAACCTTTCCCGATCACACGGTGTACCATCTTCTGGGTTTCTCATGCCTGTTTTCGATGTAGGAAGATGCCCTTGAACCTGGAGATTTGGGACCCATGGGATGGGTACCATGCAGTATTACTTGAAAGGGTCTGCGTTGGCTCACCCAACCTCACCGAACCTCTCAGCCCCAAGAGTGTCCACCCTTATGTCTCAATCAGCTGTGGGTCTAGATATGGTCAATCCAGGTTGCATCACAGCCCCTGAACGAATTTTGTAAGAATTTCTCTCTCTTTCACTGTCTTTGTTTCACGGGTTTTGAAAAGTAATTTATTTTTATAATGGGGTTTAGCTGCTTTTCACGGCTGTGTTTATGCCGCTTTACACACCCTTGACTCACTTACAGAGAGATATCAATACATAGGTTTGAAGATTCTTACTAGTCAGATATATTCTTGTGCGGTGAATAGGGGGTGTTGAGTCCAGTTCACTGAAAAAGGAATAGGTCTTGTCTCTTACATATTGGGTTTATGGAACGGTATCTGAGCTCATTTGAAACCCTTGTTTTATGCATCACCCCACCTCACCTTTCCCGTTCAGCAGCCATAGTGTGTTTCCTAAACGTGTGACTCTGTTCTGTTTTGTAATTCAGTTCAAGTGTAGCGGTTTTTACATTCCCTCTAGAAGTGATATCTTATGATAAGTGTCTTTTTCTGTGTGACTTATTTCACTTAGAATCGTCGTACCTAAATCCACTCATCGTGCTGCTACTAGCCTTATGACGTGGATTTCATGGCTGAGTGATATTCCATTGTACATGAGGACCACAACTTCTTTATCCATTTTTCTCTTTCCTAGGATATTTAAGGTGTAATGAAGTGGGGGTTCTTGTCAACAGAGCAGCCCTAAACTTTGGGGTGCCTGTGTCTTGCTGATTTTTAGTTTTCCCAATTTATACGCCCATGAGTGGAAGTGCCCTATGCTCTCCAAGCTGTGTTTTTTAGATGTTTCAGAACACACCGTACACTTCTCCAGAGTGGCTGTTGGCAATTTACATCCCACCCATCAGCGTAGCAAGGCTCCCATTTCTCCATGGCCGGTCCTGCACTTCTGGTTTGGACACTTTTTTCCGCATGGCCCTTTTGCCCGCAGGGAAGCAAGACTTCTTTGGAGCGCTGATTTGCCTTTCCAGGTTGCTTGGTTGGCCAAAAAGGGCGTATGCGTTTTTTCCTGAATATATTCAGGAAAAAACGCATACGCCCTTTTTGGCCAAGGGCATCATTGTCCACGTTTTGCCGCTTTTCATGTGCTTTCAAGGCGATTCGAATCTACCTCCTGAAATCTGTTTCCTGCAATTCTGCCTTGCTTTCAAAGCCTCTTCGTTGCCTTCCCTTAATATATTTGTGGACGAGAGGTATCATTTAAAACTCTGCAGGTTTGTGAATTGCAGTGCCCCTGAGCTCCATTTTTCATCTCGCTTTTTTGGGATCTGGCCGCAAAAGCGCAGGATTGCTTCAGGCCCTCTTCTGGTTCTGGGGGGCAGGCTGAGCTTGTGCTTAATTCTTCTTCCTGATGGGAAAATAGAGTGACCTGTGCCTGTCCCAACACCTAGAGCTAGTCTCTCATTGGTTCCCCCTCTTCCCGTTCATCCTCAGGACAAATTGCAACCTGTACGGAACAGGAGGTTAAAGGTGCTGATTCTCCAAGGAGGGAGATGGCTAGTAAATCGGCTGGAATGGCGAACCCGAGCAAAGGAGATGAGAAATGAGGTGCGTTTTAGAAACCTTTCCCGATCACACGGTGTACCATCTTCTGGGTTTCTCATGCCTGTTTTCGATGTAGGAAGATGCCCTTGAACCTGGAGATTTGGGACCCATGGGATGGGTACCATGCAGTATTACTTGAAAGGGTCTGCGTTGGCTCACCCAACCTCACCGAACCTCTCAGCCCCAAGAGTGTCCACCCTTATGTCTCAATCAGCTGTGGGTCTAGATATGGTCAATCCAGGTTGCATCACAGCCCCTGAACGAATTTTGTAAGAATTTCTCTCTCTTTCACTGTCTTTGTTTCACGGGTTTTGAAAAGTAATTTATTTTTATAATGGGGTTTAGCTGCTTTTCACGGCTGTGTTTATGCCGCTTTACACCCCCTTGACTCACTTACAGAGAGATATCAATACATAGGTTTGAAGATTCTTACTAGTCAGATATATTCTTGTGCGGTGAATAGGGGGTGTTGAGTCCAGTTCACTGAAAAAGGAATAGGTCTTGTCTCTTACATATTGGGTTTATGGAACGGTATCTGAGCTAATTTGAAACCCTTGTTTTATGCATCACCCCACCTCACCTTTCCCGTTCAGCAGCCATAGTGTGTTTCCTAAACGTGTGACTCTGTTCTGTTTTGTAATTCAGTTCAAGTGTAGCGGTTTTTACATTCCCTCTACAAGTGATATCTTATGATAAGTGTCTTTTTCTGTGTGACTTATTTCACTTAGAATCGTCGTACCTAAATCCACTCATCGTGCTGCTACTAGCCTTATGACGTTGATTTCATGGCTGAGTGATATTCCATTGTACATGAGGACCACAACTTCTTTATCCATTTTTCTCTTTCCTAGGATATTTAAGGTGTAATGAAGTGGGGGTTCTTGTCAACAGAGCAGCCCTAAACTTTGGGGTGCCTGTGTCTTGCTGATTTTTAGTTTTCCCAATTTATACGCCCATGAGTGGAAGTGCCCTATGCTCTCCAAGCTGTGTTTTTTAGATGTTTCAGAACACACCGTACACTTCTCCAGAGTGGCTGTTGGCAATGTACATCCCACCCATCAGCGTAGCAAGGCTCCCATTTCTCCATGGCCGGTCCTGCATTTCTGGTTTGGACACTTTTTTCCGCATGGCCCTTTTGCCCGCTGGGAAGCGAGACTTCTTTGGAGCGATGATTGGCCTTTCCAGGTTGCTTGGTTGGCCAAAAAGGGCGTATGCGTTTTTTCCTGAATATATTCAGGAAAAAACGCATACGCCCTTTTGGCCAAGGGCATCATTGTCCACGTTTTGCCGCTTTTCATGTGCTTTCAAGGCGATTCGAATCTACCTCCTGAAATCTGTTTCCTGCAATTCTGCCTTGCTTTCAAAGCCTCTTCGTTGCCTTCCCTTAATATATTTGTGGACGAGAGGTATCATTTAAAACTCTGCAGGTTTGTGAATTGCAGTGCCCCTGAGCTCCATTTTTCATCTCGCTTTTTTGGGAGCTGGCCGCAAAAGTGCAGGATTGCTTCAGGCCCTCTTCTGGTTCTGGTGGGCAGGCTGAGCTTGTGCTTAATTCTTCTTCCTGATGGGAAAATAGAGTGACCTGTGCCTGTCCCAACACCTAGAGCTAGTCTCTCATTGGTTCCCCCTCTTCCCGTTCATCCTCAGGACAAATTGCAACCTGTACGGAACAGGAGGTTAAAGGTGCTGATTCTCCAAGGAGGGAGATGGCTAGTAAATCGGCTGGAATGGCGAACCCGAGCAAAGGAGATGAGAAATGAGGTGCGTTTTAGAAACCTTTCCCGATCACACGGTGTACCATCTTCTGGGTTTCTCATGCCTGTTTTCGACGTAGGAAGATGCCCTTGAACCTGGAGATTTGGGACCCATGGGATGGGTACCATGCAGTATTACTTGAAAGGGTCTGCGTTGGCTCCCCCAACCTCACCGAAACTCTCAGCCCCAAGAGTGTCCACCCTTATGTCTCAATCAGCTGTGGGTCTAGATATGGTCAATCCAGGTTGCATCACAGCCGCTGAACGAATTTTGGAAGAATTTCTCTCTCTTTCACTGTCTTTGTTTCACGGGTTTTGAAAAGTAATTTATTTTTATAATGGGGTTTAGCTGCTTTTCACGGCTGTGTTTATGCCGCTTTACACCCCCTTGACTCACTTACAGAGAGATATCAATACATAGGTTTGTAGATTCTTACTAGTCAGATATATTCTTGTGCGGTGAATAGGGGGTGTTGAGTCCAGTTCACTGAAAAAGGAATAGGTCTTGTCTCTTACATATTGGGTTTATGGAACGGTATCTGAGCTCATTTGAAACCCTTGTTTTATGCATCACCCCACCTCACCTTTCCCGTTCAGCAGCCATAGTGTGTTTCCTAAACGTGTGACTCTGTTCTGTTTTGTAATTCAGTTCAAGTGTAGCGGTTTTTACATTCCCTCTATAAGTGATATCTTATGATAAGTGTCTTTTTCTGTGTGACTTATTTCACTTAGAATCGTCGTACCTAAATCCACTCATCGTGCTGCTACTAGCCTTATGACGTTGATTTCATGGCTGAGTGATATTCCATTGTACATGAGGACCACAACTTCTTTATCCATTTTTCTCTTTCCTAGGATATTTAAGGTGTAATGAAGTGGGGGTTCTTGTCAACAGAGCAGCCCTAAACTTTGGGGTGCCTGTGTCTTGCTGATTTTTAGTTTTCCCAATTTATACGCCCATGAGTGGAAGTGCCCTATGCTCTCCAAGCTGTGTTTTTTAGATGTTTCAGAACACACCGTACACTTCTCCAGAGTGGCTGTTGGCAATTTACATCCCACCCATCAGCGTAGCAAGGCTCCCATTTCTCCATGGCCGGTCCTGCATTTCTGGTTTGGACACTTTTTTCCGCATGGCCCTTTTGCCCGCTGGGAAGCGAGACTTCTTTGGAGCGATGATTGGCCTTTCCAGGTTGCTTGGTTGGCCAAAAAGGGCGTATGCGTTTTTTCCTGAATATATTCAGGAAAAAACGCATACGCCCTTTTGGCCAAGGGCATCATTGTCCACGTTTTGCCGCTTTTCATGTGCTTTCAAGGCGATTCGAATCTACCTCCTGAAATCTGTTTCCTGCAATTCTGCCTTGCTTTCAAAGCCTCTTCGTTGCCTTCCCTTAATATATTTGTGGACGAGAGGTATCATTTAAAACTCTGCAGGTTTGTGAATTGCAGTGCCCCTGAGCTCCATTTTTCATCTCGCTTTTTTGGGAGCTGGCCGCAAAAGTGCAGGATTGCTTCAGGCCCTCTTCTGGTTCTGGGGGGCAGGCTGAGCTTGTGCTTAATTCTTCTTCCTGATGGGAAAATAGAGTGACCTGTGCCTGTCCCAACACCTAGAGCTAGTCTCTCATTGGTTCCCCCTCTTCCCGTTCATCCTCAGGACAAATTGCAACCTGTACGGAACAGGAGGTTAAAGGTGCTGATTCTCCAAGGAGGGAGATGGCTAGTAAATCGGCTGGAATGGCGAACCCGAGCAAAGGAGATGAGAAATGAGGTGCGTTTTAGAAACCTTTCCCGATCACACGGTGTACCATCTTCTGGGTTTCTCATGCCTGTTTTCCATGTAGGAAGATGGCCTTGAACCTGGAGATTTGGGACCCATGGGATGGGTACCATGCAGTATTACTTGAAAGGGTCTGCGTTGGCTCACCCAACCTCACCGAACCTCTCAGCCCCAAGAGTGTCCACCCTTATGTCTCAATCAGCTGTGGGTCTAGATATGGTCAATCCAGGTTGCATCACATCCCCTGAACGAATTTTGTAAGAATTTCTCTCTCTTTCACTGTCTTTGTTTCACGGGTTTTGAAAAGTAATTTATTTTTATAATGGGGTTTAGCTGCTTTTCACGGCTGTGTTTATGCCGCTTTACACCCCCTTGACTCACTTACAGAGAGATATCAATACATTGGTTTGAAGATTCTTACTAGTCAGATATATTCTTGTGCGGTGAATAGGGGGTGTTGAGTCCAGTTCACTGAAAAAGGAATAGGTCTTGTCTCTTACATATTGGGTTTATGGAACGGTATCTGAGCTAATTTGAAACCCTTGTTTTATGCATCACCCCACCTCACCTTTCCCTTTCAGCAGCCATAGTGTGTTTCCTAAACGTGTGACTCTGTTCTGTTTTGTAATTCAGTTCAAGTGTAGCGGTTTTTACATTCCCTCTAGAAGTGATATCTTATGATAACTGTCTTTTTCTGTGTGACTTATTTCACTTAGAATCGTCGTACCTAAATCCACTCATCGTGCTGCTACTAGCCTTATGACGTTGATTTCATGGCTGAGTGATATTCCATTGTACATGAGGACCACAACTTCTTTATCCATTTTTCTCTTTCCTAGGATATTTAAGGTGTAATGAAGTGGGGGTTCTTGTCAACAGAGCAGCCCTAAACTTTGGGGTGCCTGTGTCTTGCTGAGTTTTAGTTTTCCCAATTTATACGCCCATGAGTGAAAGTGCCCTATGCTCTCCACGCTGTGTTTTTTAGATGTTTCAGAACACACCGTACACTTCTCCAGAGTGGCTGTTGGCAACTTACATCCCACCCATCAGCGTAGCAAGGCTCCCATTTCTCCATGGCCGGTCCTGCATTTCTGGTTTGGACACTTTTTTCCGCATGGCCCTTATGCACGCTGGGAAGCGAGACTTCTTTGGAGCGCTGATTGGCCTTTCCAGGTTGCTTGGTTGGCCAAAAAGGGCATATGCGTTTTTTCCTGAATATATTCAGGAAAAAACGCATATGCCCTTTTTGGCCAAGGGCATCATTGTCCACGTTTTGCCGCTTTTCATGTGCTTTCAAGGCGATTCGAATCTACCTCCTGAAATCTGTTTCCTGCAATTCTGCCTTGCTTTCAAAGCCTCTTCGTTGCCTTCCCTTAATATATTTGTGGACGAGAGGTATCATTTAAAACGAGGCAGGTTTGTGAATTGCAGTGCCCCTGAGCTCCATTTTTCAACTCGCTTTTTTGGGAGCTGGCCGCAAAAGCGCAGGATTGCTTCAGGCCCTCTTCTGGTTCTGGGGGGCAGGCTGAGCTTGTGCTTAATTCTTCTTCCTGATGGGAAAATAGAGTGACCTGTGCCTGTCCCAACACCTAGAGCTAGTCTCTCATTGGTTCCCCCTCTTCCCGTTCATCCTCAGGACAAATTGCAACCTGTACGGAACAGGAGGTTAAAGGTGCTGATTCTCCAAGGAGGGAGATGGCTAGTAAATCGGCTAGAATGGCGAACCCGAGCAAAGGAGATGAGAAATGAGGTGCGTTTTAGAAACCTTTCCCGATCACACGGTGTACTATCTTCTGGGTTTCTCATGCCTGTTTTCGACGTAGGAAGATGCCCTTGAACCTGGAGATTTGGGACCCATGGGATGGGTACCATGCAGTATTACTTGAAAGGGTCTGCGTTGGCTCACCCAACCTCACCGAACCTCTCAGCCCCAAGAGTGTCCACCCTTATGTCTCAATCAGCTGTGGGTCTAGATATGGTCAATGCAGGTTGCATCACAGCCCCTGAACGAATTTTGTAAGAATTTCTCTCTCTTTCACTGTCTTTGTTTCACGGGTTTTGAAAAGTAATTTATTTTTATAATGGGGTTTAGCTGCTTTTCACGGCTGTGTTTATGCCGCTTTACACCCCCTTCACTCACCTACAGAGAGATATCAATACATAGGTTTGAAGGTTCTTACTAGTCAGATATATTCTTGTGTGGTGAATACGGGGTGTTGAGTCCAGTTCACTGAAAAAGGAATAGGTCTTGTCTCTTACATATTGGGTTTATGGAACGGTATCTGAGCTAATTTGAAACCCTTGTTTTATGCATCACCCCACCTCACCTTTCCCGTTCAGCAGCCATAGTGTGTTTCCTAAACGTGTGACTCTGTTCTGTTTTGTAATTCAGTTCAAGTGTAGCGGTTTTTACATTCCCTCTAGAAGTGATATCTTATGATAAGTGTCTTTTTCTGTGTGACTTATTTCACTTAGAATCGTCGTACCTAAATCCACTCATCGTGCTGCTACTAGCCTTATGACGTTGATTTCATGGCTGAGTGATATTCCATTGTACATGAGGACCACAACTTCTTTATCCATTTTTCTCTTTCCTAGGATATTTAAGGTGTAATGAAGTGGGGGTTCTTGTCAACAGAGCAGCCCTAAACTTTGGGGTGCCTGTGTCTTGCTGATTTGTAGTTTTCCCAATTTATACGCCCATGAGTGGAAGTGCCCTATGCTCTCCAAGCTGTGTTTTTTAGATGTTTCAGAACACACCGTACACTTCTCCAGAGTGGCTGTTGGCAATTTACATCCCACCCATCAGCGTAGCAAGGCTCCCATTTCTCCATGGCCGGTCCTGCATTTCTGGTTTGGACACTTTTTTCCGCATGGCCCTTATGCACGCTGGGAAGCGAGACTTCTTTGGAGCGCTGATTGGCCTTTCCAGGTTGCTTGGTTGGCCAAAAAGGGCGTATGCGTTTTTTCCTGAATATATTCAGGAAAAAACGCATACGCCCTTTTTGGCCAAGGGCATCATTGTCCACGTTTTGCCGCATTTCATGTGCTTTCAAGGCGATTCGAATCTACCTCCTGAAATCTGTTTCCTGCAATTCTGCCTTGCTTTCAAAGCCTCTTCGTTGCCTTCCCTTAATATATTTGTGGACGAGAGGTATCATTTAAAACTCTGCAGGTTTGTGAATTGCAGTGCCCCTGAGCTCCATTTTTCAACTCGCTTTTTTGGGAGCTGGCCGCAAAAGCGCAGGATTGCTTCAGGCCCTCTTCTGGTTCTGGGGGGCAGGCTGAGCTTGTGCTTAATTCTTCTTCCTGATGGGAAAATAGAGTGACCTGTGCCTGTCCCAACACCTAGAGCTAGTCTCTCATTGGTTCCCCCTCTTCCCGTTCATCCTCAGGACAAATTGCAACCTGTACGGAACAGGAGGTTAAAGGTGCTGATTCTCCAAGGAGGGAGATGGCTAGTAAATCGGCTGGAATGGCGAACCCGAGCAAAGGAGATGAGAAATGAGGTGCGTTTTAGAAACCTTTCCCGATCACACGGTGTACCATCTTCTGGGTTTCTCATGCCTGTTTTCGACGTAGGAAGATGCCCTTGAACCTGGAGATTTGGGACCCATGGGATGGGTACCATGCAGTATTACTTGAAAGGGTCTGCGTTGGCTCACCCAACCTCACCGAACCTCTCAGCCCCAAGAGTGTCCACCCTTATGTCTCAATCAGCTGTGGGTCTAGATATGGTCAATCCAGGTTGCATCACAGCCCCTGAACGAATTTTGTAAGAATTTCTCTCTCTTTCACTGTCTTTGTTTCACGGGTTTTGAAAAGTAATTTATTTTTACAATGGGGTTTAGCTGCTTTTCACGGCTGTGTTTATGCCGCTTTACACCCCCTTGACTCACTTACAGAGAGATATCAATACATAGGTTTGAAGATTCTTACTAGTCAGATATATTCTTGTGCGGTGAATAGGGGGTGTTGAGTCCAGTTCACTGAAAAAGGAAAAGGTCTTGTCTCTTACATATTGGGTTTATGGAACGGTATCTGAGCTAATTTGAAACCCTTGTTTTATGCATCACCCCACCTCACCTTTCCCTTTCAGCAGCCATAGTGTGTTTCCTAAACGTGTGACTCTGTTCTGTTTTGTAATTCAGTTCAAGTGTAGCGGTTTTTACATTCCCTCTAGAAGTGATATCTTATGATAACTGTCTTTTTCTGTGTGACTTATTTCACTTAGAATCGTCGTACCTAAATCCACTCATCGTGCTGCTACTAGCCTTATGACGTTGATTTCATGGCTGAGTGATATTCCATTGTACATGAGGACCACAACTTCTTTATCCATTTTTCTCTTTCCTAGGATATTTAAGGTGTAATGAAGTGGGGGTTCTTGTCAACAGAGCAGCCCTAAACTTTGGGGTGCCTGTGTCTTGCTGATTTTTAGTTTTCCCAATTTATACGCCCATGAGTGGAAGAGCCCTATGCTCTCCAAGCTGTGTTTTTTAGATGTTTCAGAACACACCGTACACTTCTCCAGAGTGGCTGTTGGCAATGTACATCCCACCCATCAGCGTAGCAAGGCTCCCATTTCTCCATGGCCGGTCCTGCATTTCTGGCTTGGACACTTTTTTCCGCATGGCCCTTTTGCCCGCTGGGAAGTGAGGCTTCTTTGGAGCGCTGATTGGCCTTTCCAGGTTGCTTGGTTGGCCAAAAAGGGCGTATGCGTTTTTTCCTGAATATATTCAGGAAAAAACGCATACGCCCTTTTTGGCCAAGGGCATCATTGTCCACGTTTTGCCGCTTTTCATGTGCTTTCAAGGCGATTCGAATCTACCTCCTGAAATCTGTTTCCTGCAATTCTGCCTTGCTTTCAAAGCCTCTTCGTTGCCTTCCCTTAATATATTTGTGGACGAGAGGTATCATTTAAAACTCTGCAGGTTTGTGAATTGCAGTGCCCCTGAGCTCCATTTTTCAACTCGCTTTTTTGGGAGCTGGCCGCAAAAGCGCAGGATTGCTTCAGGCCCTCTTCTGGTTCTGGGGGGCAGGCTGAGCTTGTGCTTAATTCTTCTTCCTGATGGGAAAATAGAGTGACCTGTGCCTGTCCCAACACCTAGAGCTAGTCTCTCATTGGTTCCCCCTCTTCCCGTTCATCCTCAGGACAAATTGCAACCTGTACGGAACAGGAGGTTAAAGGTGCTGATTCTCCAAGGAGGGAGATGGCTAGTAAATCGGCTGGAATGGCGAACCCGAGCCAAGGAGATGAGAAATGAGGTGCGTTTTAGAAACCTTTCCCGATCACACGGTGTACCATCTTCTGGGTTTCTCATGCCTGTTTTCGACGTAGGAAGATGCCCTTGAACCTGGAGATTTGGGACCCATGGGATGGGTACCATGCAGTATTACTTGAAAGGGTCTGCGTTGGCTCACCCAACCTCACCGAACCTCTCAGCCCCAAGAGTGTCCACCCTTATGTCTCAATCAGCTGTGGGTCTAGATATGGTCAATCCAGGTTGCATCACAGCCCCTGAACGAATTTTGTAAGAATTTCTCTCTCTTTCACTGTCTTTGTTTCACGGGTTTTGAAAAGTAATTTATTTTTATAATGGGGTTTAGCTGCTTTTCACGGCTGTGTTTATGCCACTTTACACCCCCTTGACTCACTTACAGAGAGATATCAATACATAGGTTTGAAGATTCTTACTAGTCAGATATATTCTTGTGCGGTGAATAGGGGGTGTTGAGTCCAGTTCACTGAAAAAGGAATAGGTCTTGTCTCTTACATATTGGGTTTATGGAACGGTATCTGAGCTAATTTGAAACCCTTGTTTTATGCATCACCCCACCTCACCTTTCCCGTTCAGCAGCCATAGTGTGTTTTCTAAACGTGTGACTCTGTTCTGTTTTGTAATTCAGTTCAAGTGTAGCGGTTTTTACATTCCCTCTCTAAGTGATATCTTATGATAAGTGTCTTTTTCTGTGTGACTTATTTCACTTAGAATCGTCGTACCTAAATCCACTCATCGTCCTGCTACTAGCCTTATGACGTGGATTTCATGGCTGAGTGATATTCCATTGTACATGAGGACCACAACTTCTTTATCCATTTTTCTCTTTCCTAGGATATTTAAGGTGTAATGAAGTGGGGTTTCTTGTCAACAGAGCAGCCCTAAACTTTGGGGTGCCTGTGTCTTGCTGATTTTTAGTTTTCCCAATTTATACGCCCATGAGTGGAAGAGCCCTATGCTCTCCAAGCTGTGTTTTTTAGATGTTTCTGAACACACCGTACACTTCTCCAGAGTGGCTGTTGGCAATTTATATCCCACCCATCAGCGTAGCAAGGCTCCCATTTCTCCATGGCCGGTCCTGCATTTCTGGTTTGGACACTTTTTTCCGCATGGCCCTTTTGCCCGCTGGGAAGCGAGAGTTCTTTGGAGCGCTGATTTGCCTTTCCAGGTTGCTTGGTTGGCCAAAAAGGGCGTATGCGTTTTTTCCTGAATATATTCAGGAAAAAACGCATACGCCCTTTTTGGCCAAGGGCATCATTGTCCACGTTTTGCCGCTTTTCATGTGCTTTCAAGGCGATTCGAATCTACCTCCTGAAATCTGTTTCCTGCAATTCTGCCTTGCTTTCAAAGCCTCTTCGTTGCCTTCCCTTAATATATTTGTGGACGAGAATTATCATTTAAAACTCTGCAGGTTTGTGAATTGCAGTGCCCCTGAGCTCCATTTTTCAACTCGCTTTTTTGGGAGCTGGCCGCAAAAGCGCAGGATTGCTTCAGGCCCTCTTCTGGTTCTGGGGGGCAGGCTGAGCTTGTGCTTAATTCTTCTTCCTGATGGGAAAATAGAGTGACCTGTGCCTGTCCCAACACCTAGAGCTAGTCTCTCATTGGTTCCCCCTCTTCCCGTTCATCCTCAGGACAAATTGCAACCTGTACGGAACAGGAGGTTAAAGGTGCTGATTCTCCAAGGAGGGAGATGGCTAGTAAATCGGCTGGAATGGCGAACCCGAGCAAAGGAGATGAGAAATGAGGTGCGTTTTAGAAACCTTTCCCGATCACACGGTGTACCATCTTCTGGGTTTCTCATGCCTGTTTTCGACGTAGGAAGATGCCCTTGAACCTGGAGATTTGGGACCCATGGGATGGGTCCCATGCAGTATTACTTGAAAGGGTCTGCGTTGGCTCACCCAACCTCACCGAACCTCTCAGCCCCAAGAGTGTCCACCCTTATGTCTCAATCAGCTGTGGGTCTAGATATGGTCAATCCAGGTTGCATCACAGCCCCTGAACGAATTTTGTAAGAATTTCTCTCTCTTTCACTGTCTTTGTTTCACGGGTTTTGAAAAGTAATTTATTTTTATAATGGGGTTTAGCTGCTTTTCACGGCTGTGTTTATGCCGCTTTACACCCCCTTGACTCACTTACAGAGAGATATCAATACATAGGTTTGAAGATTCTTACTAGTCAGATATATTCTTGTGCGGTGAATAGGGGGTGTTGAGTCCAGTTCACTGAAAAAGGAATAGGTCTTGTCTCTTACATATTGGGTTTATGGAACGGTATCTGAGCTAATTTGAAACCCTTGTTTTATGCATCACCCCACCTCACCTTTCCCGTTCAGCAGCCATAGTGTGTTTCCTAAACGTGTGACTCTGTTCTGTTTTGTAATTCAGTTCAAGTGTAGCGGTTTTTACATTCCCTCTCTAAGTGATATCTTATGATAAGTGTCTTTTTCTGTGTGACTTATTTCACTTAGAATCGTCGTACCTAAATCCACTCATCGTGCTGCTACTAGCCTTATGACGTTGATTTCATGGCTGACTGATATTCCATTGTACATGAGGACCACAACTTCTTTATCCATTTTTCTCGTTCCTAGGATATTTAAGGTGTAATGAAGTGGGGGTTCTTGTCAACAGAGCAGCCCTAAACTTTGGGGTGCCTGTGTCTTGCTGATTTTTAGTTTTCCCAATTTATACGCCCATGAGTGGAAGTGCCCTATGCTCTCCAAGCTGTGTTTTTTAGATGTTTCAGAACACACCGTACACTTCTCCAGAGTGGCTGTTGGCAATGTACATCCCACCCATCAGCGTAGCAAGGCTCCCATTTCTCCATGGCCGGTCCTGCATTTCTGGTTTGGACACTTTTTTCCGCATGGCCCTTTTGCCCGCTGGGAAGTGAGGCTTCTTTGGAGCGCTGATTGGCCTTTCCAGGTTGCTTGGTTGGCCAAAAAGGGCGTATGCGTTTTTTCCTGAATATATTCAGGAAAAAACGCATACGCCCTTTTTGGCCAAGGGCATCATTGTCCACGTTTTGCCGCTTTTCATGTGCTTTCAAGGCGATTCGAATCTACCTCCTGAAATCTGTTTCCTGCAATTCTGCCTTGCTTTCAAAGCCTCTTCGTTGCCTTCCCTTAATATATTTGTGGACGAGAGGTATCATTTAAAACTCTGCAGGTTTGTGAATTGCAGTGCCCCTGAGCTCCATTTTTCAACTCGCTTTTTTGGGAGCTGGCCGCAAAAGCGCAGGATTGCTTCAGGCCCTCTTCTGGTTCTGGGGGGCAGGCTGAGCTTGTGCTTAATTCTTCTTCCTGATGGGAAAATAGAGTGACCTGTGCCTGTCCCAACACCTAGAGCTAGTCTCTCATTGGTTCCCCCTCTTCCCGTTCATCCTCAGGACAAATTGCAACCTGTACGGAACAGGAGGTTAAAGGTGCTGATTCTCCAAGGAGGGAGATGGCTAGTAAATCGGCTGGAATGGCGAACCCGAGCCAAGGAGATGAGAAATGAGGTGCGTTTTAGAAACCTTTCCCGATCACACGGTGTACCATCTTCTGGGTTTCTCATGCCTGTTTTCGACGTAGGAAGATGCCCTTGAACCTGGAGATTTGGGACCCATGGGATGGGTACCATGCAGTATTACTTGAAAGGGTCTGCGTTGGCTCACCCAACCTCACCGAACCTCTCAGCCCCAAGAGTGTCCACCCTTATGTCTCAATCAGCTGTGGGTCTAGATATGGTCAATCCAGGTTGCATCACAGCCCCTGAACGAATTTTGTAAGAATTTCTCTCTCTTTCACTGTCTTTGTTTCACGGGTTTTGAAAAGTAATTTATTTTTATAATGGGGTTTAGCTGCTTTTCACGGCTGTGTTTATGCCGCTTTACACCCCCTTGACTCACTTACAGAGAGATATCAATACATAGGTTTGAAGATTCTTACTAGTCAGATATATTCTTGTGCGGTGAATAGGGGGTGTTGAGTCCAGTTCACTGAAAAAGGAATAGGTCTTGTCTCTTACATATTGGGTTTATGGAACGGTATCTGAGCTAATTTGAAACCCTTGTTTTATGCATCACCCCACCTCACCTTTCCCGTTCAGCAGCCATAGTGTGTTTCCTAAACGTGTGACTCTGTTCTGTTTTGTAATTCAGTTCAAGTGTAGCGGTTTTTACATTCCCTCTCTAAGTGATATCTTATGATAAGTGTCTTTTTCTGTGTGACTTATTTCACTTAGAATCGTCGTACCTAAATCCACTCATCGTGCTGCTACTAGCCTTATGACGTTGATTTCATGGCTGACTGATATTCCATTGTACATGAGGACCACAACTTCTTTATCCATTTTTCTCTTTCCTAGGATATTTAAGGTGTAATGAAGTGGGGGTTCTTGTCAACAGAGCAGCCCTAAACTTTGGGGTGCCTGTGTCTTGCTGATTTTTAGTTTTCCCAATTTATACGCCCATGAGTGGAAGTGCCCTATGCTCTCCAAGCTGTGTTTTTTAGATGTTTCAGAACACACCGTACACTTCTCCAGAGTGGCTGTTGACAATGTACATCCCACCCATCAGCGTAGCAAGGCTCCCATTTCTCCATGGCCGGTCCTGCATTTCTGGTTTGGACACTTTTTTCCGCATGGCCCTTTTGCCCGCTGGGAAGTGAGGCTTCTTTGGAGCGCTGATTGGCCTTTCCAGGTTGCTTGGTTGGCCAAAAAGGGCGTATGCGTTTTTTCCTGAATATATTCAGGAAAAAACACATACGCCCTTTTTGGCCAAGGGCATCATTGTCCACGTTTTGCCGCTTTTCATGTGCTTTCAAGGCGATTCGAATCTACCTCCTGAAATCTGTTTCCTGCAATTCTGCCTTGCTTTCAAAGCCTCTTCGTTGCCTTCCCTTAATATATTTGTGGACGAGAGGTATCATTTAAAACTCTGCAGGTTTGTGAATTGCAGTGCCCCTGAGCTCCATTTTTCAACTCGCTTTTTTGGGAGCTGGCCGCAAAAGCGCAGGATTGCTTCAGGCCCTCTTCTGGTTCTGGGGGGCAGGCTGAGCTTGTGCTTAATTCTTCTTCCTGATGGGAAAATAGAGTGACCTGTGCCTGTCCCAACACCTAGAGCTAGTCTCTCATTGGTTCCCCCTCTTCCCGTTCATCCTCAGGACAAATTGCAACCTGTACGGAACAGGAGGTTAAAGGTGCTGATTCTCCAAGGAGGGAGATGGCTAGTAAATCGGCTGGAATGGCGAACCCGAGCAAAGGAGATGAGAAATGAGGTGCGTTTTAGAAACCTTTCCCGATCACACGGTGTACCATCTTCTGGGTTTCTCATGCCTGTTTTCGACGTAGGAAGATGCCCTTGAACCTGGAGATTTGGGACCCATGGGATGGGTCCCATGCAGTATTACTTGAAAGGGTCTGCGTTGGCTCACCCAACCTCACCGAACCTCTCAGCCCCAAGAGTGTCCACCCTTATGTCTCAATCAGCTGTGGGTCTAGATATGGTCAATCCAGGTTGCATCACAGCCCCTGAACGAATTTTGTAAGAATTTCTCTCTCTTTCACTGTCTTTGTTTCACGGATTTTGAAAAGTAATTTATTTTTATAATGGGGTTTAGCTGCTTTTCACGGCTGTGTTTATGCCGCTTTACACCCCCTTGACTCACTTACAGAGAGATATCAATACATAGGTTTGAAGATTCTTACTAGTCAGATATATTCTTGTGCGGTGAATAGGGGGTGTTGAGTCCAGTTCACTGAAAAAGGAATAGGTCTTGTCTCTTACATATTGGGTTTATGGAACGGTATCTGAGCTAATTTGAAACCCTTGTTTTATGCATCACCCCACCTCACCTTTCCCGTTCAGCAGCCATAGTGTGTTTCCTAAACGTGTGACTCTGTTCTGTTTTGTAATTCAGTTCAAGTGTAGCGGTTTTTACATTCCCTCTCTAAGTGATATCTTATGATAAGTGTCTTTTTCTGTGTGACTTATTTCACTTAGAATCGTCGTACCTAAATCCACTCATCGTGCTGCTACTAGCCTTATGACGTTGATTTCATGGCTGAGTGATATTCCATTCTACATGAGGACCACAACTTCTTTATCCATTTTTCTCTTTCCTAGGATATTTAAGGTGTAATGAAGTGGGGGTTCTTGTCAACAGAGCAGCCCTAAACTTTGGGGTGCCTGTGTCTTGCTGATTTTTAGTTTTCCCAGTTTATACGCCCATGAGTGGAAGTGCCCTATGCTCTCCAAGCTGTGTTTTTTAGATGTTTCAGAACACACCGTACACTTCTCCAGAGTGGCTGTTGGCAATTTACATCCCACCCATCAGCGTAGCAAGGCTCCCATTTCTCCATGGCCGGTCCTGCATTTCTGGTTTGGACACTTTTTTCCGCATGGCCCTTTTGCCCGCTGGGAAACGAGACTTCTTTGGAGCGCTGATTTGCCTTTCCAGGTTGCTTGGTTGGCCAAAAAGGGCGTATGCGTTTTTTCCTGAATATATTCAGGAAAAAACGCATACGCCCTTTTTGGCCAAGGGCATCATTGTCCACGTTTTGCCGCTTTTCATGTGCTTTCAAGGCGATTCGAATCTACCTCCTGAAATCTGTTTCCTGCAATTCTGCCTTGCTTTCAAAGCCTCTTCGTTGCCTTCCCTTAATATATTTGTGGACGAGAGGTATCATTTAAAACTCTGCAGGTTTGTGAATTGCAGTGCCCCTGAGCTCCATTTTTCAACTCGCTTTTTTGGGAGCTGGCCGCAAAAGCGCAGGATTGCTTCAGGCCCTCTTCTGGTTCTGGGGGGCAGGCTGAGCTTGTGCTTAATTCTTCTTCCTGATGGGAAAATAGAGTGACCTCTGCCTGTCCCAACACCTAGAGCTAGTCTCTCATTGGTTCCCCCTCTTCCCGTTCATCCTCAGGACAAATTGCAACCTGTACGGAACAGGAGGTTAAAGGTGCTGATTCTCCAAGGAGGGAGATGGCTAGTAAATCGGCTGGAATGGCGAACCCGAGCCAAGGAGATGAGAAATGAGGTGCGTTTTAGAAACCTTTCCCGATCACACGGTGTACCATCTTCTGGGTTTCTCATGCCTGTTTTCGATGTAGGAAGATGCCCTTGAACCTGGAGATTTGGGACCCAAGGGATGGGTACCATGCAGTATTACTTGAAAGGGTCTGCGTTGGCTCACCCAACCTCACCGAACCTCTCAGCCCCAAGAGTGTCCACCCTTATGTCTCAATCAGCTGTGGGTCTAGATATGGTCAATCCAGGTTGCATCACAGCCCCTGAACGAATTTTGTAAGAATTTCTCTCTCTTTCACTGTCTTTGTTTCACGGGTTTTGAAAAGTAATTTATTTTTATAATGGGGTTTAGCTGCTTTTCACGGCTGTGTTTATGCCGCTTTACACCCCCTTGACTCACTTACAGAGAGATATTAATAGATAGGTTTGAAGATTCTTACTAGTCAGATATAATCTTGTGCGGTGAATAGGGGGTGTTGAGTCCAGTTCACTGAAAAAGGAATAGGTCTTGTCTCTTACATATTGGGTTTATGGAACGGTATCTGAGCTAATTTGAAACCCTTGTTTTATGCATCACCGCACCTCACCTTTCCCGTTCAGCAGCCATAGTGTGTTTTCTAAACGTGTGACTCTGTTCTGTTTTGTAATTCAGTTCAAGTGTAGCGGTTTTTACATTCCCTCTAGATGTGATATCTTATGATAAGTGTCTTTTTCTGTGTGATTTATTTCACTTAGAATCGTCGTACCTAAATCCACTCATCGTGCTGCTACTAGCCTTATGACGTTGATTTCATGGCTGAGTGATATTCCATTGTACATGAGGACCACAACTTCTTTATCCATTTTTCTCTTTCCTAGGATATTTAAGGTGTAATGAAGTGGGGGTTCTTGTCAACAGAGCAGCCCTAAACTTTGGGGTGCCTGTGTCTTGCTGATTTTTAGTTTTCCCAACTTATACGCCCATGAGTGGAAGTGCCCTATGCTCTCCAAGCTGTGTTTTTTAGATGTTTCAGAACACACCGTACACTTCTCCAGAGTGGCTGTTGGCAATTTACATCCCACCCATCAGCGTAGCAAGGCTCCCATTTCTCCATGGCTGGTCCTGCACTTCTGGTTTGGACACTTTTTTCCGCATGGCCCTTTTGCCCGCTGGGAAGCGAGACTTCTTTGGAGCGCTGATTTGCCTTTCCAGGTTGCTTGGTTGGCCAAAAAGGGCGTATGCGTTTTTTCCTGAATATATTCAGGAAAAAACGCATACGCCCTTTTTGGCCAAGGGCATCATTGTCCACGTTTTGCCGCTTTTCATGTGCTTTCAAGGCGATTCGAATCTACCTCCTGAAATCTGTTTCCTGCAAATCTGCCTTGCTTTCAAAGCCTCTTCGTTGCCTTCCCTTAATATATTTGTGGACGAGAGGTATCATTTAAAACTCTGCAGGTTTGTGAATTGCAGTGCCCCTGAGCTCCATTTTTCAACTCGCTTTTTTGGGAGCTGGCCGCAAAAGCGCAGGATTGCTTCAGGCCCTCTTCTGGTTCTGGGGGGCAGGCTGAGCTTGTGCTTAATTCTTCTTCCTGATGGGAAAATAGAGTGACCTCTGCCTGTCCCAACACCTAGAGCTAGTCTCTCATTGGTTCCCCCTCTTCCCGTTCATCCTCAGGACAAATTGCAACCTGTACGGAACAGGAGGTTAAAGGTGCTGATTCTCCAAGGAGGGAGATGGCTAGTAAATCGGCTGGAATGGCGAACCCGAGCCAAGGAGATGAGAAATGAGGTGCGTTTTAGAAACCTTTCCCGATCACACGGTGTACCATCTTCTGGGTTTCTCATGCCTGTTTTCGATGTAGGAAGATGCCCTTGAACCTGGAGATTTGGGACCCAAGGGATGGGTACCATGCAGTATTACTTGAAAGGGTCTGCGTTGGCTCACCCAACCTCACCGAACCTCTCAGCCCCAAGAGTGTCCACCCTTATGTCTCAATCAGCTGTGGGTCTAGATATGGTCAATCCAGGTTGCATCACAGCCCCTGAACGAATTTTGTAAGAATTTCTCTCTCTTTCACTGTCTTTGTTTCACGGGTTTTGAAAAGTAATTTATTTTTATAATGGGGTTTAGCTGCTTTTCACGGCTGTGTTTATGCCGCTTTACACCCCCTTGACTCACTTACAGAGAGATATCAATAGATAGGTTTGAAGATTCTTACTAGTCAGATATAATCTTGTGCGGTGAATAGGGGGTGTTGAGTCCAGTTCACTGAAAAAGGAATAGGTCTTGTCTCTTACATATTGGGTTTATGGAACGGTATCTGAGCTAATTTGAAACCCTTGTTTTATGCATCACCCCACCTCACCTTTCCCGTTCAGCAGCCATAGTGTGTTTTGTAAACGTGTGACTCTGTTCTGTTTTGTAATTCAGTTCAAGTGTAGCGGTTTTTACATTCCCTCTAGAAGTGATATCTTATGATAAGTGTCTTTTTCTGTGTGACTTATTTCACTTAGAATCGTCGTACCTAAATCCACTCATCGTGCTGCTACTAGCCTTATGACGTGGATTTCATGGCTGAGTGATATTCCATTGTACATGAGGACCACAACTTCTTTATCCATTTTTCTCTTTCCTAGGATATTTAAGGTGTAATGAAGTGGGGGTTCTTGTCAACAGAGCAGCCCTAAACTTTGGGGTGCCTGTGTCTTGCTGATTTTTAGTTTTCCCAATTTATACGCCCATGAGTGGAAGTGCCCTATGCTCTCCAAGCTGTGTTTTTTAGATGTTTCAGAACACACCGTACACTTCTCCAGAGTGGCTGTTGGCAATTTACATCCCACCCATCAGCGTAGCAAGGCTCCCATTTCTCCATGGCCGGTCCTGCATTTCTGGTTTGGACACTTTTTTCCGCATGGCCCTTTTGCCCGCTGGGAAGCGAGACTTCTTTGGAGCGCTGATTTGCCTTTCCAGGTTGCTTGGTTGGCCAAAAAGGGCATATGCGTTTTTTCCTGAATATATTCAGGAAAAAACGCATACGCCCTTTTTGGCCAAGGGCATCATTGTCCACGTTTTGCCGCTTTTCATGTGCTTTCAAGGCGATTCGAATCTACCTCCTGAAATCTGTTTCCTGCAATTCTGCCTTGCTTTCAAAGCCTCTTCGTTGCCTTCCCTTAATATATTTGTGGACGAGAGGTATCATTTAAAACTCTGCAGGTTTGTGAATTGCAGTGCCCCTGAGCTCCATTTTTCAACTCGCTTTTTTGGGAGCTGGCCGCAAAAGCGCAGGATTGCTTCAGGCCCTCTTCTGGTTCTGGGGGGCAGGCTGAGCTTGTGCTTAATTCTTCTTCCTGATGGGAAAATAGAGTGACCTGTGCCTGTCCCAACACCTAGAGCTAGTCTCTCATTGGTTCCCCCTCTTCCCGTTCATCCTCAGGACAAATTGCAACCTGTACGGAACAGGAGGTTAAAGGTGCTGATTCTCCAAAGAGGGAGATGGCTAGTAAATCGGCTGGAATGGCGAACCCGAGCCAAGGAGATGAGAAATGAGGTGCGTTTTAGAAACCTTTCCCGATCACACGGTGTACCATCTTCTGGGTTTCTCATGCCTGTTTTCGACGTAGGAAGATGCCCTTGAACCTGGAGATTTGGGACCCATGGGATGGGTACCATGCAGTATTACTTGAAAGGGTCTGCGTTGGCTCACCCAACCACACCGAACCTCTCAGCCCGAAGAGTGTCCACCCTTATGTCTCAATCAGCTGTGGGTCTAGATATGGTCAATCCAGGTTGCATCACAGCCCCTGAAAGAATTTTGTAAGAATTTCTCTCTCTTTCACTGTCTTTGTTTCACGGGTTTTGAAAAGTAATTTATTTTTATAATGGGGTTTAGCTGCTTTTCACGGCTGTGTTTATGCCGCTTTCCACCCCCTTGACTCACTTACAGAGAGATATCAATAGATAGGTTTGAAGATTCTTACTAGTCAGATATAATCTTGTGCGGTGAATAGGGGGTGTTGAGTCCAGTTCACTGAAAAAGGAATAGGTCTTGTCTCTTACATATTGGGTTTATGGAACGGTATCTGAGCTAATTTGAAACGCTTGTTTTATGCATCACCACACCTCCCCTTTCCCGTTCAGCAGCCATAGTCTGTTTCCTAAACGTTTGACTCTGTTCTGTTTTGTAATTCAGTTCAAGTGTAGCGGTTTTTACATTCCCTCTCTAAGTGATATCTTATGATAAGTGTCTTTTTCTGTGTGACTTATTTCACTTAGAATCGTCGTACCTAAATCCACTCATCGTGCTGCTACTAGCCTTATGACGTTGATTTCATGGCTGAGTGATATTCCATTGTACATGAGGACCACAACTTCTTTATCCATTTTTCTCTTTCCTAGGATATTTAAGGTGTAATGAAGTGGGGGTTCTTGTCAACAGAGCAGCCCTAAACTTTGGGGTGCCTGTGTCTTGCTGATTTTTAGTTTTCCCAACTTATACGCCCATGAGTGGAAGTGCCCTGTGCTCTCCAAGCTGTGTTTTTAAGATATTTCAGAACACACCGTACACTTCTCCAGAGTGGCTGTTGGCAATTTACATCCCACCCATCAGCGTAGCAAGGCTCCCATTTCTCCATGGCCGGTCCTGCACTTCTGGTTTGGACACTTTTTTCCGCATGGCCCTTTTGCCCGCTGGGAAGCGAGACTTCTTTGGAGCGGTGATTTGCCTTTCCAGGTTGCTTGGTTGGCCAAAAAGGGCGTATGCGTTTTTTACTGAATATATTCAGGAAAAAACGCATACGCCCTTTTTGGCCAAGGGCATCATTGTCCACGTTTTGCCGCTTTTCATGTGCTTTCAAGGCGATTCGAATCTACCTCCTGAAATCTGTTTCCTGCAATTCTGCCTTGCTTTCAAAGCCTCTTCGTTGCCTTCCCTTAATATATTTCTGGACGAGAGGTATCATTTAAAACTCTGCAGGTTTGTGAATTGCAGTGCCCCTGAGCTCCATTTTTCAACTCGCTTTTTTGGGAGCTGGCCGCAAAAGCGCAGGATTGCTTCAGGCCCTCTTCTGGTTCTGGGGGGCAGGCTGAGCTTGTGCTTAATTCTTCTTCCTGATGGGAAAATAGAGTGACCTGTGCCTGTCCCAACACCTAGAGCTAGTCTCTCATTGGTTCCCCCTCTTCCCGTTCATCCTCAGGACAAATTGCAACCTGTACGGAACAGGAGGTTAAAGGTGCTGATTCTCCAAGGAGGGAGATGGCTAGTAAATCGGCTGGAATGGCGAACCCGAGCAAAGGAGATGAGAAATGAGGTGCGTTTTAGAAACCTTTCCCGATCACACGGTGTACCATCTTCTGGGTTTCTCATGCCTGTTTTCGACGTAGGAAGATGCCCTTGAACCTGGAGATTTGGGACCCATGGGATGGGTACCATGCAGTATTACTTGAAAGGGTCTGCGTTGGCTCACCAAACCTCGCCGAACCTCTCAGCACCAAGAGTGTCCACCCTTATGTCTCAATCAGCTGTGGGTCTAGATATGGTCAATCCAGGTTGAATCACAGCCCCTGAACGAATTTTGTAAGAAATTCTCTCTCTTTCACTGTCTTTGTTTCACGGGTTTTGAAAAGTAATTTATTTTTATAATGGGGTTTAGCTGCTTTTCACGGCTGTGTTTATGCCACTTTACACCCCCTTGACTCACTTACAGAGAGATATCAATACATAGGTTTGAAGATTCTTACTAGTCAGATATATTCTTGTGCGGTGAATAGGGGGTGTTGAGTCCAGTTCACTGAGCAAGGAATAAGTCTTGTCTCTTACATATTCGGTTTATGGAACGGTATCTGAGCTAATTTGAAACCCTTGTTTTATGCATCACCCCACCTCACCTTTCCCGTTCAGCAGCCATAGTGTGTTTCCTAAACGTGTGACTCTGTTCTGTTTTGTAATTCAGTTCAAGTGTAGCGGTTTTTACATTCCCTCTAGAAGTGATATCTTATGATAAGTGTCTTTTTCTGTGTGACTTATTTCACTTAGAATCGTCGTACCTAAATCCACTCATCGTGCTGCTACTAGCCTTATGACGTGGATTCCATGGCTGAGTGATATTCCATTGTACATGAGGACCACAACTTCTTTATCCATTTTTCTCTTTCCTAGGATATTTAAGGTGTAATGAAGTGGGGGTTCTTGTCAACAGAGCAGCCCTAAACTTTGGGGTGCCTGTGTCTTGCTGATTTTTAGTTTTCCCAATTTATACGCCCATGAGTGGAAGTGCCCTATGCTCTCCAAGCTGTGTTTTTTAGATGTTTCAGAACACACCGTACACTTCTCCAGAGTGGCTGTTGGCAATTTACATCCCACCCATCAGCGTAGCAAGGCTCCCATTTCTCCATGGCCGGTCCTGCACTTCTGGTTTGGACACTTTTTTCCGCATGGCCCTTTTGCCCGCTGGGAAGCGAGACTTCTTTGGAGCGGTGATTTGCCTTTCCAGGTTGCTTGGTTGGCCAAAAAGGGCGTATGCGTTTTTTCCTGAATATATTCAGGAAAAAACGCATACGCCCTTTTTGGCCAAGGGCATCATTGTCCACGTTTTGCCGCTTTTCATGTGCTTTCAAGGCGATTCGAATCTACCTCCTGAAATCTGTTTCCTGCAATTCTGCCTTGCTTTCAAAGCCTCTTCGTTGCCTTCCCTTAATATATTTGTGGACGAGAGGTATCATTTAAAACTCTGCAGGTTTGTGAATTGCAGTGCCCCTGAGCTCCATTTTTCAACTCGCTTTTTTGGGAGCTGGCCGCAAAAGCGCAGGATTGCTTCAGGCCCTCTTCTGGTTCTGGGGGGCAGGCTGAGCTTGTGCTTAATTCTTCTTCCTGATGGGAAAATAGAGTGACCTGTGCCTGTCCCAACACCTAGAGCTAGTCTCTCATTGGTTCCCCCTCTTCCCGTTCATCCTCAGGACAAATTGCAACCTGTACGGAACAGGAGGTTAAAGGTGCTGATTCTCCAAGGAGGGAGATGGCTAGTAAATCGGCTGGAATGGCGAACCCGAGCAAAGGAGATGAGAAATGAGGTGCGTTTTAGAAACCTTTCCCGATCACACGGTGTACCATCTTCTGGGTTTCTCATGCCTGTTTTCGACGTAGGAAGATGCCCTTGAACCTGGAGATTTGGGACCCATGGGATGGGTACCATGCAGTATTACTTGAAAGGGTCTGCGTTGGCTCACCCAACCTCACCGAACCTCTCAGCCCCAAGAGTGTCCACCCTTATGTCTCAATCAGCTGTGGGTCTAGATATGGTCAATCCAGGTTGCATCACAGCCCCTGAACGAATTTTGTAAGAATTTCTCTCTCTTTCACTGTCTTTGTTTCACGGGTTTTGAAAAGTAATTTATTTTTATAATGGGGTTTAGCTGCTTTTCACGGCTGTGTTTATGCCGCTTTACACCCCCTTGACTCACTTACAGAGAGATATCAATAGATAGGTTTGAAGATTCTTACTAGTCAGATATAATCTTGTGCGGTGAATAGGGGGTGTTGAGTCCAGTTCACTGAAAAAGGAATAGGTCTTGTCTCTTACATATTGGGTTTATGGAACGGTATCTGAGCTAATTTGAAACCCTTGTTTTATGCATCACCCCACCTCACCTTTCCCGTTCAGCAGCCATAGTGTGTTTTCTAAACGTGTGACTCTGTTCTGTTTTGTAATTCAGTTCAAGTGTAGCGGTTTTTACATTCCCTCTAGAAGTGATATCTTATGATAAGTGTCTTTTTCTGTGTGACTTATTTCACTTAGAATCGTCGTACCTAAATCCACTCATCGTGCTGCTACTAGCCTTATGACGTTGATTTCATGGCTGAGTGATATTCCATTGTACATGAGGACCACAACTTCTTTATCCATTTTTCTCTTTCCTATGATATTTAAGGTGTAATGAAGTGGGGGTTCTTGTCAACAGAGCAGCCCTAAACTTTGGGGTGCCTGTGTCTTGCTGATTTTTAGTTTTCCCAATTTATACGCCCATGAGTGGAAGTGCCCTATGCTCTCCAAGCTGTGTTTTTTAGATGTTTCAGAACACACCGTACACTTCTCCAGAGTGGCTGTTGGCAATTTACATCCCACCCATCAGCGTAGCAAGGCTCCCATTTCTCCATGGCCGGTCCTGCATTTCTGGTTTGGACACTTTTTTCCGCATGGCCCTTTTGCCCGCTGGGAAGCGAGACTTCTTTGGAGCGCTGATTGGCCTTTCCAGGTTGCTTGGTTGGCCAAAAAGGCCGTATGCGTTTTTTCCTGAATATATTCAGGAAAAAACGCATACGCCCTTTTTGGCCAAGGGCATCATTGTCCACGTTTTGCCGCTTTTCATGTGCTTTCAAGGCGATTCGAATCTACCTCCTGAAATCTGTTTCCTGCAATTCTGCTTTGCTTTCAAAGCCTCTTCGTTGCCTTCCCTTAATATATTTGTGGACGAGAGGTATCATTTAAAACTCTGCAGGTTTGTGAATTGCATTGCCCCTGAGCTCCATTTTTCAACTCGCTTTTTTGGGAGCTGGTCGCAAAAGCGCAGGATTGCTTCAGGCCCTCTTCTGGTTCTGGGGGGCAGGCTGAGCTTGTGCTTAATTCTTCTTCCTGATGGGAAAATAGAGTGACCTGTGCCTGTCCCAACACCTAGAGCTAGTCTCTCATTGGTTCCCCCTCTTCCCGTTCATCCTCAGGACAAATTGCAAACTGTACGGAACAGGAGGTTAAAGGTGCTGATTCTCCAAGGAGGGAGATGGCTAGTAAATCGGCTGGAATGGCGAACACGAGCAAAGGAGATGAGAAATGAGGTGCGTTTTAGAAACCTTTCCCGATCACATGGTGTACCATCTTCTGGGTTTCTCATGCCTGTTTTCGACGTAGGAAGATGCCCTTGAACCTGGAGATTTGGGACCCATGGGATGGGTACCATGCAGTATTACTTGAAAGGGTCTGCGTTGGCTCACCCAACCTCACCGAACCTCTCAGCCCCAAGAGTGTCCACCCTTATGTCTCAATCAGCTGTGGGTCTAGATATGGTCAATCCAGGTTGAATCACAGCCCCTGAACGAATTTTGTAAGAAATTCTCTCTCTTTCACTGTCTTTGTTTCACGGGTTTTGAAAAGTAATTTATTTTTATAATGGGGTTTAGCTGCTTTTCACGGCTGTGTTTATGCCGCTTTACACCCCCTTGACTCACTTACAGAGAGATATCAATACATAGGTTTGAAGATTCTTACTAGTCAGATATATTCTTGTGCGGTGAATAGGGGGTGTTGAGTCCAGTTCACTGAAAAAGGAATAGGTCTTGTCTCTTACATATTGGGTTTATGGAACGGTATCTGAGCTAATTTGAAACCCTTGTTTTATGCATCACCCCACCTCACCTTTCCCGTTCAGCAGCCATAGTGTGTTTCCTAAACGTGTGACTCTGTTCTGTTTTGTAATTCAGTTCAAGTGTAGCGGTTTTTACATTCCCTCTAGAAGTGATATCTTATGATAAGTGTCTTTTTCTGTGTGACTTATTTCACTTAGAATCGTCGTACCTAAATCCACTCATCGTGCTGCTACTAGCCTTATGACGTTGATTTCATGGCTGAGTGATATTCCATTGTACATGAGGACCACAACTTCTTTATCCATTTTTCTCTTGCCTAGGATATTTAAGGTGTAATGAAGTGGGGGTTCTTGTCAACAGAGCAGCCCTAAACTTTGGGGTGCCTGTGTCTTGCTGATTTTTAGTTTTCCCAATTTATACGCCCATGAGTGGAAGTGCCCTATGCTCTACAAGCTGTGTTTTTTAGATGTTTCAGAACACACCGTACACTTCTCCAGAGTGGCTGTTGGCAATTTACATCCCACCCATCAGCGTAGCAAGGCTCCCATTTCTCCATGGCCGGTCCTGCATTTCTGGTTTGGACACTTTTTTCCGCATGGCCCTTTTGCCCGCTGGGAAGCGACACTTCTTTGGAGCGCTGATTGGCCTTTCCAGGTTGCTTGGTTGGCCAAAAAGGGCGTATGCGTTTTTTCCTGAATATATTCAGGAAAAAACGCATACGCCCTTTTTGGCCAAGGGCATCATTGTCCACGTTTTGCCGCTTTTCATGTGCTTTCAAGGTGATTCGAATCTACCTCCTGAAATCTGTTTCCTGCAATTCTGCCTTGCTTTCAAAGCCTCTTCGTTGCCTTCCCTTAATATATTTGTGGACGAGAGGTATCATTTAAAACTCTGCAGGTTTGTGAATTGCAGTGCCCCTGAGCTCCATTTTTCAACTCGCTTTTTTGGGAGCTGGCCGCAAAAGCGCAGGATTGCTTCAGGCCCTCTTCTGGTTCTGGGGGGCAGGCTGAGCTTGTGCTTAATTCTTCTTCCTGATGGGAAAATAGAGTGACCTGTGCCTGTCCCAACACCTACAGCTAGTCTCTCATTGGTTCCCCCTCTTCCCGTTCATCCTCAGGACAAATTGCAACCTGTACGGAACAGGAGGTTAAAGGTGCTGATTCTCCAAGGAGGGAGATGGCTAGTAAATCGGCTGGAATGGCGAACCCGAGCAAAGGAGATGAGAAATGAGGTGCGTTTTAGAAACCTTTCCCGATCAAACGGTGAACCATCTTCTGGGTTTCTCATGCCTGTTTTCGACGTAGGAAGATGCCCTTGAACCTGGAGATTTGGGACCCATGGGATGGGTACCATGCAGTATTACTTGAAAGGGTCTGCGTTGGCTCACCAAACCTCGCCGAACCTCTCAGCCCCAAGAGTGTCCACCCTTATGTCTCAATCAGCTGTGGGTCTAGATATGGTCAATCCAGGTTGCATCACAGCCCCTGAACGAATTTTGTAAGAATTTCTCTCTCTTTCACTGTCTTTGTTTCACGGGTTTTGAAAAGTAATTTATTTTTATAATGGGGTTTAGCTGCTTTACACGGCTGTGTTTATGCTGCTTTACACCCCCTTGACTCACTTACAGAGAGATATCAATACATAGGTTTGAAGATTCTTACTAGTCAGATATATTCTTGTGCGGTGAATAGGGGGTGTTGAGTCCAGTTCACTGAAAAAGGAATAGGTCTTGTCTCTTACATATTGGGTTTATGGAACGGTATCTGAGATAATTTGAAACCCTTGTTTTATGCATCACCCCACCTCACCTTTCCCGTTCAGCAGCCATAGTGTGTTTCCTAAACGTGTGACTCTGTTCTGTTTTGTAATTCAGTTCAAGTGTAGCGGTTTTTACATTCCCTCTAGAAGTGATATCTTATGATAAGTGTCTTTTTCTGTGTGACTTATTTCACTTAGAATCGTCGTACCTAAATCCACTCATCGTGCTGCTACTAGCCTTATGACGTTGATTTCATGGCTGAGTGATATTCCATTGTACATGAGGACCACAACTTCTTTATCCATTTTTCTCTTTCCTAGGATATTTAAGGTGTAATGAAGTGGGGGCTCTTGTCAACAGAGCAGCCCTAAACTTTGGGGTGCCTGTGTCTTGCTGATTTTTAGTTTTCCCAATTTATACGCCCATGAGTGGAAGTGCCCTATGCTCTCCAAGCTGTGTTTTTTAGATGTTTCAGAACACACCGTACAGTTCTCCAGAGTGGCTGTTGGCAATTTACATCCCACCCATCAGCGTAGCAAGGCTCCCATTTCTCCATGGCCGGTCCTGCATTTCTGGTTTGGACACTTTTTTCCGCATGGCCCTTTTGCCCGCTGGGAAGCGACACTTCTTTGGAGCGCTGATTGGCCTTTCCAGGTTGCTTGGTTGGCCAAAAAGGGCGTATGCGTTTTTTCCTGAATATATTCAGGAAAAAACGCATACGCCCTTTTTGGCCAAGGGCATCATTGTCCACGTTTTGCCGCTTTTCATGTGCTTTCAAGGCGATTCGAATCTACCTCCTGAAATCTGTTTCCTGCATTTCTGCCTTGCTTTCAAAGCCTCTTCGTTGCCTTCCCTTAATATATTTGTGGACGAGAGGTATCATTTAAAACTCTGCAGGTTTGTGAATTGCAGTGCCCCTGAGCTCCATTTTTCAACTCGCTTTTTTGGGAGCTGGCCGCAAAAGCGCAGGATTGCTTCAGGCCCTCTTCTGGTTCTGGGGGGCAGGCTGAGCTTGTGCTTAATTCTTCTTCCTGATGGGAAAATAGAGTGACCTGTGCCTGTTCCAACACCTAGAGCTAGTCTCTCATTGGTTCCCCCTCTTCCCGTTCATCCTCAGGACAAATTGCAACCTGTACGGAACAGGAGGTTAAAGGTGCTGATTCTCCAAGGAGGGAGATGGCTAGTAAATCGGCTGGAATGGCGAACCCGAGCAAAGGAGATGAGAAATGAGGTGCGTTTTAGAAAACTTTCCCGATCAAACGGTGAACCATCTTCTGGGTTTCTCATGCCTGTTTTCGACGTAGGAAGATGCCCTTGAACCTGGAGATTTGGGACCCATGGGATGGGTACCATGCAGTATTACTTGAAAGGGTCTGCGTTGGCTCACCCAACCTCGCCGAACCTCTCAGCACCAAGAGTGTCCACCCTTATGTCTCAATCAGCTGTGGGTCTAGATATGGTCAATCCAGGTTGAATCACAGCCCCTGAACGAATTTTGTAAGAAATTCTCTCTCTTTCACTGTCTTTGTTTCACGGGTTTTGAAAAGTAATTTATTTTTATAATGGGGTTTAGCTGCTTTTCACGGCTGTGTTTATGCCGCTTTACACCCCCTTGACTCACTTACAGAGAGATATCAATACATAGGTTTGAAGATTCTTACTAGTCAGATATATTCTTGTGCGGTGAATAGGGGGTGTTGAGTCCAGTTCACTGAGCAAGGAATAAGTCTTGTCTCTTACATATTGGGTTTATGGAACGGTATCTGAGCTAATTTGAAACCCTTGTTTTATGCATCACCCCACCTCACCTTTCCCGTTCAGCAGCCATAGTGTGTTTCCTAAACGTGTGACTCTGTTCTGTTTTGCAATTCAGTTCAAGTGTAGCGATTTATACATTCCCTCTAGAAGTGATATCTTATGATAAGTGTCT
The DNA here is from genome assembly GCF_949987535.1 of Balaenoptera acutorostrata. Taxonomy (NCBI): domain Eukaryota; kingdom Metazoa; phylum Chordata; class Mammalia; order Artiodactyla; family Balaenopteridae; genus Balaenoptera; species Balaenoptera acutorostrata. The sequence goes on along the minus strand of NW_026646825.1, from coordinate 130,460 downwards.
TTTTCTGTGTGACTTATTTCACTTAGAATCGTCGTACCTAAATCCACTCATCGTGCTGCTACTAGCCTTATGACGTTGATTTCATGGCTGAGTGATATTCCATTGTACATGAGGACCACAACTTCTTTATCCATTTTTCTCTTTCCTAGGATATTTAAGGTGTAATGAAGTGGGGGTTCTTGTCAACAGAGCAGCCCTAAACTTTGGGGTGCCTGTGTCTTGCTGATTTTTAGTTTTCCCAATTTATACGCCCATGAGTGGAAGTGCCCTATGCTCTCCAAGCTGTGTTTTTTAGATGTTTCAGAACACACCGTACAGTTCTCCAGAGTGGCTGTTGGCAATTTACATCCCACCCATCAGCGTAGCAAGGCTCCCATTTCTCCATGGCCGGTCCTGCATTTCTGGTTTGGACACTTTTTTCCGCATGGCCCTTTTGCCCGCTGGGAAGCGAGACTTCTTTGGAGCGCTGATATGCCTTTCCAGGTTGCTTGGTTGGCCAAAAAGGGCGTATGCGTTTTTTCCTGAATATATTCCGGAAAAAACGCATACGCCCTTTTTGGCCAAGGGCATCATTGTCCACGTTTTGCCGCTTTTCATGTGCTTTCAAGGCGATTCGAATCTACCTCCTGAAATCTGTTTCCTGCAATTCTGCCTTGCTTTCAAAGCCTCTTCGTTGCCTTCCCTTAATATATTTGTGGACGAGAGGTATCATTTAAAACTCTGCAGGTTTGTGAATTGCAGTGCCCCTGAGCTCCATTTTTCAACTCGCTTTTTTGGGAGCTGGCCGCAAAAGCGCAGGATTGCTTCAGGCCCTCTTCTGGTTCTGGGGGGCAGGCTGAGCTTGTGCTTAATTCTTCTTCCTGATGGGAAAATAGAGTGACTTGTGCCTGTGCCAACACCTAGAGCTAGTCTCTCATTGGTTCCCCCTCTTCCCGTTCATCCTCAGGACAAATTGCTACCTGTACGGAACAGGAGGTTAAAGGTGCTGATTCTCCAAGGAGGGAGATGGCTAGTAAATCGGCTGGAATGGCGAACCCGAGCAAAGGAGATGAGAAATGAGGTGCGTTTTAGAAACCTTTCCCGATCAAACGGTGAACCATCTTCTGGGTTTCTCATGCCTGTTTTCGACGTAGGAAGATGCCCTTGAACCTGGAGATTTGGGACCCATGGGATGGGTAACATGCAGTATTACTTGAAAGGGTCTGCGTTGGCTCACCAAACCTCACCGAAACTCTCAGCCCCAAGAGTGTCCACCCTTATGTCTCAATCACCTGTGGGTCTAGATATGGTCAATCCAGGTTGAATCACAGCCCCTGAACGAATTTTGTAAGAAATTCTCTCTCTTTCACTGTCTTTGTTTCACGGGTTTTGAAAAGTAATTTATTTTTATAATGGGGTTTAGCTGCTTTTCACGGCTGTGTTTATGCTGCTTTACACCCCCTTGACTCACTTACAGAGAAATATCAATACATAGGTTTGAAGATTCTTACTAGTCTGATATATTCTTGTGCGGTGAATAGGGGGTGTTGAGTCCAGTTCACTGAGCAAGGAATAAGTCTTGTCTCTTACATATTGGTTTTATGGAACGGTATCTGAGCTAATTTGAAACCCTTGTTTTATGCATCACCCCACCTCACCTTTCCCGTTCAGCAGCCATAGTGTGTTTCCTAAACGTATGACTCTGTTCTGTTTTGTAATTCAGTTCAAGTGTAGCGGTTTTTACATTCCCTCTAGAAGTGATATCTTATGATAAGTGTCTTTTTCTGTGTGACTTATTTCACTGAGAATCGTCGGACCTAAATCCACTCATCGTGCTGCTACTAGCCTTATGACGTTGATTTCATGGCTGAGTGATATTCCATTGTACATGAGGACCACAACTTCTTTATCCATTTTTCTCTTTCCTAGGATATTTAAGGTGTAATGAAGTGGGGGTTCTTGTCAACAGAGCAGCCCTAAACTTTGGGGTGCCTGTGTCTTGCTGATTTTTAGTTTTCCCAATTTATACGCCCATGAGTGGAAGTGCCCTATGCTCTCCAAGCTGTGTTTTTTAGATGTTTCAGAACACACCGTACAGTTCTCCAGAGTGGCTGTTGGCAATTTACATCCCACCCATCAGCGTAGCAAGGCTCCCATTTCTCCATGGCCGGTCCTGCATTTCTGGTTTGGACACTTTTTTCCGCATGGCCCTTTTGCCCGCTGGGAAGCGAGACTTCTTTGGAGCGCTGATTGGCCTTTCCAGGTTGCTTGGTTGGCCAAAAAGGGCGTATGCGTTTTTTCCTGAATATATTCAGGAAAAAACGCATACGCCCTTTTTGGCCAAGGGCATCATTGTCCACGTTTTGCCGCTTTTCATGTGCTTTCAAGGCGATTCGAATCTACCTCCTGAAATCTGTTTCCTGCAATTCTGCCTTGCTTTCAAAGCCTCTTCGTTGCCTTCCCTTAATATATTTGTGGACGAGAGGTATCATTTAAAACTCTGCAGGTTTGTGAATTGCAGTGCCCCTGAGCTCCATTTTTCAACTCGCTTTTTTGGGAGCTGGCCGCAAAAGCGCAGGATTGCTTCAGGCCCTCTTCTGGTTCTGGGGGACAGGCTGAGCTTGTGCTTAATTCTTCTTCCTGATGGGAAAATAGAGTGACCTGTGCCTGTCCCAACACCTAGAGCTAGTCTCTCATTGGTTCCCCCTCTTCCCGTTCATCCTCAGGACAAATTGCAACCTGTACGGAACAGGAGGTTAAAGGTGCTGATTCTCCAAGGAGGGAGATGGCTAGTAAATCGGCTGGAATGGCGAACCCGAGCAAAGGAGATGAGAAATGAGGTGCGTTTTAGAAACCTTTCCCGATCAAACGGTGAACCATCTTCTGGGTTTCTCATGCCTGTTTTCGACGTAGGAAGATGCCCTTGAACCTGGAGATTTGGGACCCATGGGATGGGTACCATGCAGTATTACTTGAAAGGGTCTGCGTTGGCTCACCAAACCTCGCCGAACCTCTCAGCACCAAGAGTGTCCACCCTTATGTCTCAATCAGCTGTGGGTCTAGATATGGTCAATCCAGGTTGAATCACAGCCCCTGAACGAATTTTGTAAGAAATTCTCTCTCTTTCACTGTCTTTGTTTCACGGGTTTTGAAAAGTAATTTATTTTTATAATGCGGTTTAGCTGCTTTTCACGGCTGTGTTTATGCCGCTTTACACCCCCTTGACTCACTTACAGAGAGATATCAATACATAGGTTTGAAGATTCTTAGTAGTCAGATATATTCTTGTGCGGTGAATAGGAGGTGTTGAGTCCAGTTCACTGAGCAAGGAATAAGTCTTGTCTCTTACATATTGGGTTTATGGAACGGTATCTGAGCTAATTTGAAACCCTTGTTTTATGCATCACCCCACCTCACCTTTCCCGTTCAGCAGCCATAGTGTGTTTCCTAAACGTATGACTCTGTTCTGTTTTGTAATTCAGTTCAAGTGTAGCGGTTTTTACATTCCCTCTAGAAGTGATATCTTATGATAAGTGTCTTTTTCTGTGTGACTTATTTCACTTAGAATCGTCGTACCTAAATCCACTCATCGTGCTGCTACTAGCCTTATGACGTGGATTTCATGGCTGAGTGATATTCCATTGTACATGAGGACCACAACTTCTTTATCCATTTTTCTCTTTCCTAGGATATTTAAGGTGTAATGAAGTGGGGGTTCTTGTCAACAGAGCAGCCCTAAACTTTGGGGTGCCTGTGTCTTGCTGATTTTTAGTTTTCCCAATTTATACGCCCATGAGTGGAAGTGCCCTATGCTCTCCAAGCTGTGTTTTTTAGATGTTTCAGAACACACCGTACACTTCTCCAGAGTGGCTGTTGGCAATTTACATCCCACCCATCAGCGTAGCAAGGCTCCCATTTCTCCATGGCCGGTCCTGCATTTCTGGTTTGGACACTTTTTTCCGCATGGCCCTTTTGCCCGCTGGGAAGCGAGACTTCTTTGGAGCGCTGATTTGCCTTTCCAGGTTGCTTGGTTGGCCAAAAAGGGCATATGCGTTTTTTCCTGAATATATTCAGGAAAAAACGCATACGCCCTTTTTGGCCAAGGGCATCATTGTCCACGTTTTGCCGCTTTTCATGTGCTTTCAAGGCGATTCGAATCTACCTCCTGAAATCTGTTTCCTGCAATTCTGCCTTGCTTTCAAAGCCTCTTCGTTGCCTTCCCTTAATATATTTGTGGACGAGAGGTATCATTTAAAACTCTGCAGGTTTGTGAATTGCAGTGCCCCTGAGCTCCATTTTTCAACTCGCTTTTTTGGGAGCTGGCCGCAAAAGCGCAGGATTGCTTCAGGCCCTCTTCTGGTTCTGGGGGGCAGGCTGAGCTTGTGCTTAATTCTTCTTCCTGATGGGAAAATAGAGTGACCTGTGCCTGTCCCAACACCTAGAGCTAGTCTCTCATTGGTTCCCCCTCTTCCCGTTCATCCTCAGGACAAATTGCAACCTGTACGGAACAGGAGGTTAAAGGTGCTGATTCTCCAAGGAGGGAGATGGCTAGTAAATCGGCTGGAATGGCGAACCCGAGCAAAGGAGATGAGAAATGAGGTGCGTTTTAGAAACCTTTCCCGATCAAACGGTGAACCATCTTCTGGGTTTCTCATGCCTGTTTTCGACGTAGGAAGATGCCCTTGAACCTGGAGATTTGGGACCCATGGGATGGGTACCATGCAGTATTACTTGAAAGGGTCTGCGTTGGCTCACCAAACCTCGCCGAACCTCTCAGCACCAAGAGTGTCCACCCTTATGTCTCAATCAGCTGTGGGTCTAGATATGGTCAATCCAGGTTGAATCACAGCCCCTGAACGAATTTTGTAAGAAATTCTCTCTCTTTCACTGTCTTTGTTTCACGGGTTTTGAAAAGTAATTTATTTTTATAATGCGGTTTAGCTGCTTTTCACGGCTGTGTTTATGCCGCTTTACACCCCCTTGACTCACTTACAGAGAGATATCAATACATAGGTTTGAAGATTCTTAGTAGTCAGATATATTCTTGTGCGGTGAATAGGAGGTGTTGAGTCCAGTTCACTGAGCAAGGAATAAGTCTTGTCTCTTACATATTGGGTTTATGGAACGGTATCTGAGCTAATTTGAAACCCTTGTTTTATGCATCACCCCACCTCACCTTTCCCGTTCAGCAGCCATAGTGTGTTTCCTAAACGTATGACTCTGTTCTGTTTTGTAATTCAGTTCAAGTGTAGCGGTTTTTACATTCCCTCTAGAAGTGATATCTTATGATAAGTGTCTTTTTCTGTGTGACTTATTTCACTTAGAATCGTCGTACCTAAATCCACTCATCGTGCTGCTACTAGCCTTATGACGTGGATTTCATGGCTGAGTGATATTCCATTGTACATGAGGACCACAACTTCTTTATCCATTTTTCTCTTTCCTAGGATATTTAAGGTGTAATGAAGTGGGGGTTCTTGTCAACAGAGCAGCCCTAAACTTTGGGGTGCCTGTGTCTTGCTGATTTTTAGTTTTCCCAATTTATACGCCCATGAGTGGAAGTGCCCTATGCTCTCCAAGCTGTGTTTTTTAGATGTTTCAGAACACACCGTACACTTCTCCAGAGTGGCTGTTGGCAATTTACATCCCACCCATCAGCGTAGCAAGGCTCCCATTTCTCCATGGCCGGTCCTGCATTTCTGGTTTGGACACTTTTTTCCGCATGGCCCTTTTGCCCGCTGGGAAGCGAGACTTCTTTGGAGCGCTGATTTGCCTTTCCAGGTTGCTTGGTTGGCCAAAAAGGGCATATGCGTTTTTTCCTGAATATATTCAGGAAAAAACGCATACGCCCTTTTTGGCCAAGGGCATCATTGTCCACGTTTTGCCGCTTTTCATGTGCTTTCAAGGCGATTCGAATCTACCTCCTGAAATCTGTTTCCTGCAATTCTGCCTTGCTTTCAAAGCCTCTTCGTTGCCTTCCCTTAATATATTTGTGGACGAGAGGTATCATTTAAAACTCTGCAGGTTTGTGAATTGCAGTGCCCCTGAGCTCCATTTTTCAACTCGCTTTTTTGGGAGCTGGCCGCAAAAGCGCAGGATTGCTTCAGGCCCTCTTCTGGTTCTGGGGGGCAGGCTGAGCTTGTGCTTAATTCTTCTTCCTGATGGGAAAATAGAGTGACCTGTGCCTGTCCCAACACCTAGAGCTAGTCTCTCATTGGTTCCCCCTCTTCCCGTTCATCCTCAGGACAAATTGCAACCTGTACGGAACAGGAGGTTAAAGGTGCTGATTCTCCAAAGAGGGAGATGGCTAGTAAATCGGCTGGAATGGCGAACCCGAGCCAAGGAGATGAGAAATGAGGTGCGTTTTAGAAACCTTTCCCGATCACACGGTGTACCATCTTCTGGGTTTCTCATGCCTGTTTTCGACGTAGGAAGATGCCCTTGAACCTGGAGATTTGGGACCCATGGGATGGGTACCATGCAGTATTACTTGAAAGGGTCTGCGTTGGCTCACCCAACCACACCGAACCTCTCAGCCCGAAGAGTGTCCACCCTTATGTCTCAATCAGCTGTGGGTCTAGATATGGTCAATCCAGGTTGCATCACAGCCCCTGAAAGAATTTTGTAAGAATTTCTCTCTCTTTCACTGTCTTTGTTTCACGGGTTTTGAAAAGTAATTTATTTTTATAATGGGGTTTAGCTGCTTTTCACGGCTGTGTTTATGCCGCTTTCCACCCCCTTGACTCACTTACAGAGAGATATCAATAGATAGGTTTGAAGATTCTTACTAGTCAGATATAATCTTGTGCGGTGAATAGGGGGTGTTGAGTCCAGTTCACTGAAAAAGGAATAGGTCTTGTCTCTTACATATTGGGTTTATGGAACGGTATCTGAGCTAATTTGAAACGCTTGTTTTATGCATCACCACACCTCCCCTTTCCCGTTCAGCAGCCATAGTCTGTTTCCTAAACGTTTGACTCTGTTCTGTTTTGTAATTCAGTTCAAGTGTAGCGGTTTTTACATTCCCTCTCTAAGTGATATCTTATGATAAGTGTCTTTTTCTGTGTGACTTATTTCACTTAGAATCGTCGTACCTAAATCCACTCATCGTGCTGCTACTAGCCTTATGACGTTGATTTCATGGCTGAGTGATATTCCATTGTACATGAGGACCACAACTTCTTTATCCATTTTTCTCTTTCCTAGGATATTTAAGGTGTAATGAAGTGGGGGTTCTTGTCAACAGAGCAGCCCTAAACTTTGGGGTGCCTGTGTCTTGCTGATTTTTAGTTTTCCCAACTTATACGCCCATGAGTGGAAGTGCCCTGTGCTCTCCAAGCTGTGTTTTTAAGATATTTCAGAACACACCGTACACTTCTCCAGAGTGGCTGTTGGCAATTTACATCCCACCCATCAGCGTAGCAAGGCTCCCATTTCTCCATGGCCGGTCCTGCACTTCTGGTTTGGACACTTTTTTCCGCATGGCCCTTTTGCCCGCTGGGAAGCGAGACTTCTTTGGAGCGGTGATTTGCCTTTCCAGGTTGCTTGGTTGGCCAAAAAGGGCGTATGCGTTTTTTCCTGAATATATTCAGGAAAAAACGCATACGCCCTTTTTGGCCAAGGGCATCATTGTCCACGTTTTGCCGCTTTTCATGTGCTTTCAAGGCGATTCGAATCTACCTCCTGAAATCTGTTTCCTGCAATTCTGCCTTGCTTTCAAAGCCTCTTCGTTGCCTTCCCTTAATATATTTGTGGACGAGAGGTATCATTTAAAACTCTGCAGGTTTGTGAATTGCAGTGCCCCTGAGCTCCATTTTTCAACTCGCTTTTTTGGGAGCTGGCCGCAAAAGCGCAGGATTGCTTCAGGCCCTCTTCTGGTTCTGGGGGGCAGGCTGAGCTTGTGCTTAATTCTTCTTCCTAATGGGAAAATAGAGTGACCTGTGCCTGTCCCAACACCTAGAGCTAGTCTCTCATTGGTTCCCCCTCTTCCCGTTCATCCTCAGGACAAATTGCAACCTGTACGGAACAGGAGGTTAAAGGTGCTGATTCTCCAAGGAGGGAGATGGCTAGTAAATCGGCTGGAATGGCGAACCCGAGCAAAGGAGATGAGAAATGAGGTGCGTTTTAGAAACCTTTCCCGATCACACGGTGTACCATCTTCTGGGTTTCTCATGCCTGTTTTCGACATAGGAAGATGCCCTTGAACCTGGAGATTTGGGACCCATGGGATGGGTACCATGCAGTATTACTTGAAAGGGTCTGCGTTGGCTCACCCAACCTCACCGAACCTCTCAGCCCCAAGAGTGTCCACCCTTATGTCTCAATCAGCTGTGGGTCTAGATATGGTCAATCCAGGTTGCATCACAGCCCCTGAACGAATTTTGTAAGAATTTCTCTCTCTTTCACTGTCTTTGTTTCACGGGTTTTTAAAAGTAATTTATTTTTATAATGGGGTTTAGCTGCTTTTCACGGCTGTGTTTATGCCGCTTTACACCCCCTTGACTCACTTACAGAGAGATATCAATAGATAGGTTTGAAGATTCTTACTAGTCAGATATAATCTTGTGTGGTGAATAGGGGGTGTTGAGTCCAGTTCACTGAAAAAGGAATAGGTCTTGTCTCTTACATATTGGGTTTATGGAACGGTATCTGAGCTAATTTGAAACCCTTGTTTTATGCATCACCCCACCTCACCTTTCCCGTTCAGCAGCCATAGTGTGTTTTCTAAACGTGTGACTCTGTTCTGTTTTGTAATTCAGTTCAAGTGTAGCGGTTTTTACATTCCCTCTAGAAGTGATATCTTATGATAAGTGTCTTTTTCTGTGTGACTTATTTCACTTAGAATCGTCGTACCTAAATCCACTCATCGTGCTGCTACTAGCCTTATGACGTTGATTTCATGGCTGAGTGATATTCCATTGTACATGAGGACCACAACTTCTTTATCCATTTTTCTCTTTCCTAGGATATTTAAGGTGTAATGAAGTGGGGGTTCTTGTCAACAGAGCAGCCCTAAACTTTGGGGTGCCTGTGTCTTGCTGATTTTTAGTTTTCCCAATTCATACGCCCATGAGTGGAAGTGCCCTATGCTCTCCAAGCTGTGTTTTTTAGATGTTTCAGAACACACCGTACACTTCTCCAGAGTGGCTGTTGGCAATTTACATCCCACCCATCAGCGTAGCAAGGCTCCCATTTCTCCATGGCCGGTCCTGCATTTCTGGTTTGGACACTTTTTTCCGCATGGCCCTTTTGCCCGCTGGGAAGCGAGACTTCTTTGGAGCGCTGATTGGCCTTTCCAGGTTGCTTGGTTGGCCAAAAAGGGCGTATGCGTTTTTTCCTGAATATATTCAGGAAAAAACGCATACGCCCTTTTTGGCCAAGGGCATCATTGTCCACGTTTTGCCACTTTTCATGTGCTTTCAAGGCGATTCGAATCTACCTCCTGAAATCTGTTTCCTGCAATTCTGCCTTGCTTTCAAAGCCTCTTCGTTGCCTTCCCTTAATATATTTGTGGACGAGAGGTATCATTTAAAACTCTGCAGGTTTGTGAATTGCAGTGCCCCTGAGCTCCATTTTTCAACTCGCTTTTTTGGGAGCTGGCCGCAAAAGCGCAGGATTGCTTCAGGCCCTCTTCTGCTTCTGGGGGGCAGGCTGAGCTTGTGCTTAATTCTTCTTCCTGATGGGAAAATAGAGTGACCTGTGCCTGTCCCAACACCTAGAGCTAGTCTCTCATTGGTTCCCCCTCTTCCCGTTCATCCTCAGGACAAATTGCAACCTGTACGGAACAGGAGGTTAAAGGTGCTGATTCTCCAAGGAGGGAGATGGCTAGTAAATCGGCTGGAATGGCGAACCCGAGCAAAGGAGATGAGAAATGAGGTGCGTTTTAGAAACCTTTCCCGATCACACGGTGTACCATCTTCTGGGTTTCTCATGCCTGTTTTCGACGTAGGAAGATGCCCTTGAACCTGGAGATTTGGGACCCATGGGATGGGTACCATGCAGTATTACTTGAAAGGGTCTGCGTTGGCTCACCAAACCTCGCCGAACCTCTCAGCACCAAGAGTGTCCACCCTTATGTCTCAATCAGCTGTGGGTCTAGATATGGTCAATCCAGGTTGAATCACAGCCCCTGAACGAATTTTGTAAGAAATTCTCTCTCTTTCACTGTCTTTGTTTCACGGGTTTTGAAAAGTAATTTATTTTTATAATGGGGTTTAGCTGCTTTTCACGGCTGTGTTTATGCCACTTTACACCCCCTTGACTCACTTACAGAGAGATATCAATACATAGGTTTGAAGATTCTTACTAGTCAGATATATTCTTGTGCGGTGAATAGGGGGTGTTGAGTCCAGTTCACTGAGCAAGGAATAAGTCTTGTCTCTTACATATTCGGTTTATGGAACGGTATCTGAGCTAATTTGAAACCCTTGTTTTATGCATCACCCCACCTCACCTTTCCCGTTCAGCAGCCATAGTGTGTTTCCTAAACGTGTGACTCTGTTCTGTTTTGTAATTCAGTTCAAGTGTAGCGGTTTTTACATTCCCTCTAGAAGTGATATCTTATGATAAGTGTCTTTTTCTGTGTGACTTATTTCACTTAGAATCGTCGTACCTAAATCCACTCATCGTGCTGCTACTAGCCTTATGACGTTGATTCCATGGCTGAGTGATATTCCATTGTACATGAGGACCACAACTTCTTTATCCATTTTTCTCTTTCCTAGGATATTTAAGGTGTAATGAAGTGGGGGTTCTTGTCAACAGAGCAGCCCTAAACTTTGGGGTGCCTGTGTCTTGCTGATTTTTAGTTTTCCCAACTTATACGCCCATGAGTGGAAGTGCCCTATGCTCTCCAAGCTGTGTTTTTTAGATGTTTCAGAACACACCGTACACTTCTCCAGAGTGGCTGTTGGCAATTTACATCCCACCCATCAGCGTAGCAAGGCTCCCATTTCTCCATGGCCGGTCCTGCACTTCTGGTTTGGACACTTTTTTCCGCATGGCCCTTTTGCCCGCTGGGAAGCGAGACTTCTTTGGAGCGGTGATTTGCCTTTCCAGGTTGCTTGGTTGGCCAAAAAGGGCGTATGCGTTTTTTCCTGAATATATTCAGGAAAAAACGCATACGCCCTTTTTGGCCAAGGGCATCATTGTCCACGTTTTGCCGCTTTTCATGTGCTTTCAAGGCGATTCGAATCTACCTCCTGAAATCTGTTTCCTGCAATTCTGCCTTGCTTTCAAAGCCTCTTCGTTGCCTTCCCTTAATATATTTGTGGACGAGAGGTATCATTTAAAACTCTGCAGGTTTGTGAATTGCAGTGCCCCTGAGCTCCATTTTTCAACTCTCTTTTTTGGGAGCTGGCCGCAAAAGCGCAGGATTGCTTCAGGCCCTCTTCTGGTTCTGGGGGGCAGGCTGAGCTTGTGCTTAATTCTTCTTCCTGATGGGAAAATAGAGTGACCTGTGCCTGTCCCAACACCTAGAGCTAGTCTCTCATTGGTTCCCCCTCTTCCCGTTCATCCTCAGGACAAATTGCAACCTGTACGGAACAGGAGGTTAAAGGTGCTGATTCTCCAAGGAGGGAGATGGCTAGTAAATCGGCTGGAATGGCGAACCCGAGCAAAGGAGATGAGAAATGAGGTGCGTTTTAGAAACCTTTCCCGATCACACGGTGTACCATCTTCTGGGTTTCTCATGCCTGTTTTCGACGTAGGAAGATGCCCTTGAACCTGGAGATTTGGGACCCATGGGATGGGTACCATGCAGTATTACTTGAAAGGGTCTGCGTTGGCTCACCCAACCTCACCGAACCTCTCAGCCCCAAGAGTGTCCACCCTTATGTCTCAATCAGCTGTGGGTCTAGATATGGTCAATCCAGGTTGCATCACAGCCCCTGAACGAATTTTGTAAGAATTTCTCTCTCTTTCACTGTCTTTGTTTCACGGGTTTTGAAAAGTAATTTATTTTTATAATGGGGTTTAGCTGCTTTTCACGGCTGTGTTTATGCCGCTTTACACCCCCTTGACTCACTTACAGAGAGATATCAATAGATAGGTTTGAAGATTCTTACTAGTCAGATATAATCTTGTGCGGTGAATAGGGGGTGTTGAGTCCAGTTCACTGAAAAAGGAATAGGTCTTGTCTCTTACATATTGGGTTTATGGAACGGTATCTGAGCTAATTTGAAACCCTTGTTTTATGCATCACCCCACCTCACCTTTCCCGTTCAGCAGCCATAGTGTGTTTTCTAAACGTGTGACTCTGTTCTGTTTTGTAATTCAGTTCAAGTGTAGCGGTTTTTACATTCCCTCTAGAAGTGATATCTTATGATAAGTGTCTTTTTCTGTGTGACTTATTTCACTTAGAATCGTCGTACCTAAATCCACTCATCGTGCTGCTACTAGCCTTATGACGTAGATTTCATGGCTGAGTGATATTCCATTGTACATGAGGACCACAACTTCTTTATCCATTTTTCTCTTTCCTAGGATATTTAAGGTGTAATGAAGTGGGGTTCTTGTCAACAGAGCAGCCCTAAACTTTGGGGTGCCTGTGTCTTGCTGATTTTTAGTTTTCCCAATTTATACGCCCATGAGTGGAAGTGCCCTATGCTCTCCAAGCTGTGTTTTTTAGATGTTTCAGAACACACCGTACACTTCTCCAGAGTGGCTGTTGGCAATTTACATCCCACCCATCAGCGTAGCAAGGCTCCCATTTCTCCATGGCCGGTCCTGCATTTCTGGTTTGGACACTTTTTTCCGCATGGCCCTTTTGCCCGCTGGGAAGCGAGACTTCTTTGGAGCGCTGATTGGCCTTTCCAGGTTGCTTGGTTGGCCAAAAAGGCCGTATGCGTTTTTTCCTGAATATATTCAGGAAAAAACGCATACGCCCTTTTTGGCCAAGGGCATCATTGTCCACGTTTTGCCGCTTTTCATGTGCTTTCAAGGCGATTCGAATCTACCTCCTGAAATCTGTTTCCTGCAATTCTGCCTTGCTTTCAAAGCCTCTTCGTTGCCTTCCCTTAATATATTTGTGGACGAGAGGTATCATTTAAAACTCTGCAGTTTTGTGAATTGCATTGCCCCTGAGCTCCATTTTTCAACTCGCTTTTTTGGGAGCTGGTCGCAAAAGCGCAGGATTGCTTCAGGCCCTCTTCTGGTTCTGGGGGGCAGGCTGAGCTTGTGCTTAATTCTTCTTCCTGATGGGAAAATAGAGTGACCTGTGCCTGTCCCAACACCTAGAGCTAGTCTCTCATTGGTTCCCCCTCTTCCCGTTCATCCTCAGGACAAATTGCAAACTGTACGGAACAGGAGGTTAAAGGTGCTGATTCTCCAAGGAGGGAGATGGCTAGTAAATCGGCTGGAATGGCGAACACGAGCAAAGGAGATGAGAAATGAGGTGCGTTTTAGAAACCTTTCCCGATCACACGGTGTACCATCTTCTGGGTTTCTCATGCCTGTTTTCGACGTAGGAAGATGCCCTTGAACCTGGAGATTTGGGACCCATGGGATGGGTACCATGCAGTATTACTTGAAAGGGTCTGCGTTGGCTCACCCAACCTCACCGAACCTCTCAGCCCCAAGAGTGTCCACCCTTATGTCTCAATCAGCTGTGGGTCTAGATATGGTCAATCCAGGTTGAATCACAGCCCCTGAACGAATTTTGTAAGAAATTCTCTCTCTTTCACTGTCTTTGTTTCACGGGTTTTGAAAAGTAATTTATTTTTATAATGGGGTTTAGCTGCTTTTCACGGCTGTGTTTATGCCGCTTTACACCCCCTTGACTCACTTACAGAGAGATATCAATACATAGGTTTGAAGATTCTTACTAGTCAGATATATTCTTGTGCGGTGAATAGGGGGTGTTGAGTCCAGTTCACTGAGCAAGGAATAAGTCTTGTCTCTTACATATTGGGTTTATGGAACGGTATCTGAGATAATTTGAAACCCTTGTTTTATGCATCACCCCACCTCACCTTTCCCGTTCAGCAGCCATAGTGTGTTTCCTAAACGTGTGACTCTGTTCTGTTTTGTAATTCAGTTCAAGTGTAGCGGTTTTTACATTCCCTCTAGAAGTGATATCTTATGATAAGTGTCTTTTTCTGTGTGACTTATTTCACTTAGAATCGTCGTACCTAAATCCACTCATCGTGCTGCTACTAGCCTTATGACGTTGATTTCATGGCTGAGTGATATTCCATTGTACATGAGGACCACAACTTCTTTATCCATTTTTCTCTTTCCTAGGATATTTAAGGTGTAATGAAGTGGGGGTTCTTGTCAACAGAGCAGCCCTAAACTTTGGGGTGCCTGTGTCTTGCTGATTTTTAGTTTTCCCAATTTATACGCCCATGAGTGGAAGTGCCCTATGCTCTCCAAGCTGTGTTTTTTAGATGTTTCAGAACACACCGTACACTTCTCCAGAGTGGCTGTTGGCAATTTACATCCCACCCATCAGCGTAGCAAGGCTCCCATTTCTCCATGGCCGGTCCTGCATTTCTGGTTTGGACACTTTTTTCCGCATGGCCCTTTTGCCCGCTGGGAAGCGACACTTCTTTGGAGCGCTGATTGGCCTTTCCAGGTTGCTTGGTTGGCCAAAAAGGGCGTATGCGTTTTTTCCTGAATATATTCAGGAAAAAACGCATACGCCCTTTTTGGCCAAGGGCATCATTGTCCACGTTTTGCCGCTTTTCATGTGCTTTCAAGGCGATTCGAATCTACCTCCTGAAATCTGTTTCCTGCAATTCTGCCTTGCTTTCAAAGCCTCTTCGTTGCCTTCCCTTAATATATTTCTGGACGAGAGGTATCATTTAAAACTCTGCAGGTTTGTGAATTGCAGTGCCCCTGAGCTCCATTTTTCAACTCGCTTTTTTGGGAGCTGGCCGCAAAAGCGCAGGATTGCTTCAGGCCCTCTTCTGGTTCTGGGGGGCAGGCTGAGCTTGTGCTTAATTCTTCTTCCTGATGGGAAAATAGAGTGACCTGTGCCTGTCCCAACACCTAGAGCTAGTCTCTCATTGGTTCCCCCTCTTCCCGTTCATCCTCAGGACAAATTGCAACCTGTACGGAACAGGAGGTTAAAGGTGCTGATTCTCCAAGGAGGGAGATGGCTAGTAAATCGGCTGGAATGGCGAACCCGAGCAAAGGAGATGAGAAATGAGGTGCGTTTTAGAAACCTTTCCCGATCAAACGGTGAACCATCTTCTGGGTTTCTCATGCCTGTTTTCGACGTAGGAAGATGCCCTTGAACCTGGAGATTTGGGACCCATGGGATGGGTACCATGCAGTATTACTTGAAAGCGTCTGCGTTGGCTCACCAAACCTCGCCGAACCTCTCAGCCCCAAGAGTGTCCACCCTTATGTCTCAATCAGCTGTGGGTCTAGATATGGTCAATCCAGGTTGAATCACAGTCCCTGAACGAATTTTGTAAGAAATTCTCTCTCTTTCACTGTTTTTGTTTCACGGGTTTTGAAAAGTAATTTATTTTTATAATGGGGTTTAGCTGCTTTTCACGGCTGTGTTTATGCCGCTTTACACCCCCTTGACTCACTTACAGAGAGATATCAATACATAGGTTTGAAGATTCTTACTAGTCAGATATATTCTTGTGCGGTGAATAGGGGGTGTTGAATCCAGTTCACTGAAAAAGGAATAAGTCTTGTCTCTTACATATTGGGTTTATGGAACGGTATCTGAGCTAATTTGAAACCCTTGTTTTATGCATCACCCCACCTCACCTTTCCCGTTCAGCAGCCATAGTGTGTTTCCTAAACGTGTGACTCTGTTCTGTTTTGTAATTCAGTTCAAGTGTAGCGGTTTTTACATTCCCTCTAGAAGTGATATCTTATGATAAGTGTCTTTTTCTGTGTGACTTATTTCACTTAGAATCGTCGTACCTAAATCCACTCATCGTGCTGCTACTAGCCTTATGACGTTGATTTCATGGCTGAGTGATATTCCATTGTACATGAGGACCACAACTTCTTTATCCATTTTTCTCTTTCCTAGGATATTTAAGGTGTAATGAAGTGGGGGTTCTTGTCAACAGAGC
Source organism: Balaenoptera acutorostrata (assembly GCF_949987535.1). Taxonomy (NCBI): domain Eukaryota; kingdom Metazoa; phylum Chordata; class Mammalia; order Artiodactyla; family Balaenopteridae; genus Balaenoptera; species Balaenoptera acutorostrata. The sequence goes on along the minus strand of NW_026646825.1, from coordinate 114,438 downwards.
AGCCCTAAACTTTGGGGTGCCTGTGTCTTGCTGATTTTTAGTTTTCCCAATTTATACGCCCATGAGTGGAAGTGCCCTATGCTCTCCAAGCTGTGTTTTTTAGATGTTTCAGAACACACCGTACACTTCTCCAGAGTGGCTGTTGGCAATTTACATCCCACCCATCAGCGTAGCAAGGCTCCCATTTCTCCATGGCCGGTCCTGCATTTCTGGTTTGGACACTTTTTTCCGCATGGCCCTTTTGCCCGCTGGGAAGCGACACTTCTTTGGAGCGCTGATTGGCCTTTCCAGGTTGCTTGGTTGGCCAAAAAGGGCGTATGCGTTTTTTCCTGAATATATTCAGGAAAAAACGCATACGCCCTTTTTGGCCAAGGGCATCATTGTCCACGTTTTGCCGCTTTTCATGTGCTTTCAAGGTGATTCGAATCTATTTCCTGAAATCTGTTTCCTGCAATTCTGCCTTGCTTTCAAAGCCTCTTCGTGGCCTTCCCTTAATATATTTGTGGACGAGAGGTATCATTTAAAACTCTGCAGGTTTGTGAATTGCAGTGCCCCTGAGCTCCATTTTTCCACTCGCTTTTTTGGGAGCTGGCCGCAAAAGCGCAGGATTGCTTCAGGCCCTCTTCTGGTTCAGGGGGGCAGGCTGAGCTTGTGCTTAATTCTTCTTCCTGATGGGAATATAGAGTGACCTGTGCCTGTCCCAACACCTAGAGCTAGTCTCTCATTGGTTCCCCCTCTTCCCGTTCATCCTCAGGACAAATTGCAACCTGTACGGAACAGGAGGTTAAAGGTGCTGATTCTCCAAGGAGGGAGATGGCTAGTAAATCGGCTGGAATGGCGAACCCGAGCAAAGGAGATGAGAAATGAGGTGCGTTTTAGAAACCTTTCCCGATCACACGGTGTACCATCTTCTGGGTTTCTCATGCCTGTTTTCGACGTAGGAAGATGCCCTTGAACCTGGAGATTTGGGACCCATGGGATGGGTACCATGCAGTATTACTTGAAAGGGTCTGCGTTGCCTCACCCAACCTCACCGAACCTCTCAGCCCCAAGAGTGTCCACCCTTATGTCTCAATCAGCTGTGGGTCTAGATATGGTCAATCCAGGTTGCATCACAGCCCCTGAACGAATTTTGTAAGAATTTCTCTCTCTTTCACTGTCTTTGTTTCACGGGTTTTGAAAAGTAATTTATTTTTATAATGGGGTTTAGCTGCTTTACACGGCTGTGTTTATGCTGCTTTACACCCCCTTGACTCACTTACAGAGAGATATCAATACATAGGTTTGAAGATTCTTACTAGTCAGATATATTCTTGTGCGGTGAATAGGGGGTGTTGAGTCCAGTTCACTGAAAAAGGAATAGGTCTTGTCTCTTACATATTGGGTTTATGGAACGGTATCTGAGCTAATTTGAAACCCTTGTTTTATGCATCACCCCACCTCACCTTTCCCGTTCAGCAGCCATAGTGTGTTTCCTAAACGTGTGACTCTGTTCTGTTTTGTAATTCAGTTCAAGTGTAGCGGTTTTTACATTCCCTCTAGAAGTGATATCTTATGATAAGTGTCTTTTTCTGTGTGACTTATTTCACTTAGAATCGTCGTACCTAAATCCACTCATCGTGCTGCTACTAGCCTTATGACGTTGATTTCATGGCTGAGTGATATTCCATTGTACATGAGGACCACAACTTCTTTATCCATTTTTCTCTTTCCTAGGATATTTAAGGTGTAATGAAGTGGGGGCTCTTGTCAACAGAGCAGCCCTAAACTTTGGGGTGCCTGTGTCTTGCTGATTTTTAGTTTTCCCAATTTATACGCCCATGAGTGGAAGTGCCCTATGCTCTCCAAGCTGTGTTTTTTAGATGTTTCAGAACACACCGTACAGTTCTCCAGAGTGGCTGTTGGCAATTTACATCCCACCCATCAGCGTAGCAAGGCTCCCATTTCTCCATGGCCGGTCCTGCATTTCTGGTTTGGACACTTTTTTCCGCATGGCCCTTTTGCCCGCTGGGAAGCGACACTTCTTTGGAGCGCTGATTTGCCTTTCCAGATTGCTTGGTTGGCCAAAAAGGGCGTATGCGTTTTTTCCTGAATATATTCAGGAAAAGACGCATACGCCCTTTTTGGCCAAGGGCATCATTGTCCACGTTTTGCCGCTTTTCATGTGCTTTCAAGGCGATTCGAATCTACCTCCTGAAATCTGTTTCCTGCATTTCTGCCTTGCTTTCAAAGCCTCTTCGTTGCCTTCCCTTAATATATTTGTGGACGAGAGGTATCATTTAAAACTCTGCAGGTTTGTGAATTGCAGTGCCCCTGAGCTCCATTTTTCAACTCGCTTTTTTGGGAGCTGGCCGCAAAAGCGCAGGATTGCTTCAGGCCCTCTTCTGGTTCTGGGGGGCAGGCTGAGCTTGTGCTTAATTCTTCTTCCTGATGGGAAAATAGAGTGACCTGTGCCTGTTCCAACACCTAGAGCTAGTCTCTCATTGGTTCCCCCTCTTCCCGTTCATCCTCAGGACAAATTGCAACCTGTACGGAACAGGAGGTTAAAGGTGCTGATTCTCCAAGGAGGGAGATGGCTAGTAAATCGGCTGGAATGGCGAACCCGAGCAAAGGAGATGAGAAATGAGGTGCGTTTTAGAAACCTTTCCCGATCAAACGGTGAACCATCTTCTGGGTTTCTCATGCCTGTTTTCGACGTAGGAAGATGCCCTTGAACCTGGAGATTTGGGACCCATGGGATGGGTACCATGCAGTATTACTTGAAAGGGTCTGCGTTGGCTCACCCAACCTCGCCGAACCTCTCAGCACCAAGAGTGTCCACCCTTATGTCTCAATCAGCTGTGGGTCTAGATATGGTCAATCCAGGTTGAATCACAGCCCCTGAACGAATTTTGTAAGAAATTCTCTCTCTTTCACTGTCTTTGTTTCACGGGTTTTGAAAAGTAATTTATTTTTATAATGGGGTTTAGCTGCTTTTCACGGCTGTGTTTATGCCGCTTTACACCCCCTTGACTCACTTACAGAGAGATATCAATACATAGGTTTGAAGATTCTTACTAGTCAGATATATTCTTGTGCGGTGAATAGGGGGTGTTGAGTCCAGTTCACTGAGCAAGGAATAAGTCTTGTCTCTTACATATTGGGTTTATGGAACGGTATCTGAGCTAATTTGAAACCCTTGTTTTATGCATCACCCCACCTCACCTTTCCCGTTCAGCAGCCATAGTGTGTTTCCTAAACGTGTGACTCTGTTCTGTTTTGTAATTCAGTTCAAGTGTAGCGGTTTTTACATTCCCTCTAGAAGTGATATCTTATGATAAGTGTCTTTTTCTGTGTGACTTATTTCACTTAGAATCGTCGTACCTAAATCCACTCATCGTGCTGCTACTAGCCTTATGACGTTGATTTCATGGCTGAGTGATATTCCATTGTACATGAGGACCACAACTTCTTTATCCATTTTTCTCTTTCCTAGGATATTTAAGGTGTAATGAAGTGGGGGCTCTTGTCAACAGAGCAGCCCTAAACTTTGGGGTGCCTGTGTCTTGCTGATTTTTAGTTTTCCCAATTTATACGCCCATGAGTGGAAGTGCCCTATGCTCTCCAAGCTGTGTTTTTTAGATGTTTCAGAACACACCGTACAGTTCTCCAGAGTGGCTGTTGGCAATTTACATCCCACCCATCAGCGTAGCAAGGCTCCCATTTCTCCATGGCCGGTCCTGCATTTCTGGTTTGGACACTTTTTTCCGCATGGCCCTTTTGCCCGCTGGGAAGCGACACTTCTTTGGAGCGCTGATTTGCCTTTCCAGATTGCTTGGTTGGCCAAAAAGGGCGTATGCGTTTTTTCCTGAATATATTCAGGAAAAAACGCATACGCCCTTTTTGGCCAAGGGCATCATTGTCCAGGTTTTGCCGCTTTTCATGTGCTTTCAAGGGGATTCGAATCTACCTCCTGAAATCTGTTTCCTGCATTTCTGCCTTGCTTTCAAAGCCTCTTCGTTGCCTTCCCTTAATATATTTGTGGACGAGAGGTATCATTTAAAACTCTGCAGGTTTGTGAATTGCAGTGCCCCTGAGCTCCATTTTTCAACTCGCTTTTTTGGGAGCTGGCCGCAAAAGCGCAGGATTGCTTCAGGCCCTCTTCTGGTTCTGGGGGGCAGGCTGAGCTTGTGCTTAATTCTTCTTCCTGATGGGAAAATAGAGTGACCTGTGCCTGTCCCAACACCTAGAGCTAGTCTCTCATTGGTTCCCCCTCTTCCCGTTCATCCTCAGGACAAATTGCAACCTGTACGGAACAGGAGGTTAAAGGTGCTGATTCTCCAAGGAGGGAGATGGCTAGTAAATCGGCTGGAATGGCGAACCCGAGCAAAGGAGATGAGAAATGAGGTGCGTTTTAGAAACCTTTCCCGATCAAACGGTGAACCATCTTCTGGGTTTCTCATGCCTGTTTTCGACGTAGGAAGATGCCCTTGAACCTGGAGATTTGGGACCCATGGGATGGGTACCATGCAGTATTACTTGAAAGGGTCTGCGTTGGCTCACCCAACCTCGCCGAACCTCTCAGCACCAAGAGTGTCCACCCTTATGTCTCAATCAGCTGTGGGTCTAGATATGGTCAATCCAGGTTGAATCACAGCCCCTGAACGAATTTTGTAAGAAATTCTCTCTCTTTCACTGTCTTTGTTTCACGGGTTTTGAAAAGTAATTTATTTTTATAATGGGGTTTAGCTGCTTTTCACGGCTGTGTTTATGCCGCTTTACACCCCCTTGACTCACTTACAGAGAGATATCAATACATAGGTTTGAAGATTCTTACTAGTCAGATATATTCTTGTGCGGTGAATAGGGGGTGTTGAGTCCAGTTCACTGAGCAAGGAATAAGTCTTGTCTCTTACATATTGGGTTTATGGAACGGTATCTGAGCTAATTTGAAACCCTTGTTTTATGCATCACCCCACCTCACCTTTCCCGTTCAGCAGCCATAGTGTGTTTCCTAAACGTGTGACTCTGTTCTGTTTTGCAATTCAGTTCAAGTGTAGCGATTTATACATTCCCTCTAGAAGTGATATCTTATGATAAGTGTCTGTTTCTGTGTGACTTATTTCACTTAGAATCGTCGTACCTAAATCCACTCATCGTGCTGCTACTAGCCTTATGACGTTGATTTCATGGCTGAGTGATATTCCATTGTACATGAGGACCACAACTTCTTTATCCATTTTTCTCTTTCCTAGGATATTTAAGGTGAAATGAAGTGGGGGCTCTTGTCAACAGAGCAGCCCTAAACTTTGGGGTGCCTGTGTCTTGCTGATTTTTAGTTTTCCCAATTTATACGCCCATGAGTGGAAGTGCCCTATGCTCTCCAAGCTGTGTTTTTTAGATGTTTCAGAACACACCGTACAGTTCTCCAGAGTGGCTGTTGGCAATTTACATCCCACCCATCAGCGTAGCAAGGCTCCCATTTCTCCATGGCCGGTCCTGCATTTCTGGTTTGGACACTTTTTTCCGCATGGCCCTTTTGCCCGCTGGGAAGCGACACTTCTTTGGAGCGCTGATTTGCCTTTCCAGATTGCTTGGTTGGCCAAAAAGGGCGTATGCGTTTTTTCCTGAATATATTCAGGAAAAAACGCATACGCCCTTTTTGGCCAAGGGCATCATTGTCCACGTTTTGCCGCTTTTCATGTGCTTTCAAGGCGATTCGAATCTACCTCCTGAAATCTGTTTCCTGCAATTCTGCCTTGCTTTCAAAGCCTCTTCGTTGCCTTCCCTTAATATATTTGTGGACGAGAGGTATCATTTAAAACTCTGCAGGTTTGTGAATTGCAGTGCCCCTGAGCTCCATTTTTCAACTCGCTTTTTTGGGAGCTGGCCGCAAAAGCGCAGGATTGCTTCAGGCCCTCTTCTGGTTCTGGGGGGCAGGCTGAGCTTGTGCTTAATTCTTCTTCCTGATGGGAAAATAGAGTGACCTGTGCCTGTTCCAACACCTAGAGCTAGTCTCTCATTGGTTCCCCCTCTTCCCGTTCATCCTCAGGACAAATTGCAACCTGTACGGAACAGGAGGTTAAAGGTGCTGATTCTCCAAGGAGGGAGATGGCTAGTAAATCGGCTGGAATGGCGAACCCGAGCAAAGGAGATGAGAAATGAGGTGCGTTTTAGAAACCTTTCCCGATCAAACGGTGAACCATCTTCTGGGTTTCTCATGCCTGTTTTCGACGTAGGAAGATGCCCTTGAACCTGGAGATTTGGGACCCATGGGATGGGTACCATGCAGTATTACTTGAAAGGGTCTGCGTTGGCTCACCCAACCTCGCCGAACCTCTCAGCACCAAGAGTGTCCACCCTTATGTCTCAATCAGCTGTGGGTCTAGATATGGTCAATCCAGGTTGAATCACAGCCCCTGAACGAATTTTGTAAGAAATTCTCTCTCTTTCACTGTCTTTGTTTCACGGGTTTTGAAAAGTAATTTATTTTTATAATGGGGTTTAGCTGCTTTTCACGGCTGTGTTTATGCCGCTTTACACCCCCTTGACTCACTTACAGAGAGATATCAATACATAGGTTTGAAGATTCTTACTAGTCAGATATATTCTTGTGCGGTGAATAGGGGGTGTTGAGTCCAGTTCACTGAGCAAGGAATAAGTCTTGTCTCTTACATATTGGGTTTATGGAACGGTATCTGAGCTAATTTGAAACCCTTGTTTTATGCATCACCCCACCTCACCTTTCCCGTTCAGCAGCCATAGTGTGTTTCCTAAACGTGTGACTCTGTTCTGTTTTGCAATTCAGTTCAAGTGTAGCGATTTATACATTCCCTCTAGAAGTGATATCTTATGATAAGTGTCTTTTTCTGTGTGACTTATTTCACTTAGAATCGTCGTACCTAAATCCACTCATCGTGCTGCTACTAGCCTTATGACGTTGATTTCATGGCTGAGTGATATTCCATTGTACATGAGGACCACAACTTCTTTATCCATTTTTCTCTTTCCTAGGATATTTAAGGTGTAATGAAGTGGGGGTTCTTGTCAACAGAGCAGCCCTAAACTTTGGGGTGCCTGTGTCTTGCTGATTTTTAGTTTTCCCAATTTATACGCCCATGAGTGGAAGTGCCCTATGCTCTCCAAGCTGTGTTTTTTAGATGTTTCAGAACACACCGTACAGTTCTCCAGAGTGGCTGTTGGCAATTTACATCCCACCCATCAGCGTAGCAAGGCTCCCATTTCTCCATGGCCGGTCCTGCATTTCTGGTTTGGACACTTTTTTCCGCATGGCCCTTTTGCCCGCTGGGAAGCGAGACTTCTTTGGAGCGCTGATATGCCTTTCCAGGTTGCTTGGTTGGCCAAAAAGGGCGTATGCGTTTTTTCCTGAATATATTCCGGAAAAAACGCATACGCCCTTTTTGGCCAAGGGCATCATTGTCCACGTTTTGCCGCTTTTCATGTGCTTTCAAGGCGATTCGAATCTACCTCCTGAAATCTGTTTCCTGCAATTCTGCCTTGCTTTCAAAGCCTCTTCGTTGCCTTCCCTTAATATATTTCTGGACGAGAGGTATCATTTAAAACTCTGCAGGTTTGTGAATTGCAGTGCCCCTGAGCTCCATTTTTCAACTCGCTTTTTTGGGAGCTGGCCGCAAAAGCGCAGGATTGCTTCAGGCCCTCTTCTGGTTCTGGGGGGCAGGCTGAGCTTGTGCTTAATTCTTCTTCCTGATGGGAAAATAGAGTGACTTGTGCCTGTGCCAACACCTAGAGCTAGTCTCTCATTGGTTCCCCCTCTTCCCGTTCATCCTCAGGACAAATTGCTACCTGTACGGAACAGGAGGTTAAAGGTGCTGATTCTCCAAGGAGGGAGATGGCTAGTAAATCGGCTGGAATGGCGAACCCGAGCAAAGGAGATGAGAAATGAGGTGCGTTTTAGAAACCTTTCCCGATCAAACGGTGAACCATCTTCTGGGTTTCTCATGCCTGTTTTCGACGTAGGAAGATGCCCTTGAACCTGGAGATTTGGGACCCATGGGATGGGTAACATGCAGTATTACTTGAAAGGGTCTGCGTTGGCTCACCAAACCTCACCGAAACTCTCAGCCCCAAGAGTGTCCACCCTTATGTCTCAATCAGCTGTGGGTCTAGATATGGTCAATCCAGGTTGAATCACAGCCCCTGAACGAATTTTGTAAGAAATTCTCTCTCTTTCACTGTCTTTGTTTCACGGGTTTTGAAAAGTAATTTATTTTTATAATGGGGTTTAGCTGCTTTTCACGGCTGTGTTTATGCTGCTTTACACCCCCTTGACTCACTTACAGAGAGATATCAATACATAGGTTTGAAGATTCTTACTAGTCAGATATATTCTTGTGCGGTGAATAGGGGGTGTTGAGTCCAGTTCACTGAGCAAGGAATAAGTCTTGTCTCTTACATATTGGTTTTATGGAACGGTATCTGAGCTAATTTGAAACCCTTGTTTTATGCATCACCCCACCTCACCTTTCCCGTTCAGCAGCCATAGTGTGTTTCCTAAACGTATGACTCTGTTCTGTTTTGTAATTCAGTTCAAGTGTAGCGGTTTTTACATTCCCTCTAGAAGTGATATCTTATGATAAGTGTCTTTTTCTGTGTGACTTATTTCACTTAGAATCGTCGTACCTAAAACTACTCATCGTGCTGCTACTAGCCTTATAACGTGGATTTCATGGCTGAGTGATATTCCATTGTACATGAGGACCACAACTTCTTTATCCATTTTTCTCTTTCCTAGGATATTTAAGGTGTAATGAAGTGGGGGTTCTTGTCAACAGAGCAGCCCTAAACTTTGGGGTGCCTGTGTCTTGCTGATTTTTAGTTTTCCCAATTTATACGCCCATGAGTGGAAGTGCCCTATGCTCTCCAAGCTGTGTTTTTTAGATGTTTCAGAACACACCGTACACTTCTCCAGAGTGGCTGTTGGCAATTTACATCCCACCCATCAGCGTAGCAAGGCTCCCATTTCTCCATGGCCGGTCCTGCATTTCTGGTTTGGACACTTTTTTCCGCATGGCCCTTTTGCCCGCTGGGAAGCGACACTTCTTTGGAGCGCTGATTGGCCTTTCCAGGTTGCTTGGTTGGCCAAAAAGGGCGTATGCGTTTTTTCCTGAATATATTCAGGAAAAAACGCATACGCCCTTTTTGGCCAAGGGCATCATTGTCCACGTTTTGCCGCTTTTCATGTGCTTTCAAGGCGATTCGAATCTACCTCCTGAAATCTGTTTCCTGCAATTCTGCCTTGCTTTCAAAGCCTCTTCGTTGCCTTCCCTTAATATATTTGTGGACGAGAGGTATCATTTAAAACTCTGCAGGTTTGTGAATTGCAGTGCCCCTGAGCTCCATTTTTCAACTCGCTTTTTTGGGAGCTGGCCGCAAAAGCGCAGGATTGCTTCAGGCCCTCTTCTGGTTCTGGGGGGCAGGCTGAGCTTGTGCTTAATTCTTCTTCCTGATGGGAAAATAGAGTGACCTGTGCCTGTCCCAGCACCTAGAGCTAGTCTCTCATTGGTTCCCCCTCTTCCCGTTCATCCTCAGGACAAATTGCAACCTGTACGGAACAGGAGGTTAAAGGTGCTGATTCTCCAAGGAGGGAGATGGCTAGTAAATCGGCTGGAATGGCGAACCCGAGCAAAGGAGATGAGAAATGAGGTGCGTTTTAGAAACCTTTCCCGATCACACGGTGTACCATCTTCTGGGTTTCTCATGCCTGTTTTCGACGTAGGAAGATGCCCTTGAACCTGGAGATTTGGGACCCATGGGATGGGTACCATGCAGTATTACTTGAAAGGGTCTGCGTTGGCTCACCCAACCTCACCGAACCTCTCAGCCCCAAGAGTGTCCACCCTTATGTCTCAATCAGCTGTGGGTCTAGATATGGTCAATCCAGGTTGAATCACAGCCCCTGAACGAATTTTGTAAGAAATTCTCTCTCTTTCACTGTCTTTGTTTCACGGGTTTTGAAAAGTAATTTATTTTTATAATGGGGTTTAGCTGCTTTTCACGGCTGTGTTTATGCCGCTTTACACCCCCTTGACTCACTTACAGAGAGATATCAATACATAGGTTTGAAGATTCTTACTAGTCAGATATATTCTTGTGCGGTGAATAGGGGGTGTTGAGTCCAGTTCACTGAGCAAGGAATAAGTCTTGTCTCTTACATATTGGGTTTATGGAACGGTATCTGAGCTAATTTGAAACCCTTGTTTTATGCATCACCCCACCTCACCTTTCCCGTTCAGCAGCCATAGTGTGTTTCCTAAACGTATGACTCTGTTCTGTTTTGTAATTCAGTTCAAGTGTAGCGGTTTTTACATTCCCTCTAGAAGTGATATCTTATGATAAGTGTCTTTTTCTGTGTGACTTATTTCACTTAGAATCGTCGTACCTAAATCCACTCATCGTGCTGCTACTAGCCTTATGACGTGGATTTCATGGCTGAGTGATATTCCATTGTACATGAGGACCACAACTTCTTTATCCATTTTTCTCTTTCCTAGGATATTTAAGGTGTAATGAAGTGGGGGTTCTTGTCAACAGAGCAGCCCTAAACTTTGGGGTGCCTGTGTCTTGCTGATTTTTAGTTTTCCCAATTTATACGCCCATGAGTGGAAGTGCCCTATGCTCTCCAAGCTGTGTTTTTTAGATGTTTCAGAACACACCGTACACTTCTCCAGAGTGGCTGTTGGCAATTTACATCCCACCCATCAGCGTAGCAAGGCTCCCATTTCTCCATGGCCGGTCCTGCATTTCTGGTTTGGACACTTTTTTCCGCATGGCCCTTTTGCCCGCTGGGAAGCGAGACTTCTTTGGAGCGCTGATTTGCCTTTCCAGGTTGCTTGGTTGGCCAAAAAGGGCGTATGCGTTTTTTCCTGAATATATTCAGGAAAAAACGCATACGCCCTTTTTGGCCAAGGGCATCATTGTCCACGTTTTGCCGCTTTTCATGTGCTTTCAAGGCGATTCGAATCTACCTCCTGAAATCTGTTTCCTGCAATTCTGCCTTGCTTTCAAAGCCTCTTCGTTGCCTTCCCTTAATATATTTGTGGACGAGAGGTATCATTTAAAACTCTGCAGGTTTGTGAATTGCAGTGCCCCTGAGCTCCATTTTTCAACTCGCTTTTTTGGGAGCTGGCCGCAAAAGCGCAGGATTGCTTCAGGCCCTCTTCTGGTTCTGGGGGACAGGCTGAGCTTGTGCTTAATTCTTCTTCCTGATGGGAAAATAGAGTGACCTGTGCCTGTCCCAACACCTAGAGCTAGTCTCTCATTGGTTCCCCCTCTTCCCGTTCATCCTCAGGACAAATTGCAACCTGTACGGAACAGGAGGTTAAAGGTGCTGATTCTCCAAGGAGGGAGATGGCTAGTAAATCGGCTGGAATGGCGAACCCGAGCAAAGGAGATGAGAAATGAGGTGCGTTTTAGAAACCTTTCCCGATCAAACGGTGAACCATCTTCTGGGTTTCTCATGCCTGTTTTCGACGTAGGAAGATGCCCTTGAACCTGGAGATTTGGGACCCATGGGATGGGTACCATGCAGTATTACTTGAAAGGGTCTGCGTTGGCTCACCAAACCTCGCCGAACCTCTCAGCACCAAGAGTGTCCACCCTTATGTCTCAATCAGCTGTGGGTCTAGATATGGTCAATCCAGGTTGAATCACAGCCCCTGAACGAATTTTGTAAGAAATTCTCTCTCTTTCACTGTCTTTGTTTCACGGGTTTTGAAAAGTAATTTATTTTTATAATGGGGTTTAGCTGCTTTTCACGGCTGTGTTTATGCCGCTTTACACCCCCTTGACTCACTTACAGAGAGATATCAATACATAGGTTTGAAGATTCTTAGTAGTCAGATATATTCTTGTGCGGTGAATAGGAGGTGTTGAGTCCAGTTCACTGAGCAAGGAATAAGTCTTGTCTCTTACATATTGGGTTTATGGAACGGTATCTGAGCTAATTTGAAACCCTTGTTTTATGCATCACCCCACCTCACCTTTCCCGTTCAGCAGCCATAGTGTGTTTCCTAAACGTATGACTCTGTTCTGTTTTGTAATTCAGTTCAAGTGTAGCGGTTTTTACATTCCCTCTAGAAGTGATATCTTATGATAAGTGTCTTTTTCTGTGTGACTTATTTCACTTAGAATCGTCGTACCTAAATCCACTCATCGTGCTGCTACTAGCCTTATGACGTGGATTTCATGGCTGAGTGATATTCCATTGTACATGAGGACCACAACTTCTTTATCCATTTTTCTCTTTCCTAGGATATTTAAGGTGTAATGAAGTGGGGGTTCTTGTCAACAGAGCAGCCCTAAACTTTGGGGTGCCTGTGTCTTGCTGATTTTTAGTTTTCCCAATTTATACGCCCATGAGTGGAAGTGCCCTATGCTCTCCAAGCTGTGTTTTTTAGATGTTTCAGAACACACCGTACACTTCTCCAGAGTGGCTGTTGGCAATTTACATCCCACCCATCAGCGTAGCAAGGCTCCCATTTCTCCATGGCCGGTCCTGCATTTCTGGTTTGGACACTTTTTTCCGCATGGCCCTTTTGCCCGCTGGGAAGCGACACTTCTTTGGAGCGCTGATTGGCCTTTCCAGGTTGCTTGGTTGGCCAAAAAGGGCGTATGCGTTTTTTCCTGAATATATTCAGGAAAAAACGCATACGCCCTTTTTGGCCAAGGGCATCATTGTCCACGTTTTGCCGCTTTTCATGTGCTTTCAAGGCGATTCGAATCTACCTCCTGAAATCTGTTTCCTGCAATTCTGCCTTGCTTTCAAAGCCTCTTCGTTGCCTTCCCTTAATATATTTGTGGACGAGAGGTATCATTTAAAACTCTGCAGGTTTGTGAATTGCAGTGCCCCTGAGCTCCATTTTTCAACTCGCTTTTTTGGGAGCTGGCCGCAAAAGCGCAGGATTGCTTCAGGCCCTCTTCTGGTTCTGGGGGGCAGGCTGAGCTTGTGCTTAATTCTTCTTCCTGATGGGAAAATAGAGTGACCTGTGCCTGTCCCAACACCTAGAGCTAGTCTCTCATTGGTTCCCCCTCTTCCCGTTCATCCTCAGGACAAATTGCAACCTGTACGGAACAGGAGGTTAAAGGTGCTGATTCTCCAAGGAGGGAGATGGCTAGTAAATCGGCTGGAATGGCGAACCCGAGCAAAGGAGATGAGAAATGAGGTGCGTTTTAGAAACCTTTCCCGATCAAACGGTGAACCATCTTCTGGGTTTCTCATGCCTGTTTTCGACGTAGGAAGATGCCCTTGAACCTGGAGATTTGGGACCCATGGGATGGGTACCATGCAGTATTACTTGAAAGGGTCTGCGTTGGCTCACCAAACCTCGCCAAACCTCTCAGAACCAAGAGTGTCCACCCTTATGTCTCAATCAGCTGTGGGTCTAGATATGGTCAATCCAGGTTGAATCACAGCCCCTGAACGAATTTTGTAAGAAATTCTCTCTCTTTCACTGTCTTTGTTTCACGGGTTTTGAAAAGTAATTTATTTTTATAATGGGGTTTAGCTGCTTTTCACGGCTGTGTTTATGCCGCTTTACACCCCCTTGACTCACTTACAGAGAGATATCAATACATAGGTTTGAAGATTCTTACTAGTCAGATATATTCTTGTGCGGTGAATAGGGGGTGTTGAGTCCAGTTCACTGAGCAAGGAATAAGTCTTGTCTCTTACATATTGGGTTTATGGAACGGTATCTGAGCTAATTTGAAACCCTTGTTTTATGCATCACCCCACCTCACCTTTCCCGTTCAGCAGCCATAGTGTGTTTCCTAAACGTATGACTCTGTTCTGTTTTGTAATTCAGTTCAAGTGTAGCGGTTTTTACATTCCCTCTAGAAGTGATATCTTATGATAAGTGTCTTTTTCTGTGTGACTTATTTCACTTAGAATCGTCGTACCTAAATCCACTCATCGTGCTGCTACTAGCCTTATGACGTTGATTTCATGGCTGAGTGATATTCCATTGTACATGAGGACCACAACTTCTTTATCCATTTTTCTCTTTCCTAGGATATTTAAGGTATAATGAAGTGGGGGTTCTTGTCAACAGAGCAGCCCTAAACTTTGGGGTGCCTGTGTCTTGCTGATTTTTAGTTTTCCCAATTCATACGCCCATGAGTGGAAGTGCCCTATGCTCTCCAAGCTGTGTTTTTTAGATGTTTCAGAACACACCGTACACTTCTCAAGAGTGGCTGTTGGCAATTTACATCCCACCCATCAGCGTAGCAAGGCTCCCATTTCTCCATGGCCGGTCCTGCATTTCTGGTTTGGACACTTTTTTCCGCATGGCCCTTTTGCCCGCTGGGAAGCGAGACTTCTTTGGAGCGCTGATTGGCCTTTCCAGGTTGCTTGGTTGGCCATAAAGGGCGTATGCGTTTTTTCCTGAATATATTCAGGAAAAAACGCATACGCCCTTTTTGGCCAAGGGCATCATTGTCCACGTTTTGCCGCTTTTCATGTGCTTTCAAGGCGATTCGAATCTACCTCCTGAAATCTGTTTCCTGCAATTCTGCCTTGCTTTCAAAGCCTCTTCGTTGCCTTCCCTTAATATATTTGTGGACGAGAGGTATCATTTAAAACTCTGCAGGTTTGTGAATTGCAGTGCCCCTGAGCTCCATTTTTCAACTCGCTTTTTTGGGAGCTGGCCGCAAAAGCGCAGGATTGCTTCAGGCCCTCTTCTGGTTCTGGGGGGCAGGCTGAGCTTGTGCTTAATTCTTCTTCCTGATGGGAAAATAGAGTGACCTGTGCCTGTCCCAACACCTAGAGCTAGTCTCTCATTGGTTCCCCCTCTTCCCGTTCATCCTCAGGACAAATTGCAACCTGTACGGAACAGGAGGTTAAAGGTGCTGATTCTCCAAGGAGGGAGATGGCTAGTAAATCGGCTGGAATGGCGAACCCGAGCAAAGGAGATGAGAAATGAGGTGCGTTTTAGAAACCTTTCCCGATCACACGGTGTACCATCTTCTGGGTTTCTCATGCCTGTTTTCGACGTAGGAAGATGCCCTTGAACCTGGAGATTTGGGACCCATGGGACGGGTACCATGCAGTATTACTTGAAAGGGTCTGCGTTGGCTCACCCAACCTCACCGAACCTCTCAGCCCCAAGAGTGTCCACCCTTATGTCTCAATCAGCTGTGGGTCTAGATATGGTCAATCCAGGTTGAATCACAGCCCCTGAACGAATTTTGTAAGAAATTCTCTCTCTTTCACTGTCTTTGTTTCACGGGTTTTGAAAAGTAATTTATTTTTATAATGGGGTTTAGCTGCTTTTCACGGCTGTGTTTATGCCGCTTTACACCCCCTTGACTCACTTACAGAGAGATATCAATACATAGGTTTGAAGATTCTTACTAGTCAGATATATTCTTGTGCGGTGAATAGGGGGTGTTGAGTCCAGTTCACTGAAAAAGGAATAGGTCTTGTCTCTTACATATTGGGTTTATGGAACGGTATCTGAGCTAATTTGAAAACCTTGTTTTATGCATCACCCCACCTCACCTTTCCCGTTCAGCAGCCATAGTGTGTTTCCTAAACGTGTGACTCTGTTCTGTTTTGCAATTCAGTTCAAGTGTAGCGGTTTTTACATTCCCTCTAGAAGTGATATCTTATGATAAGTGTCTTTTTCTGTGTGACTTATTTCACTTAGAATCGTCGTACCTAAATCCACTCATCGTGCTGCTACTAGCCTTATGACGTTGATTTCATGGCTGAGTGATATTCCATTGTACATGAGGACCACAACTTCTTTATCCATTTTTCTCTTTCCTAGGATATTTAAGGTGTAATGAAGTGGGGGTTCTTGTCAACAGAGCAGCCCTAAACTTTGGGGTGCCTGTGTCTTGCTGATTTTTAGTTTTCCCAATTTATACGCCCATGAGTGGAAGTGCCCTATGCTCTCCAAGCTGTGTTTTTTAGATGTTTCAGAACACACCGTACACTTCTCCAGAGTGGCTGTTGGCAATTTACATCCCACCCATCAGCGTAGCAAGGCTCCCATTTCTCCATGGCCGGTCCTGCATTTCTGGTTTGGACACTTTTTTCCGCATGGCCCTTTTGCCCGCTGGGAAGCGAGACTTCTTTGGAGCGCTGATTGGCCTTTCCAGGTTGCTTGGTTGGCCAAAAAGGGCGTATGCGTTTTTTCCTGAATATATTCAGGAAAAAACGCATACGCCCTTTTTGGCCAAGGGCATCATTGTCCACGTTTGGCCGCTTTTCATGTGCTTTCAAGGCGATTCGAATCTACCTCCTGAAATCTGTTTCCTGCAATTCTGCCTTGCTTTCAAAGCCTCTTCGTTGCCTTCCCTTAATATATTTGTGGACGAGAGGTATCATTTAAAACTCTGCAGGTTTGTGAATTGCAGTGCCCCTGAGCTCCATTTTTCAACTCGCTTTTTTGGGAGCTGGCCGCAAAAGCGCAGGATTGCTTCAGGCCCTCTTCTGCTTCTGGGGGGCAGGCTGAGCTTGTGCTTAATTCTTCTTCCTGATGGGAAAATAGAGTGACCTGTGCCTGTCCCAACACCTAGAGCTAGTCTCTCATTGGTTCCCCCTCTTCCCGTTCATCCTCAGGACAAATTGCAACCTGTACGGAACAGGAGGTTAAAGGTGCTGATTCTCCAAGGAGGGAGATGGCTAGTAAATCGGCTGGAATGGCGAACCCGAGCAAAGGAGATGAGAAATGAGGTGCGTTTTAGAAACCTTTCCCGATCAAACGGTGAACCATCTTCTGGGTTTCTCATGCCTGTTTTCGACGTAGGAAGATGCCCTTGAACCTGGAGATTTGGGACCCATGGGATGGGTACCATGCAGTATTACTTGAAAGGGTCTGCGTTGGCTCACCAAACCTCGCCGAACCTCTCAGCACCAAGAGTGTCCACCCTTATGTCTCAATCAGCTGTGGGTCTAGATATGGTCAATCCAGGTTGAATCACAGC
The DNA here is from genome assembly GCF_949987535.1 of Balaenoptera acutorostrata. Taxonomy (NCBI): domain Eukaryota; kingdom Metazoa; phylum Chordata; class Mammalia; order Artiodactyla; family Balaenopteridae; genus Balaenoptera; species Balaenoptera acutorostrata. The sequence continues at coordinate 97,488 of NW_026646825.1, read as the reverse complement.
CCCTGAACGAATTTTGTAAGAAATTCTCTCTCTTTCACTGTCTTTGTTTCACGGGTTTTGAAAAGTAATTTATTTTTATAATGGGGTTTAGCTGCTTTTCACGGCTGTGTTTATGCCGCTTTACACCCCCTTGACTCACTTACAGAGAGATATCAATACATAGGTTTGAAGATTCTTAGTAGTCAGATATATTCTTGTGCGGTGAATAGGAGGTGTTGAGTCCAGTTCACTGAGCAAGGAATAAGTCTTGTCTCTTACATATTGGGTTTATGGAACGGTATCTGAGCTAATTTGAAACCCTTGTTTTATGCATCACCCCACCTCACCTTTCCCGTTCAGCAGCCATAGTGTGTTTCCTAAACGTATGACTCTGTTCTGTTTTGTAATTCAGTTCAAGTGTAGCGGTTTTTACATTCCCTCTAGAAGTGATATCTTATGATAAGTGTCTTTTTCTGTGTGACTTATTTCACTTAGAATCGTCGTACCTAAATCCACTCATCGTGCTGCTACTAGCCTTATGACGTGGATTTCATGGCTGAGTGATATTCCATTGTACATGAGGACCACAACTTCTTTATCCATTTTTCTCTTTCCTAGGATATTTAAGGTGTAATGAAGTGGGGGTTCTTGTCAACAGAGCAGCCCTAAACTTTGGGGTGCCTGTGTCTTGCTGATTTTTAGTTTTCCCAATTTATACGCCCATGAGTGGAAGTGCCCTATGCTCTCCAAGCTGTGTTTTTTAGATGTTTCAGAACACACCGTACACTTCTCCAGAGTGGCTGTTGGCAATTTACATCCCACCCATCAGCGTAGCAAGGCTCCCATTTCTCCATGGCCGGTCCTGCATTTCTGGTTTGGACACTTTTTTCCGCATGGCCCTTTTGCCCGCTGGGAAGCGAGACTTCTTTGGAGCGCTGATTTGCCTTTCCAGGTTGCTTGGTTGGCCAAAAAGGGCGTATGCGTTTTTTCCTGAATATATTCAGGAAAAAACGCATACGCCCTTTTTGGCCAAGGGCATCATTGTCCACGTTTTGCCGCTTTTCATGTGCTTTCAAGGCGATTCGAATCTACCTCCTGAAATCTGTTTCCTGCAATTCTGCCTTGCTTTCAAAGCCTCTTCGTTGCCTTCCCTTAATATATTTGTGGACGAGAGGTATCATTTAAAACTCTGCAGGTTTGTGAATTGCAGTGCCCCTGAGCTCCATTTTTCAACTCGCTTTTTTGGGAGCTGGCCGCAAAAGCGCAGGATTGCTTCAGGCCCTCTTCTGGTTCTGGGGGACAGGCTGAGCTTGTGCTTAATTCTTCTTCCTGATGGGAAAATAGAGTGACCTGTGCCTGTCCCAACACCTAGAGCTAGTCTCTCATTGGTTCCCCCTCTTCCCGTTCATCCTCAGGACAAATTGCAACCTGTACGGAACAGGAGGTTAAAGGTGCTGATTCTCCAAGGAGGGAGATGGCTAGTAAATCGGCTGGAATGGCGAACCCGAGCAAAGGAGATGAGAAATGAGGTGCGTTTTAGAAACCTTTCCCGATCAAACGGTGAACCATCTTCTGGGTTTCTCATGCCTGTTTTCGACGTAGGAAGATGCCCTTGAACCTGGAGATTTGGGACCCATGGGATGGGTACCATGCAGTATTACTTGAAAGGGTCTGCGTTGGCTCACCAAACCTCGCCGAACCTCTCAGCACCAAGAGTGTCCACCCTTATGTCTCAATCAGCTGTGGGTCTAGATATGGTCAATCCAGTTTGAATCACAGCCCCTGAACGAATTTTGTAAGAAATTCTCTCTCTTTCACTGTCTTTGTTTCACGGGTTTTGAAAAGTAATTTATTTTTATAATGGGGTTTAGCTGCTTTTCACGGCTGTGTTTATGCCGCTTTACACCCCCTTGACTCACTTACAGAGAGATATCAATACATAGGTTTGAAGATTCTTAGTAGTCAGATATATTCTTGTGCGGTGAATAGGAGGTGTTGAGTCCAGTTCACTGAGCAAGGAATAAGTCTTGTCTCTTACATATTGGGTTTATGGAACGGTATCTGAGCTAATTTGAAACCCTTGTTTTATGCATCACCCCACCTCACCTTTCCCGTTCAGCAGCCATAGTGTGTTTCCTAAACGTATGACTCTGTTCTGTTTTGTAATTCAGTTCAAGTGTAGCGGTTTTTACATTCCCTCTAGAAGTGATATCTTATGATAAGTGTCTTTTTCTGTGTGACTTATTTCACTTAGAATCGTCGTACCTAAATCCACTCATCGTGCTGCTACTAGCCTTATGACGTGGATTTCATGGCTGAGTGATATTCCATTGTACATGAGGACCACAACTTCTTTATCCATTTTTCTCTTTCCTAGGATATTTAAGGTGTAATGAAGTGGGGGTTCTTGTCAACAGAGCAGCCCTAAACTTTGGGGTGCCTGTGTCTTGCTGATTTTTAGTTTTCCCAATTTATACGCCCATGAGTGGAAGTGCCCTATGCTCTCCAAGCTGTGTTTTTTAGATGTTTCAGAACACACCGTACACTTCTCCAGAGTGGCTGTTGGCAATTTACATCCCACCCATCAGCGTAGCAAGGCTCCCATTTCTCCATGGCCGGTCCTGCATTTCTGGTTTGGACACTTTTTTCCGCATGGCCCTTTTGCCCGCTGGGAAGCGACACTTCTTTGGAGCGCTGATTGGCCTTTCCAGGTTGCTTGGTTGGCCAAAAAGGGCGTATGCGTTTTTTCCTGAATATATTCAGGAAAAAACGCATACGCCCTTTTTGGCCAAGGGCATCATTGTCCACGTTTTGCCGCTTTTCATGTGCTTTCAAGGCGATTCGAATCTACCTCCTGAAATCTGTTTCCTGCAATTCTGCCTTGCTTTCAAAGCCTCTTCGTTGCCTTCCCTTAATATATTTGTGGACGAGAGGTATCATTTAAAACTCTGCAGGTTTGTGAATTGCAGTGCCCCTGAGCTCCATTTTTCAACTCGCTTTTTTGGGAGCTGGCCGCAAAAGCGCAGGATTGCTTCAGGCCCTCTTCTGGTTCTGGGGGGCAGGCTGAGCTTGTGCTTAATTCTTCTTCCTGATGGGAAAATAGAGTGACCTGTGCCTGTCCCAACACCTAGAGCTAGTCTCTCATTGGTTCCCCCTCTTCCCGTTCATCCTCAGGACAAATTGCAACCTGTACGGAACAGGAGGTTAAAGGTGCTGATTCTCCAAGGAGGGAGATGGCTAGTAAATCGGCTGGAATGGCGAACCCGAGCAAAGGAGATGAGAAATGAGGTGCGTTTTAGAAACCTTTCCCGATCAAACGGTGAACCATCTTCTGGGTTTCTCATGCCTGTTTTCGACGTAGGAAGATGCCCTTGAACCTGGAGATTTGGGACCCATGGGATGGGTACCATGCAGTATTACTTGAAAGGGTCTGCGTTGGCTCACCAAACCTCGCCAAACCTCTCAGAACCAAGAGTGTCCACCCTTATGTCTCAATCAGCTGTGGGTCTAGATATGGTCAATCCAGGTTGAATCACAGCCCCTGAACGAATTTTGTAAGAAATTCTCTCTCTTTCACTGTCTTTGTTTCACGGGTTTTGAAAAGTAATTTATTTTTATAATGGGGTTTAGCTGCTTTTCACGGCTGTGTTTATGCCGCTTTACACCCCCTTGACTCACTTACAGAGAGATATCAATACATAGGTTTGAAGATTCTTACTAGTCAGATATATTCTTGTGCGGTGAATAGGGGGTGTTGAGTCCAGTTCACTGAGCAAGGAATAAGTCTTGTCTCTTACATATTGGGTTTATGGAACGGTATCTGAGCTAATTTGAAACCCTTGTTTTATGCATCACCCCACCTCACCTTTCCCGTTCAGCAGCCATAGTGTGTTTCCTAAACGTGTGACTCTGTTCTGTTTTGCAATTCAGTTCAAGTGTAGCGGTTTTTACATTCCCTCTAGAAGTGATATCTTATGATAAGTGTCTTTTTCTGTGTGACTTATTTCACTTAGAATCGTCGTACCTAAATCCACTCATCGTGCTGCTACTAGCCTTATGACGTTGATTTCATGGCTGAGTGATATTCCATTGTACATGAGGACCACAACTTCTTTATCCATTTTTCTCTTTCCTAGGATATTTAAGGTGTAATGAAGTGGGGGTTCTTGTCAACAGAGCAGCCCTAAACTTTGGGGTGCCTGTGTCTTGCTGATTTTTAGTTTTCCCAATTTATACGCCCATGAGTGGAAGTGCCCTATGCTCTCCAAGCTGTGTTTTTTAGATGTTTCAGAACACACCGTACACTTCTCCAGAGTGGCTGTTGGCAATTTACATCCCACCCATCAGCGTAGCAAGGCTCCCATTTCTCCATGGCCGGTCCTGCATTTCTGGTTTGGACACTTTTTTCCGCATGGCCCTTTTGCCCGCTGGGAAGCGAGACTTCTTTGGAGCGCTGATTGGCCTTTCCAGGTTGCTTGGTTGGCCAAAAAGGGCGTATGCGTTTTTTCCTGAATATATTCAGGAAAAAACGCATACGCCCTTTTTGGCCAAGGGCATCATTGTCCACGTTTTGCCGCTTTTCATGTGCTTTCAAGGCGATTCGAATCTACCTCCTGAAATCTGTTTCCTGCAATTCTGCCTTGCTTTCAAAGCCTCTTCGTTGCCTTCCCTTAATATATTTGTGGACGAGAGGTATCATTTAAAACTCTGCAGGTTTGTGAATTGCAGTGCCCCTGAGCTCCATTTTTCAACTCGCTTTTTTGGGAGCTGGCCGCAAAAGCGCAGGATTGCTTCAGGCCCTCTTCTGCTTCTGGGGGGCAGGCTGAGCTTGTGCTTAATTCTTCTTCCTGATGGGAAAATAGAGTGACCTGTGCCTGTCCCAACACCTAGAGCTAGTCTCTCATTGGTTCCCCCTCTTCCCGTTCATCCTCAGGACAAATTGCAACCTGTACGGAACAGGAGGTTAAAGGTGCTGATTCTCCAAGGAGGGAGATGGCTAGTAAATCGGCTGGAATGGCGAACCCGAGCAAAGGAGATGAGAAATGAGGTGCGTTTTAGAAACCTTTCCCGATCACACGGTGTACCATCTTCTGGGTTTCTCATGCCTGTTTTCGACGTAGGAAGATGCCCTTGAACCTGGAGATTTGGGACCCATGGGATGGGTACCATGCAGTATTACTTGAAAGGGTCTGCGTTGGCTCACCCAACCTCACCGAACCTCTCAGCCCCAAGAGTGTCCACCCTTATGTCTCAATCAGCTGTGGGTCTAGATATGGTCAATCCAGGTTGAATCACAGCCCCTGAACGAATTTTGTAAGAAATTCTCTCTCTTTCACTGTCTTTGTTTCACGGGTTTTGAAAAGTAATTTATTTTTATAATGGGGTTTAGCTGCTTTTCACGGCTGTGTTTATGCCGCTTTACACCCCCTTGACTCACTTACAGAGAGATATCAATACATAGGTTTGAAGATTCTTACTAGTCAGATATATTCTTGTGCGGTGAATAGGGGGTGTTGAGTCCAGTTCACTGAAAAAGGAATAGGTCTTGTCTCTTACATATTGGGTTTATGGAACGGTATCTGAGCTAATTTGAAAACCTTGTTTTATGCATCACCCCACCTCACCTTTCCCGTTCAGCAGCCATAGTGTGTTTCCTAAACGTGTGACTCTGTTCTGTTTTGCAATTCAGTTCAAGTGTAGCGGTTTTTACATTCCCTCTAGAAGTGATATCTTATGATAAGTGTCTTTTTCTGTGTGACTTATTTCACTTAGAATCGTCGTACCTAAATCCACTCATCGTGCTGCTACTAGCCTTATGACGTTGATTTCATGGCTGAGTGATATTCCATTGTACATGAGGACCACAACTTCTTTATCCATTTTTCTCTTTCCTAGGATATTTAAGGTGTAATGAAGTGGGGGTTCTTGTCAACAGAGCAGCCCTAAACTTTGGGGTGCCTGTGTCTTGCTGATTTTTAGTTTTCCCAATTTATACGCCCATGAGTGGAAGTGCCCTATGCTCTCCAAGCTGTGTTTTTTAGATGTTTCAGAACACACCGTACACTTCTCCAGAGTGGCTGTTGGCAATTTACATCCCACCCATCAGCGTAGCAAGGCTCCCATTTCTCCATGGCCGGTCCTGCATTTCTGGTTTGGACACTTTTTTCCGCATGGCCCTTTTGCCCGCTGGGAAGCGAGACTTCTTTGGAGCGCTGATTTGCCTTTCCAGGTTGCTTGGTTGGCCAAAAAGGGCGTATGCGTTTTTTCCTGAATATATTCAGGAAAAAACGCATACGCCCTTTTTGGCCAAGGGCATCATTGTCCACGTTTTGCCGCTTTTCATGTGCTTTCAAGGCGATTCGAATCTACCTCCTGAAATCTGTTTCCTGCAATTCTGCCTTGCTTTCAAAGCCTCTTCGTTGCCTTCCCTTAATATATTTGTGGACGAGAGGTATCATTTAAAACTCTGCAGGTTTGTGAATTGCAGTGCCCCTGAGCTCCATTTTTCAACTCGCTTTTTTGGGAGCTGGCCGCAAAAGCGCAGGATTGCTTCAGGCCCTCTTCTGCTTCTGGGGGGCAGGCTGAGCTTGTGCTTAATTCTTCTTCCTGATGGGAAAATAGAGTGACCTGTGCCTGTCCCAACACCTAGAGCTAGTCTCTCATTGGTTCCCCCTCTTCCCGTTCATCCTCAGGACAAATTGCAACCTGTACGGAACAGGAGGTTAAAGGTGCTGATTCTCCAAGGAGGGAGATGGCTAGTAAATCGGCTGGAATGGCGAACCCGAGCAAAGGAGATGAGAAATGAGGTGCGTTTTAGAAACCTTTCCCGATCACACGGTGTACCATCTTCTGAGTTTCTCATGCCTGTTTTCGACGTAGGAAGATGCCCTTGAACCTGGAGATTTGGGACCCATGGGATGGGTACCATGCAGTATTACTTGAAAGGGTCTGCGTTGGCTCACCCAACCTCACCGAACCTCTCAGCCCCAAGAGTGTCCACCCTTATGTCTCAATCAGCTGTGGGTCTAGATATGGTCAATCCAGGTTGAATCACAGCCCCTGAACGAATTTTGTAAGAAATTCTCTCTCTTTCACTGTCTTTGTTTCACGGGTTTTGAAAAGTAATTTATTTTTATAATGGGGTTTAGCTGCTTTTCACGGCTGTGTTTATGCCGCTTTACACCCCCTTGACTCACTTACAGAGAGATATCAATACATAGGTTTGAAGATTCTTACTAGTCAGATATATTCTTGTGCGGTGAATAGGGGGTGTTGAGTCCAGGTCACTGAGCAAGGAATAAGTCTTGTCTCTTACATATTGGGTTTATGGAACGGTATCTGAGCTAATTTGAAACCCTTGTTTTATGCATCACCCCACCTCACCTTTCCCGTTCAGCAGCCATAGTGTGTTTCCTAAACGTATGACTCTGTTCTGTTTTGTAATTCAGTTCAAGTGTAGCGGTTTTTACATTCCCTCTAGAAGTGATATATTATGATAAGTGTCTTTTTCTGTGTGACTTATTTCACTTAGAATCGTCGTACCTAAATCCACTCATCGTGCTGCTACTAGCCTTATGACGTTGATTTCATGGCTGAGTGATATTCCATTGTACATGAGGACCACAACTTCTTTATCCATTTTTCTCTTTCCTAGGATATTTAAGGTGTAATGAAGTGGGGGTTCTTGTCAACAGAGCAGCCCTAAACTTTGGGGTGCCTGTGTCTTGCTGATTTTTAGTTTTCCCAATTTATACGCCCATGAGTGGAAGTGCCCTATGCTCTCCAAGCTGTGTTTTTTAGATGTTTCAGAACACACCGTACACTTCTCCAGAGTGGCTGTTGGCAATTTACATCCCACCCATCAGCGTAGCAAGGCTCCCATTTCTCCATGGCCGGTCCTGCATTTCTGGTTTGGACACTTTTTTCCGCATGGCCCTTTTGCCCGCTGGGAAGCGACACTTCTTTGGAGCGCTGATTTGCCTTTCCAGGTTGCTTGGTTCGCCAAAAAGGGCGTATGCGTTTTTTCCTGAATATATTCAGGAAAAAACGCATACGCCCTTTTTGGCCAAGGGCATCATTGTCCACGTTTTGCCGCTTTTCATGTGCTTTCAAGGCGATTCGAATCTACCTCCTGAAATCTGTTTCCTGCAATTCTGCCTTGCTTTCAAAGCCTCTTCGTTGCCTTCCCTTAATATATTTCTGGACGAGAGGTATCATTTAAAACTCTGCAGGTTTGTGAATTGCAGTGCCCCTGAGCTCCATTTTTCAACTCGCTTTTTTGGGAGCTGGCCGCAAAAGCGCAGGATTGCTTCAGGCCCTCTTCTGGTTCTGGGGGGCAGGCTGAGCTTGTGCTTAATTCTTCTTCCTGATGGGAAAATAGAGTGACCTGTGCCTGTCCCAACACCTAGAGCTAGTCTCTCATTGGTTCCCCCTCTTCCCGTTCATCCTCAGGACAAATTGCAACCTGTACGGAACAGGAGGTTAAAGGTGCTGATTCTCCAAGGAGGGAGATGGCTAGTAAATCGGCTGGAATGGCGAACCCGAGCAAAGGAGATGAGAAATGAGGTGCGTTTTAGAAACCTTTCCCGATCACACGGTGTACCATCTTCTGGGTTTCTCATGCCTGTTTTCGACGTAGGAAGATGCCCTTGAACCTGGAGATTTGGGACCCATGGGATGGGTACCATGCAGTATTACTTGAAAGGGTCTGCGTTGGCTCACCCAACCTCACCGAACCTCTCAGCCCCAAGAGTGTCCACCCTTATGTCTCAATCAGCTGTGGGTCTAGATATAGTCAATCCAGGTTGAATCACAGCCCCTGAACGAATTTTGTAAGAAATTCTCTCTCTTTCACTGTCTTTGTTTCACGGGTTTTGAAAAGTAATTTATTTTTATAATGGGGTTTAGCTGCTTTTCACGGCTGTGTTTATGCCGCTTTACACCCCCTTGACTCACTTACAGAGAGATATCAATACATAGGTTTGAAGATTCTTACTAGTCAGATATATTCTTGTGCGGTGAATAGGGGGTGTTGAGTCCAGTTCACTGAAAAAGGAATAGGTCTTGTCTCTTACATATTGGGTTTATGGAACGGTATCTGAGCTAATTTGAAAACCTTGTTTTATGCATCACCCCACCTCACCTTTCCCGTTCAGCAGCCATAGTGTGTTTCCTAAACGTGTGACTCTGTTCTGTTTTGCAATTCAGTTCAAGTGTAGCGGTTTTTACATTCCCTCTAGAAGTGATATCTTATGATAAGTGTCTTTTTCTGTGTGACTTATTTCACTTAGAATCGTCGTACCTAAATCCACTCATCGTGCTGCTACTAGCCTTATGACGTTGATTTCATGGCTGAGTGATATTCCATTGTACATGAGGACCACAACTTCTTTATCCATTTTTCTCTTTCCTAGGATATTTAAGGTGTAATGAAGTGGGGGTTCTTGTCAACAGAGCAGCCCTAAACTTTGGGGTGCCTGTGTCTTGCTGATTTTTAGTTTTCCCAATTTATACGCCCATGAGTGGAAGTGCCCTATGCTCTCCAAGCTGTGTTTTTTAGATGTTTCAGAACACACCGTACACTTCTCCAGAGTGGCTGTTGGCAATTTACATCCCACCCATCAGCGTAGCAAGGCTCCCATTTCTCCATGGCCGGTCCTGCATTTCTGGTTTGGACACTTTTTTCCGCATGGCCCTTTTGCCCGCTGGGAAGTGAGACTTCTTTGGAGCGCTGATTGGCCTTTCCAGGTTGCTTGGTTGGCCAAAAAGGGCGTATGCGTTTTTTCCTGAATATATTCAGGAAAAAACGCATACGCCCTTTTTGGCCAAGGGCATCATTGTCCACGTTTTGCCGCTTTTCATGTGCTTTCAAGGCGATTCGAATCTACCTCCTGAAATCTGTTTCCTGCAATTCTGCCTTGCTTTCAAAGCCTCTTCGTTGCCTTCCCTCAATATATTTCTGGACGAGAGGTATCATTTAAAACTCTGCAGGTTTGTGAATTGCAGTGCCCCTGAGCTCCATTTTTCAACTCGCTTTTTTGGGAGCTGGCCGCAAAAGCGCAGGATTGCTTCAGGCCCTCTTCTGGTTCTGGGGGGCAGGCTGAGCTTGTGCTTAATTCTTCTTCCTGATGGGAAAATAGAGTGACCTGTGCCTGTCCCAACACCTAGAGCTAGTCTCTCATTGGTTCCCCCTCTTCCCGTTCATCCTCAGGACAAATTGCAACCTGTACGGAACAGGAGGTTAAAGGTGCTGATTCTCCAAGGAGGGAGATGGCTAGTAAATCGGCTGGAATGGCGAACCCGAGCAAAGGAGATGAGAAATGAGGTGCGTTTTAGAAACCTTTCCCGATCACACGGTGTACCATCTTCTGGGTTTCTCATGCCTGTTTTCGACGTAGGAAGATGCCCTTGAACCTGGAGATTTGGGACCCATGGGATGGGTACCATGCAGTATTACTTGAAAGGGTCTGCGTTGGCTCACCCAACCTCACCGAACCTCTCAGCCCCAAGAGTGTCCACCCTTATGTCTCAATCAGCTGTGGGTCTAGATATGGTCAATCCAGGTTGAATCACAGCCCCTGAACGAATTTTGTAAGAAATTCTCTCTCTTTCACTGTCTTTGTTTCACGGGTTTTGAAAAGTAATTTATTTTTATAATGGGGTTTAGCTGCTTTTCACGGCTGTGTTTATGCCGCTTTACACCCCCTTGACTCACTTACAGAGAGATATCAATACATAGGTTTGAAGATTCTTACTAGTCAGATATATTCTTGTGCGGTGAATAGGGGGTGTTGAGTCCAGTTCACTGAAAAAGGAATAGGTCTTGTCTCTTACATATTGGGTTTATGGAACGGTATCTGAGCTAATTTGAAAACCTTGTTTTATGCATCACCCCACCTCACCTTTCCCGTTCAGCAGCCATAGTGTGTTTCCTAAACGTGTGACTCTGTTCTGTTTTGCAATTCAGTTCAAGTGTAGCGGTTTTTACATTCCCTCTAGAAGTGATATCTTATGATAAGTGTCTTTTTCTGTGTGACTTATTTCACTTAGAATCGTCGTACCTAAATCCACTCATCGTGCTGCTACTAGCCTTATGACGTTGATTTCATGGCTGAGTGATATTCCATTGTACATGAGGACCACAACTTCTTTATCCATTTTTCTCTTTCCTAGGATATTTAAGGTGTAATGAAGTGGGGGTTCTTGTCAACAGAGCAGCCCTAAACTTTGGGGTGCCTGTGTCTTGCTGATTTTTAGTTTTCCCAATTTATACGCCCATGAGTGGAAGTGCCCTATGCTCTCCAAGCTGTGTTTTTTAGATGTTTCAGAACACACCGTACACTTCTCCAGAGTGGCTGTTGGCAATTTACATCCCACCCATCAGCGTAGCAAGGCTCCCATTTCTCCATGGCCGGTCCTGCATTTCTGGTTTGGACACTTTTTTCCGCATGGCCCTTTTGCCCGCTGGGAAGTGAGACTTCTTTGGAGCGCTGATTGGCCTTTCCAGGTTGCTTGGTTGGCCAAAAAGGGCGTATGCGTTTTTTCCTGAATATATTCAGGAAAAAACGCATACGCCCTTTTTGGCCAAGGGCATCATTGTCCACGTTTTGCCGCTTTTCATGTGCTTTCAAGGCGATTCGAATCTACCTCCTGAAATCTGTTTCCTGCAATTCTGCCTTGCTTTCAAAGCCTCTTCGTTGCCTTCCCTTAATATATTTGTGGACGAGAGGTATCATTTAAAACTCTGCAGGTTTGTGAATTGCAGTGCCCCTGAGCTCCATTTTTCAACTCGCTTTTTTGGGAGCTGGCCGCAAAAGCGCAGGATTGCTTCAGGCCCTCTTCTGCTTCTGGGGGGCAGGCTGAGCTTGTGCTTAATTCTTCTTCCTGATGGGAAAATAGAGTGACCTGTGCCTGTCCCAACACCTAGAGCTAGTCTCTCATTGGTTCCCCCTCTTCCCGTTCATCCTCAGGACAAATTGCAACCTGTACGGAACAGGAGGTTAAAGGTGCTGATTCTCCAAGGAGGGAGATGGCTAGTAAATCGGCTGGAATGGCGAACCCGAGCAAAGGAGATGAGAAATGAGGTACGTTTTAGAAACCTTTCCCGATCACACGGTGTACCATCTTCTGAGTTTCTCATGCCTGTTTTCGACGTAGGAAGATGCCCTTGAACCTGGAGATTTGGGACCCATGGGATGGGTACCATGCAGTATTACTTGAAAGGGTCTGCGTTGGCTCACCCAACCTCACCGAACCTCTCAGCCCCAAGAGTGTCCACCCTTATGTCTCAATCAGCTGTGGGTCTAGATATGGTCAATCCAGGTTGAATCACAGCCCCTGAACGTATTTTGTAAGAAATTCTCTCTCTTTCACTGTCTTTGTTTCACGGGTTTTGAAAAGTAATTTATTTTTATAATGGGGTTTAGCTGCTTTTCACGGCTGTGTTTATGCCGCTTTACACCCCCTTGACTCACTTACAGAGAGATATCAATACATAGGTTTGAAGATTCTTACTAGTCAGATATATTCTTGTGCGGTGAATAGGGGGTGTTGAGTCCAGGTCACTGAGCAAGGAATAAGTCTTGTCTCTTACATATTGGGTTTATGGAACGGTATCTGAGCTAATTTGAAAACCTTGTTTTATGCATCACCCCACCTCACCTTTCCCGTTCAGCAGCCATAGTGTGTTTCCTAAACGTGTGACTCTGTTCTGTTTTGCAATTCAGTTCAAGTGTAGCGGTTTTTACATTCCCTCTAGAAGTGATATCTTATGATAAGTGTCTTTTTCTGTGTGACTTATTTCACTTAGAATCGTCGTACCTAAATCCACTCATCGTGCTGCTACTAGCCTTATGACGTTGATTTCATGGCTGAGTGATATTCCATTGTACATGAGGACCACAACTTCTTTATCCATTTTTCTCTTTCCTAGGATATTTAAGGTGTAATGAAGTGGGGGTTCTTGTCAACAGAGCAGCCCTAAACTTTGGGGTGCCTGTGTCTTGCTGATTTTTAGTTTTCCCAATTTATACGCCCATGAGTGGAAGTGCCCTATGCTCTCCAAGCTGTGTTTTTTAGATGTTTCAGAACACACCGTACACTTCTCCAGAGTGGCTGTTGGCAATTTACATCCCACCCATCAGCGTAGCAAGGCTCCCATTTCTCCATGGCCGGTCCTGCATTTCTGGTTTGGACACTTTTTTCCGCATGGCCCTTTTGCCCGCTGGGAAGTGAGACTTCTTTGGAGCGCTGATTGGCCTTTCCAGGTTGCTTGGTTGGCCAAAAAGGGCGTATGCGTTTTTTCCTGAATATATTCAGGAAAAAACGCATACGCCCTTTTTGGCCAAGGGCATCATTGTCCACGTTTTGCCGCTTTTCATGTGCTTTCAAGGCGATTCGAATCTACCTCCTGAAATCTGTTTCCTGCAATTCTGCCTTGCTTTCAAAGCCTCTTCGTTGCCTTCCCTTAATATATTTGTGGACGAGAGGTATCATTTAAAACTCTGCAGGTTTGTGAATTGCAGTGCCCCTGAGCTCCATTTTTCAACTCGCTTTTTTGGGAGCTGGCCGCAAAAGCGCAGGATTGCTTCAGGCCCTCTTCTGCTTCTGGGGGGCAGGCTGAGCTTGTGCTTAATTCTTCTTCCTGATGGGAAAATAGAGTGACCTGTGCCTGTCCCAACACCTAGAGCTAGTCTCTCATTGGTTCCCCCTCTTCCCGTTCATCCTCAGGACAAATTGCAACCTGTACGGAACAGGAGGTTAAAGGTGCTGATTCTCCAAGGAGGGAGATGGCTAGTAAATCGGCTGGAATGGCGAACCCGAGCAAAGGAGATGAGAAATGAGGTGCGTTTTAGAAACCTTTCCCAATCAAACGTTGAACCATCTTCTGGGTTTCTCATGCCTGTTTTCGACGTAGGAAGATGCCCTTGAACCTGGAGATTTGGGACCTATGGGATGGGTACCATGCAGTATTACTTGAAAGGGTCTGCGTTGGCTCACCAAACCTCGCCGAACCTCTCAGCACCAAGAGTGTCCACCCTTATGTCTCAATCAGCTGTGGGTCTAGATATGGTCAATCCAGGTTGAATCACAGCCCCTGAACGAATTTTGTAAGAAATTCTCTCTCTTTCACTGTCTTTGTTTCACGGGTTTTGAAAAGTAATTTATTTTTATAATGGGGTTTAGCTGCTTTTCACGGCTGTGTTTATGCTGCTTTACACCCCCTTGACTCACTTACAGAGAGATATCAATACATAGGTTTGAAGATTCTTACTAGTCAGATATATTCTTGTGCGGTGAATAGGGGGTGTTGAGTCCAGTTCACTGAAAAAGGAATAGGTCTTGTCTCTTACATATTGGGTTTATGGAACGGTATCTGAGCTAATTTGAAACCCTTGTTTTATGCATCACCCCACCTCACCTTTCCCTTACAGCAGCCATAGTGTGTTTCCTAAACGTGTGACTCTGTTCTGTTTTGTAATTCAGTTCAAGTGTAGCGGTTTTTACATTCCCTCTAGAAGTGATATCTTATGATAAGTGTCTTTTTCTGTGTGACTTATTTCACTTAGAATCGTCGTACCTAAATCCACTCATCGTGCTGCTACTAGCCTTATGACGTTGATTTCATGGCTGAGTGATATTCCATTGTACATGAGGACCACAACTTCTTTATCCATTTTTCTCTTTCCTAGGATATTTAAGGTGTAATGAAGTGGGGGTTCTTGTCAACAGAGCAGCCCTAAACTTTGGGGTGCCTGTGTCTTGCTGATTTTTAGTTTTCCCAATTCATACGCCCATGAGTGGAAGTGCCCTATGCTCTCCAAGCTGTGTTTTTTAGATGTTTCAGAACACACCGTACACTTCTCCAGAGTGGCTGTTGGCAATTTACATCCCACCCATCAGCGTAGCAAGGCTCCCATTTCTCCATGGCCGGTCGTGCATTTCTGGTTTGGACACTTTTTTCCGCATGGCCCTTTTGCCCGCTGGGAAGCGAGACTTCTTTGGAGCGCTGATTGGCCTTTCCAGGTTGCTTGGTTGGCCAAAAAGGGCGTATGCGTTTTTTCCTGAATATATTCAGGAAAAAACGCATACGCCCTTTTTGGCCAAGGGCATCATTGTCCACGTTTTGCCACTTTTCATGTGCTTTCAAGGCGATTCGAATCTACCTCCTGAAATCTGTTTCCTGCAATTCTGCCTTGCTTTCAAAGCCTCTTCGTTGCCTTCCCTTAATATATTTGTGGACGAGAGGTATCATTTAAAACTCTGCAGGTTTGTGAATTGCAGTGCCCCTGAGCTCCATTTTTCAACTCGCTTTTTTGGGAGCTGGCCGCAAAAGCGCAGGATTGCTTCAGGCCCTCTTCTGCTTCTGGGGGGCAGGCTGAGCTTGTGCTTAATTCTTCTTCCTGATGGGAAAATAGAGTGACCTGTGCCTGTCCCAACACCTAGAGCTAGTCTCTCATTGGTTTCCCCTCTTCCCGTTCATCCTCAGGACAAATTGCAACCTGTAAGGAACAGGAGGTTAAAGGTGCTGATTCTCCAAGGAGGGAGATGGCTAGTAAATCGGCTGGAATGGCGAACCCGAGCAAAGGAGATGAGAAATGAGGTGCGTTTTAGAAACCTTTCCCGATCACACGGTGTACCATCTTCTGGGTTTCTCATGCCTGTTTTCGACGTAGGAAGATGCCCTTGAACCTGGAGATTTGGGACCCATGGGATGGGTACCATGCAGTATTACTTGAAAGGGTCTGCGTTGGCTCACCCAACCTCACCGAACCTCTCAGCCCCAAGAGTGTCCACCCTTATGTCTCAATCAGCTGTGGGTCTAGATATGGTCAATCCAGGTTGCATCACAGCCCCTGAACGAATTTTGTAAGAATTTCTCTCTCTTTCACTGTCTTTGTTTCACGGGTTTTGAAAAGTAATTTATTTTTATAATGGGGTTTAGCTGCTTTACACGGCTGTGTTTATTCCGCTTTACACCCCCTTGACTCACTTACAGAGAGATATCAATACATAGGTTTGAAGATTCTTACTAGTCAGATATATTCTTGTGCGGTGAATAGGGGGTGTTGAGTCCAGTTCACTGAAAAAGGAATAGGTCTTGTCTCTTACATATTGGGTTTATGGAACGGTATCTGAGCTAATTTGAAAACCTTGTTTTATGCATCATCCCACCTCACCTTTCCCGTTCAGCAGCCATAGTGTGTTTCCTAAACGTGTGACTCTGTTCTGTTTTGCAATTCAGTTCAAGTGTAGCGGTTTTTACATTCCCTCTAGAAGTGATATGTTATGATAAGTGTCTTTTTCTGTGTGACTTATTTCACTTAGAATCGTCGTACCTAAATCCACTCATCGTGCTGCTACTAGCCTTATGACGTGGATTTCATGGCTGAGTGATATTCCATTGTACATGAGGACCACAACTTCTTTATCCATTTTTCTCTTTCCTAGGATATTTAAGGTGTAATGAAGTGGGGGTTCTTGTCAACAGAGCAGCCCTAAACTTTGGGGTGCCTGTGTCTTGCTGATTTTTAGTTTTCCCAATTTATACGCCCATGAGTGGAAGTGCCCTATGCTCTCCAAGCTGTGTTTTTTAGATGTTTCAGAACACACCGTACACTTCTCCAGAGTGGCTGTTGGCAATTTACATCCCACCCATCAGCGTAGCAAGGCTCCCATTTCTCCATGGCCGGTCCTGCATTTCTGGTTTGGACACTTTTTTCCGCATGGCCCTTTTGCCCGCTGGGAAGCGAGACTTCTTTGGAGCGCTGATTTGCCTTTCCAGGTTGCTTGGTTGGCCAAAAAGGGCGTATGCGTTTTTTCCTGAATATATTCAGGAAAAAACGCATACGCCCTTTTTGGCCAAGGGCATCATTGTCCACGTTTTGCCGCTTTTCATGTGCTTTCAAGGCGATTCGAATCTACCTCCTGAAATCTGTTTCCTGCAATTCTGCCTTGCTTTCAAAGCCTCTTCGTTGCCTTCCCTTAATATATTTGTGGACGAGAGGTATCATTTAAAACTCTGCAGGTTTGTGAATTGCAGTGCCCCTGAGCTCCATTTTTCAACTCGCTTTTTTGGGAGCTGGCCGCAAAAGCGCAGGATTGCTTCAGGCCCTCTTCTGCTTCTGGGGGGCAGGCTGAGCTTGTGCTTAATTCTTCTTCCTGATGGGAAAATAGAGTGACCTGTGCCTGTCCCAACACCTAGAGCTAGTCTCTCATTGGTTCCCCCTCTTCCCGTTCATCCTCAGGACAAATTGCAACCTGTACGGAACAGGAGGTTAAAGGTGCTGATTCTCCAAGGAGGGAGATGGCTAGTAAATCGGCTGGAATGGCGAACCCGAGCAAAGGAGATGAGAAATGAGGTGCGTTTTAGAAACCTTTCCCGATCACACGGTGTACCATCTTCTGGGTTTCTCATGCCTGTTTTCGACGTAGGAAGATGCCCTTGAACCTGGAGATTTGGGACCCATGGGATGGGTACCATGCAGTATTACTTGAAAGGGTCTGCGTTGGCTCACCCAACCTCACCGAACCTCTCAGCCCCAAGAGTGTCCACCCTTATGTCTCAATCAGCTGTGGGTCTAGATATGGTCAATCCAGGTTGAATCACAGCCCCTGAACGAATTTTGTAAGAAATTCTCTCTCTTTCACTGTCTTTGTTTCACGGGTTTTGAAAAGTAATTTATTTTTATAATGGGGTTTAGCTGCTTTTCACGGCTGTGTTTATGCCGCTTTACACCCCCTTGACTCACTTACAGAGAGATATCAATACATAGGTTTGAAGATTCTTACTAGTCAGATATATTCTTGTGCGGTGAATAGGGGGTGTTGAGTCCAGGTCACTGAGCAAGGAATAAGTCTTGTCTCTTACATATTGGGTTTATGGAACGGTATCTGAGCTAATTTGAAACCCTTGTTTTATGCATCACCCCACCTCACCTTTCCCGTTCAGCAGCCATAGTGTGTTTCCTAAACGTATGACTCTGTTCTGTTTTGTAATTCAGTTCAAGTGTAGCGGTTTTTACATTCCCTCTAGAAGTGATATCTTATGATAAGTGTCTTTTTCTGTGTGACTTATTTCACTTAGAATCGTCGTACCTAAATCCACTCATCGTGCTGCTACTAGCCTTATGACGTTGATTTCATGGCTGAGTGATATTCCATTGTACATGAGGACCACAACTTCTTTATCCATTTTTCTCTTTCCTAGGATATTTAAGGTGTAATGAAGTGGGGGTTCTTGTCAACAGAGCAGCCCTAAACTTTGGGGTGCCTGTGTCTTGCTGATTTTTAGTTTTCCCAATTCATACGCCCATGAGTGGAAGTGCCCTATGCTCTCCAAGCTGTGTTTTTTAGATGTTTCAGAACACACCGTACACTTCTCCAGAGTGGCTGTTGGCAATTTACATCCCACCCATCAGCGTAGCAAGGCTCCCATTTCTCCATGGCCGGTCCTGCATTTCTGATTTGGACACTTTTTTCCGCATGGCCCTTTTGCCCGCTGGGAAGCGAGACTTCTTTGGAGCGCTGATTGGCCTTTCCAGGTTGCTTGGTTGGCCAAAAAGGGCGTATGCGTTTTTTCCTGAATATATTCAGGAAAAAACGCATACGCCCTTTTTGGCCAAGGGCATCATTGTCCACGTTTTGCCGCTTTTCATGTGCTTTCAAGGCGATTCGAATCTACCTCCTGAAATCTGTTTCCTGCAATTCTGCCTTGCTTTCAAAGCCTCTTCGTTGCCTTCCCTTAATATATTTGTGGACGAGAGGTATCATTTAAAACTCTGCAGGTTTGTGAATTGCAGTGCCCCTGAGCTCCATTTTTCAACTCGCTTTTTTGGGAGCTGGCCGCAAAAGCGCAGGATTGCTTCAGGCCCTCTTCTGGTTCTGGGGGGCAGGCTGAGCTTGTGCTTAATTCTTCTTCCTGATGGGAAAATAGAGTGACCTGTGCCTGTCCCAACACCTAGAGCTAGTCTCTCATTGGTTCCCCCTCTTCCCGTTCATCCTCAGGACAATTTGCAACCTGTACGGAACAGGAGGTTAAAGGTGCTGATTCTCCAAGGAGGGAGATGGCTAGTAAATCGGCTGGAATGGCGAACCCGAGCAAAGGAGATGAGAAATGAGGTGCGTTTTAGAAACCTTTCCCGATCACACGGTGTACCATCTTCTGGGTTTCTCATGCCTGTTTTCGACGTAGGAAGATGCCCTTGAACCTGGAGGTTTGGGACCCATGCGATGGGTACCATGCAGTATTACTTGAAAGGGTCTGCGTTGGCTCACCCAACCTCACCGAACCTCTCAGCCCCAATAGTGTCCACCCTTATGTCTCAATCAGCTGTGGGTCTAGATATGGTCAATCCAGGTTGCATCACAGCCCCTGAACGAATTTTGTAAGAATTTCTCTCTCTTTCACTGTCTTTGTTTCACAGGTTTTGAAAAGTAATTTATTTTTATAATGGGGTTTAGCTGCTTTTCACGGCTGTGTTTATGCCGCTTTACACCCCCTTGACTCACTTACAGAGAGATATCAATACATAGGTTTGAAGATTCTTACTAGTCAGATATATTCTTGTGCGGTGAATAGGGGGTGTTGAGTCCAGTTCACTGAAAAAGGAATAGGTCTTGTCTCTTACATATTGGGTTTATGGAACGGTATCTGAGCTAATTTGAAACCCTTGTTTTATGCATCACCCCACCTCACCTTTCCCGTTCAGCAGCCATAGTGTGTTTCCTAAACGTGTGACTCTGTTCTGTTTTGTAATTCAGTTCAAGTGTAGCGGTTTTTACATTCCCTCTAGAAGTGATATCTTATGATAAGTGTCTTTTTCTGTGTGACTTATTTCACTTAGAATCGTCGTACCTAAATCCACTCATCGTGCTGCTACTAGCCTTATGACGTTGATTTCATGGCTGAGTGATATTCCATTGTACATGAGGACCACAACTTCTTTATCCATTTTTCTCTTTCCTAGGATATTTAAGGTGTAATGAAGTGGGGGTTCTTGTCAACAGAGCAGCCCTAAACTTTGGGGTGCCTGTGTCTTGCTGATTTTTAGTTTTCCCAATTTATACGCCCATGAGTGGAAGTGCCCTATGCTCTCCAAGCTGTGTTTTTTAGATGTTTCAGAACACACCGTACACTTCTCCAGAGTGGCTGTTGGCAATTTACATCCCACCCATCAGCGTAGCAAGGCTCCCATTTCTCCATGGCCGGTCCTGCATTTCTGGTTTGGACACTTTTTTCCGCATGGCCCTTTTGCCCGCTGGGAAGCGAGACTTCTTTGGAGCGCTGATTTGCCTTTCCAGGTTGCTTGGTTCGCCAAAAAGGGCGTATGCGTTTTTTCCTGAATATATTCAGGAAAAAACGCATACGCCCTTTTTGGCCAAGGGCATCATTGTCCACGTTTTGCCGCTTTTCATGTGCTTTCAAGGCGATTCGAATCTACCTCCTGAAATCTGTTTCCTGCAATTCTGCCTTGCTTTCAAAGCCTCTTCGTTGCCTTCCCTTAATATATTTGTGGACGAGAGGTATCATTTAAAACTCTGCAGGTTTGTGAATTGCAGTGCCCCTGAGCTCCATTTTTCAACTCGCTTTTTTGGGAGCTGGCCGCAAAAGCGCAGGATTGCTTCAGGCCCTCTTCTGGTTCTGGGGGGCAGGCTGAGCTTGTGCTTAATTCTTCTTCCTGATGGGAAAATAGAGTGACCTGTGCCTGTCCCAACACCTAGAGCTAGTCTCTCATTGGTTCCCCCTCTTCCCGTTCATCCTCAGGACAAATTGCAACCTGTACGGAACAGGAGGTTAAAGGTGCTGATTCTCCAAGGAGGGAGATGGCTAGTAAATCGGCTGGAATGGCGAACCCGAGCAAAGGAGATGAGAAATGAGGTGCGTTTTAGAAACCTTTCCCGATCAAACGGTGAACCATCTTCTGGGTTTCTCATGCCTGTTTTCGACGTAGGAAGATGCCCTTGAACCTGGAGATATGGGACCCATGGGATGGGTACCATGCAGTATTACTTGAAAGGGTCTGCGTTGGCTCACCCAACAACACCGAACCTCTCAGCACCAAGAGTGTCCACCCTTATGTCTCAATCAGCTGTGGGTCTAGATATGGTCAATCCAGGTTGAATCACAGCCCCTGAACGAATTTTGTAAGAAATTCTCTCTCTTTCACTGTCTTTGTTTCACGGGTTTTGAAAAGTAATTTATTTTTATAATGGGGTTTAGCTGCTTTTCACGGCTGTGTTTATGCTGCTTTACACCCCCTTGACTCACTTACAGAGAGATATCAATACATAGGTTTGAAGATTCTTACTAGTCAGATATATTCTTGTGCGGTGAATAGGGGGTGTTGAGTCCAGTTCACTGAAAAAGGAATAGGTCTTGTCTCTTACATATTGGGTTTATGGAACGGTATCTGAGCTAATTTGAAACCCTTGTTTTATGCATCACCCCACCTCACCTTTCCCTTTCAGCAGCCATAGTGTGTTTCCTAAACGTGTGACTCTGTTCTGTTTTGTAATTCAGTTCAAGTGTAGCGGTTTTTACATTCCCTCTAGAAGTGATATCTTATGATAAGTGTCTTTTTCTGTGTGACTTATTTCACTTAGAATCGTCGTACCTAAATCCACTCATCGTGCTGCTACTAGCCTTATGACGTTGATTTCATGGCTGAGTGATATTCCATTGTACATGAGGACCACAACTTCTTTATCCATTTTTCTCTTTCCTAGGATATTTAAGGTGTAATGAAGTGGGGGTTCTTGTCAACAGAGCAGCCCTAAACTTTGGGGTGCCTGTGTCTTGCTGATTTTTAGTTTTCCCAATTCATACGCCCATGAGTGGAAGTGCCCTATGCTCTCCAAGCTGTGTTTTTTAGATGTTTCAGAACACACCGTACACTTCTCCAGAGTGGCTGTTGGCAATTTACATCCCACCCATCAGCGTAGCAAGGCTCCCATTTCTCCATGGCCGGTCCTGCATTTCTGATTTGGACACTTTTTTCCGCATGGCCCTTTTGCCCGCTGGGAAGCGAGACTTCTTTGGAGCGCTGATTGGCCTTTCCAGGTTGCTTGGTTGGCCAAAAAGGGCGTATGCGTTTTTTCCTGAATATATTCAGGAAAAAACGCATACGCCCTTTTTGGCCAAGGGCATCATTGTCCACGTTTTGCCACTTTTCATGTGCTTTCAAGGCGATTCGAATCTACCTCCTGAAATCTGTTTCCTGCAATTCTGCCTTGCTTTCAAAGCCTCTTCGTTGCCTTCCCTTAATATATTTGTGGACGAGAGGTATCATTTAAAACTCTGCAGGTTTGTGAATTGCAGTGCCCCTGAGCTCCATTTTTCAACTCGCTTTTTTGGGAGCTGGCCGCAAAAGCGCAGGATTGCTTCAGGCCCTCTTCTGGTTCTGGGGGGCAGGCTGAGCTTGTGCTTAATTCTTCTTCCTGATGGGAAAATAGAGTGACCTGTGCCTGTCCCAACACCTAGAGCTAGTCTCTCATTGGTTCCCCCTCTTCCCGTTCATCCTCAGGACAAATTGCAACCTGTAAGGAACAGGAGGTTAAAGGTGCTGATTCTCCAAGGAGGGAGATGGCTAGTAAATCGGCTGGAATGGCGAACCCGAGCAAAGGAGATGAGAAATGAGGTGCGTTTTAGAAACCTTTCCCGATCACACGGTGTACCATCTTCTGGGTTTCTCATGCCTGTTTTCGACGTAGGAAGATGCCCTTGAACCTGGAGATTTGGGACCCATGGGATGGGTACCATGCAGTATTACTTGAAAGGGTCTGCGTTGGCTCACCCAACCTCACCGAACCTCTCAGCCCCAAGAGTGTCCACCCTTATGTCTCAATCAGCTGTGGGTCTAGATATGGTCAATCCAGGTTGCATCACAGCCCCTGAACGAATTTTGTAAGAATTTCTCTCTCTTTCACTGTCTTTGTTTCACGGGTTTTGAAAAGTAATTTATTTTTATAATGGGGTTTAGCTGCTTTTCACGGCTGTGTTTATGCCGCTTTACACCCCCTTGACTCACTTACAGAGAGATATCAATACATAGGTTTGAAGATTCTTACTAGTCAGATATATTCTTATGCGGTGAATAGGGGATGTTGAGTCCAGTTCACTGAGCAAGGAATAAGTCTTGTCTCTTACATATTGGGTTTATGGAACGGTATCTGAGCTAATTTGAAACCCTTGTTTTATGCATCACCCCACCTCACCTTTCCCGTTCAGCATCCATAGTGTGTATTCTAAACGTGTGACTCTGTCCTGTTTTGTAATTCAGTTCAAGTGTAGCGGTTTTTACTTTCCCTCTAGAAGTGATATCTTATGATAAGTGTCTTTTTCTGTGTGACTTATTTCACTTAGAATCGTCGTACCTAAATCCACTCATCGTGCTGCTACTAGCCTTATGACGTTGATTTCATGGCTGAGTGATATTCCATTGTACATGAGGACCACAACTTCTTTATCCATTTTTCTCTTTCCTAGGATATTTAAGGTGTAATGAAGTGGGGGTTCTTGTCAACAGAGCAGCCCTAAACTTTGGGGTGCCTGTGTCTTGCTGATTTTTAGTTTTCCCAATTTATACGCCCATGAGTGGAAGTGCCCTATGCTCTCCAAGCTGTGTTTTTTAGATGTTTCAGAACACACCGTACACTTCTCCAGAGTGGCTGTTGGCAATTTACATCCCACCCATCAGCGTAGCAAGGCTCCCATTTCTCCATGGCCGGTCCTGCATTTCTGGTTTGGACACTTTTTTCCGCATGGCCCTTTTGCCCGCTGGGAAGCGAGACTTCTTTGGAGCGTGATTGGCCTTTCCAGGTTGCTTGGTTGGCCAAAAAGGGCGTATGCGTTTTTTCCTGAATATATTCAGGAAAAAACGCATACGCCCTTTTTGGCCAAGGGCATCATTGTCCACGTTTTGCCGCTTTTCATGTGCTTTCAAGGCGATTCGAATCTACCTCTTGAAATCTGTTTCCTGCAATTCTGCCTTGCTTTCAAAGCCTCTTCTTTGCCTTCCCTTAATATATTTGTGGACGAGAGGTATCATTTATAACTCTGCAGGTTTGTGAATTGCAGTGCCCCTGAGCTCCATTTTTCAACTCGCTTTTTTGGGAGCTGGCCGCAAAAGCGCAGGATTGCTTCAGGCCCTCTTCTGGTTCTGGGGGGCAGGCTGAGCTTGTGCTTAATTCTTCTTCCTGATGGGAAAATAGAGTGACCTGTGCCTGTCCCAACACCTAGAGCTAGTCTCTCATTGGTTCCCCCTCTTCCCGTTCATCCTCAGGACAAATTGCAACCTGTACGGAACAGGAGGTTAAAGGTGCTGATTCTCCAAGGAGGGAGATGGCTAGTAAATCGGCTGGAATGGCGAACCCGAGCAAAGGAGATGAGAAATGAGGTGCGTTTTAGAAACCTTTCCCGATCACACGGTGAACCATCTTCTGGGTTTCTCATGCCTGTTTTCGACGTAGGAAGATGCCCTTGAACCTGGAGATTTGGGACCCATGGGATGGGTACCATGCAGTATTACTTGAAAGGGTCTGCGTTGGCTCACCAAACCTCGCCGAACCTCTCAGCACCAAGAGTGTCCACCCTTATGTCTCAATCAGCTGTGGGTCTAGATATGGTCAATCCAGGTTGAATCACAGCCCCTGAACGAATTTTGTAAGAAATTCTCTCTCTTTCACTGTCTTTGTTTCACGGGTTTTGAAAAGTAATTTATTTTTATAATGGGGTTTAGCTGCTTTTCACGGCTGTGTTTATGCCGCTTTACACCCCCTTGACTCACTTACAGAGAGATATCAATACATAGGTTTGAAGATTCTTACTAGTCAGATATATTCTTGTGCGGTGAATAGGGGGTGTTGAGTCCAGTTCACTGAGCAAGGAATAAATCTTGTCTCTTACATATTGGGTTTATGGAACGGTATCTGAGCTAATTTGAAACCCTTGTTTTATGCATCACCCCACCTCACCTTTCCCGTTCAGCAGCCATAGTGTGTTTCCTAAACGTGTGACTCTGTTCTGTTTTGTAATTCAGTTCAAGTGTAGCGGTTTTTACATTCCCTCTAGAAGTGATATCTTATGATAAGTGTCTTTTTCTGTGTGACTTATTTCACTTAGAATCGTCGTACCTAAATCCACTCATCGTGCTGCTACTAGCCTTATGACGTTGATTTCATGGCTGAGTGATATTCCATTGTACATGAGGACCACAACTTCTTTATCCATTTTTCTCTTTCCTAGGATATTTAAGGTGTAATGAAGTGGGGGTTCTTGTCAACAGAGCAGCCCTAAACTTTGGGGTGCCTGTGTCTTGCTGATTTTTAGTTTTCCCAATTTATACGCCCATGAGTGGAAGTGCCCTATGCTCTCCAAGCTGTGTTTTTTAGATGTTTCAGAACACACCGTACACTTCTCCAGAGTGGCTGTTGGCAATTTACATCCCACCCATCAGCGTAGCAAGGCTCCCATTTCTCCATGGCCGGTCCTGCATTTCTGGTTTGGACACTTTTTTCCGCATGGCCCTTTTGCCCGCTGGGAAGCGAGACTTCTTTGGAGCGCTGATTTGCCTTTCCAGGTTGCTTGGTTGGCCAAAAAGGGCGTATGCGTTTTTTCCTGAATATATTCAGGAAAAAACGCATACGCCCTTTTTGGCCAAGGGCATCATTGTCCACGTTTTGCCGCTTTTCATGTGCTTTCAAGGCGATTCGAATCTACCTCTTGAAATCTGTTTCCTGCAATTCTGCCTTGCTTTCAAAGCCTCTTCGTTGCCTTCCCTTAATATATTTGTGGACGAGAGGTATCATTTAAAACTCTGCAGGTTTGTGAATTGCAGTGCCCCTGAGCTCCATTTTTCAACTCGCTTTTTTGGGAGCTGGCCGCAAAAGCGCAGGATTGCTTCAGGCCCTCTTCTGGTTCTGGGGGGCAGGCTGAGCTTGTGCTTAATTCTTCTTCCTGATGGGAAAATAGAGTGACCTGTGCCTGTCCCAACACCTAGAGCTAGTCTCTCATTGGTTCCCCCTCTTCCCGTTCATCCTCAGGACAAATTGCAACCTGTACGGAACAGGAGGTTAAAGGTGCTGATTCTCCAAGGAGGGAGATGGCTAGTAAATCGGCTGGAATGGCGAACCCGAGCAAAGGAGATGAGAAATGAGGTGCGTTTTAGAAACCTTTCCCGATCAAACGGTGAACCATCTTCTGGGTTTCTCATGCCTGTTTTCGACGTAGGAAGATGCCCTTGAACCTGGAGATTTGGGACCCATGGGATGGGTACCATGCAGTATTACTTGAAAGGGTCTGCGTTGGCTCACCAAACCTCGCCGAACCTCTCAGCACCAAGAGTGTCCACCCTTATGTCTCAATCAGCTGTGGGTCTAGATATGGTCAATCCAGGTTGAATCACAGCCCCTGAACGAATTTTGTAAGAAATTCTCTCTCTTTCACTGTCTTTGTTTCACGGGTTTTGAAAAGTAATTTATTTTTATAATGGGGTTTAGCTGCTTTTCACGGCTGTGTTTATGCCGCTTTACACCCCCTTGACTCACTTACAGAGAGATATCAATACATAGGTTTGAAGATTCTTACTAGTCAGATATATTCTTGTGCGGTGAATAGGGGGTGTTGAGTCCAGTTCACTGAGCAAGGAATAAGTCTTGTCTCTTACATATTGGGTTTATGGAACGGTATCTGAGCTAATTTGAAACCCTTGTTTTATGCATCACCCCACCTCACCTTTCCCGTTCAGCAGCCATAGTGTGTTTCCTAAACGTATGACTCTGTCCTGTTTTGTAATTCAGTTCAAATGTAGCGGTTTTTACTTTCCCTCTAGAAGTGATATCTTATGATAAGTGTCTTTTTCTTTGTGACTTATTTCACTTAGAATCGTCATACCTAAATCCACTCATCGTGCTGCTACTAGCCTTATGACGTTGATTTCATGGCTGAGTGATATTCCATTGTACATGAGGACCACAACTTCTTTATCCATTTTTCTCTTTCCTAGGATATTTAAGGTGTAATGAAGTGGGGGTTCTTGTCAACAGAGCAGCCCTAAACTTTGGGGTGCCTGTGTCTTGCTTTTTTTTAGTTTTCCCAATTTATACGCCCATGAGTGGAAGTGCCCTATGCTCTCCAAGCTGTGTTTTTTAGATGTTTCAGAACACACCGTACACTTCTCCAGAGTGGCTGTTGGCAATTTACATCACACCCATCAGCGTAGCAAGGCTCCCATTTCTCCATGGCCGGTCCTGCATTTCTGGTTTGGACACTTTTTTCCGCATGGCCCTTTTGCCCGCTGGGAAGCGAGACTTCTTTGGAGCGCTGATTGGCCTTTCCAGGTTGCTTGGTTGGCCAAAAAGGGCGTATGCGTTTTTTCCTGAATATATTCAGGAAAAAACGCATACGCCCTTTTTGGCCAAGGGCATCATTGTACATTTTTTGCCGCTTTTCATGTGCTTTCAAGGCGATTCGAATCTACCTCCTGAAATCTGTTTCCTGCAATTCTGCCTTGCTTTCAAAGCCTCTTCGTTGCCTTCCCTTAATATATTTGTGGACGAGAGGTATCATTTAAAACTCTGCAGGTTTGTGAATTGCAGTGCCCCTGAGCTCCATTTTTCAACTCGCTTTTTTGGGAGCTGGCCGCAAAAGCGCAGGATTGCTTCAGGCCCTCTTCTGGTTCTGGGGGGCAGGCTGAGCTTGTGCTTAATTCTTCTTCCTGATGGGAAAATAGAGTGACCTGTACCTGTCCCAACACCTAGAGCTAGTCTCTCATTGGTTCCCCCTCTTCCCGTTCATCCTCAGGACATATTGCAACCTGTACGGAACAGGAGGTTAAAGGTGCTGATTCTCCAAGGAGGGAGATGGCTAGTAAATCGGCTGGAATGGCGAACCCGAGCCAAGGAGATGAGAAATGAGGTGCGTTTTAGAAACCTTTCCCGATCACACGGTGTACCATCTTCTGGGTTTCTCATGCCTGTTTTCGACGTAGGAAGATGCCCTTGAACCTGGAGATTTGGGACCCATGGGATGGGTACCATGCAGTATTACTTGAAAGGGTCTGCGTTGCCTCACCCAACCTCACCGAACGTCTCAGCCCCAAGAGTGTCCACCCTTATGTCTCAATCAGCTGTGGGTCTAGATATTGTCAATCCAGGTTGCATCACAGCCCCTGAACGAATTTTGTAAGAATTTCTCTCTCTTTCACTGTCTTTGTTTCACGGGTTTTGAAAAGTAATTTATTTTTATAATGGGGTTTAGCTGCTTTTCACGGCTGTGTTTATGCCGCTTTACACCGCCTTGACTCACTTACAGAGAGATATCAATACATAGGTTTGAAGATTCTTACTAGTCAGATATATTCTTGTGCGGTGAATAGGGGGTGTTGAGTCCAGTTCACTGAAAAAGGAATAGGTCTTGTCTCTTACATATTGGGTTTATGGAACGGTATCTGAGCTAATTTGAAACCCTTGTTTTATGCATCACCCCACCTCACCTTTCCCGTTCAGCAGCCATAGTGTGTTTCCTAAACGTGTGACTCTGTCCTGTTTTGTAATTCAGTTCAAGTGTAGCGGTTTTTACATTCCCTCTAGAAGTGATATCTTATGATAAGTGTCTTTTTCTGTGTGACTTATTTCACTTAGAATCGTCGTACCTAAATCCACTCATCGTGCTGCTACTAGCCTTATGACGTTGATTTCATGGCTGAGTGATATTCCATTGTACATGAGGACCACAACTTCTTTATCCATTTTTCTCTTTCCTAGGATATTTAAGGTGTAATGACGTGGGGGTTCTTGTCAACAGAGCAGCCCTAAACTTTGGGGTGCCTGTGTCTGGCTGATTTTTAGTTTTCCCAATTTATACGCCCATGAGTGGAAGTGCCCTATGCTCTCCAAGCTGTGTTTTTTAGATGTTTCAGAACACACCGTACACTTCTCCAGAGTGGCTGTTGGCAATTTACATCACACCCATCAGCGTAGCAAGGCTCCCATTTCTCCATGGCCGGTCCTGCATTTCTGGTTTGGACACTTTTTTCCGCATGGCCCTTTTGCCCGCTGGGAAGCGAGACTTCTTTGGAGCGCTGATTGGCCTTTCCAGGTTGCTTGGTTGGCCAAAAAGGGCGTATGCGTTTTTTCCTGAATATATTCAGGAAAAAACGCATACGCCCTTTTTGGCCAAGGGCATCATTGTCCATTTTTTGCCGCTTTTCATGTGCTTTCAAGGCGATTCGAATCTACCTCCTGAAATCTGTTTCCTGCAATTCTGCCTTGCTTTCAAAGCCTCTTCGTTGCCTTCCCTTAATATATTTGTGGACGAGAGGTATCATTTAAAACTCTGCAGGTTTGTGAATTGCAGTGCCCCTGAGCTCCATTTTTCAACTCGCTTTTTTGGGAGCTGGCCGCAAAAGCGCAGGATTGCTTCAGGCCCTCTTCTGGTTCTGGGGGGCAGGCTGAGCTTGTGCTTAATTCTTCTTCCTGATGGGAAAATAGAGTGACCTGTACCTGTCCCAACACCTAGAGCTAGTCTCTCATTGGTTCCCCCTCTTCCCGTTCATCCTCAGGACATATTGCAACCTGTACGGAACAGGAGGTTAAAGGTGCTGATTCTCCAAGGAGGGAGATGGCTAGTAAATCGGCTGGAATGGCGAACCCGAGCCAAGGAGATGAGAAATGAGGTGCGTTTTAGAAACCTTTCCCGATCACACGGTGTACCATCTTCTGGGTTTCTCATGCCTGTTTTCGACGTAGGAAGATGCCCTTGAACCTGGAGATTTGGGACCCATGGGATGGGTACCATGCAGTATTACTTGAAAGGGTCTGCGTTGCCTCACCCAACCTCACCGAACGTCTCAGCCCCAAGAGTGTCCACCCTTATGTCTCAATCAGCTGTGGGTCTAGATATTGTCAATCCAGGTTGCATCACAGCCCCTGAACGAATTTTGTAAGAATTTCTCTCTCTTTCACTGTCTTTGTTTCACGGGTTTTGAAAAGTAATTTATTTTTATAATGGGGTTTAGCTGCTTTTCACGGCTGTGTTTATGCCGCTTTACACCGCCTTGACTCACTTACAGAGAGATATCAATACATAGGTTTGAAGATTCTTACTAGTCAGATATATTCTTGTGCGGTGAATAGGGGGTGTTGAGTCCAGTTCACTGAAAAAGGAATAGGTCTTGTCTCTTACATATTGGGTTTATGGAACGGTATCTGAGCTAATTTGAAACCCTTGTTTTATGCATCACCCCACCTCACCTTTCCCGTTCAGCAGCCATAGTGTGTTTCCTAAACGTGTGACTCTGTCCTGTTTTGTAATTCAGTTCAAGTGTAGCGGTTTTTACATTCCCTCTAGAAGTGATATCTTATGATAAGTGTCTTTTTCTGTGTGACTTATTTCACTTAGAATCGTCGTACCTAAATCCACTCATCGTGCTGCTACTAGCCTTATGACGTTGATTTCATGGCTGAGTGATATTCCATTGTACATGAGGACCACAACTTCCTTATCCATTTTTCTCTTTCCTAGGATATTTAAGGTGTAATGACGTGGGGGTTCTTGTCAACAGAGCAGCCCTAAACTTTGGGGTGCCTGTGTCTGGCTGATTTTTAGTTTTCCCAATTTATACGCCCATGAGTGGAAGTGCCCTATGCTCTCCAAGCTGTGTTTTTTAGATGTTTCAGAACACACCGTACAGTTCTCCAGAGTGGCTGTTGGCAATTTACATCCCACCCATCAGCGAAGCAAGGCTCCCATTTCTCCATGGCCGGTCCTGCATTTCTGGTTTGGACACTTTTTTCCGCATGGCCCTTTTGCCCGCTGGGAAGCGAGACTTCTTTGGAGCGCAGATTTGCCTTTCCAGGTTGCTTGGTTGGCCAAAAAGGGCGTATGCGTTTTTTCCTGAATATATTCAGGAAAAAACGCATACGCCCTTTTTGGCCAAGGGCATCATTGTCCACGTTTGGCCGCTTTTCATGTGCTTTCAAGGCGATTCGAATCTACCTCCTGAAATCTGTTTCCTGCAATTCTGCCTTGCTTTCAAAGCCTCTTCGTTGCCTTCCCTTAATATATTTGTGGACGAGAGGTATCATTTAAAACTCTGCAGGTTTGTGAATTGCAGTGCCCCTGAGCTCCATTTTTCAACTCGCTTTTTTGGGAGCTGGCCGCAAAAGCGCAGGATTGCTTCAGGCCCTCTTCTGGTTCTGGGGGGCAGGCTGAGCTTGTGCTTAATTCTTCTTCCTGATGGGAAAATAGAGTGACCTGTGCCTGTCCCAACACCTAGAGCTAGTCTCTCATTGGTTCCCCCTCTTCCCGTTCATCCTCAGGACAAATTGCAACCTGTACGGAACAGGAGGTTAAAGGTGCTGATTCTCCAAGGAGGGAGATGGCTAGTAAATCGGCTGGAATGGCGAACCCGAGCAAAGGAGATGAGAAATGAGGTGCGTTTTAGAAACCTTTCCCGATCACACGGTGTACCATCTTCTGGGTTTCTCATGCATGTTTTCGACGTAGGAAGATGCCCTTGAACCTGGAGATTTGGGACCCATGGGATGGGTACCATGCAGTATTACTTGAAAGGGTCTGGGTTGGCTCACCCAACCTCACCGAACCTCTCAGCCCCAAGAGTGTCCACCCTTATGTTCCAATCAGCTGTGTGTCTGGATATGGTCAATCCAGGTTGAATCACAGCCCCTGAACGAATTTTGTAAGAATTTCTCTCTCTTTCACTGTCTTTGTTTCACGGGTTTTGAAAAGTAATTTATTTTTATAATGGGGTTTAGCTGCTTTTCACGGCTGTGTTTATGCCGCTTTACACCGCCTTGACTCACTTACAGAGAGATATCAATACATAGGTTTGAAGATTCTTACTAGTCAGATATATTCTTGTGCGGTGAATAGGGGGTGTTGAGTCCAGTTCACTGAAAAAGGAATAGGTCTTGTCTCTTACATATTGGGTTTATGGAACGGTATCTGAGCTAATTTGAAACCCTTGTTTTATGCATCACCCCACCTCACCTTTCCCGTTCAGCAGCCATAGTGTGTTTCCTAAACGTGTGACTCTGTCCTGTTTTGTAATTCAGTTCAAGTGTAGCGGTTTTTACATTCCCTCTAGAAGTGATATCTTATGATAAGTGTCTTTTTCTGTGTGACTTATTTCACTTAGAATCGTCGTACCTAAATCCACTCATCGTGCTGCTACTAGCCTTATGACGTTGATTTCATGGCTGAGTGATATTCCATTGTACATGAGGACCACAACTTCTTTATCCATTTTTCTCTTTCCTAGGATATTTAAGGTGTAATGACGTGGGGGTTCTTGTCAACAGAGCAGCCCTAAACTTTGGGGTGCCTGTGTCTGGCTGATTTTTAGTTTTCCCAATTTATACGCCCATGAGTGGAAGTGCCCTATGCTCTCCAAGCTGTGTTTTTTAGATGTTTCAGAACACACCGTACACTTCTCCAGAGTGGCTGTTGGCAATTTACATCCCACCCATCAGCGTAGCAAGGCTCCCATTTCTCCATGGCCGGTCCTGCATTTCTGGTTTGGACACTTTTTTCCGCATGGCCCTTTTGCCCGCTGGGAAGCGAGACTTCTTTGGAGCGCTGATTGGCCTTTCCAGGTTGCTTGGTTGGCCAAAAAGGGCGTATGCGTTTTTTCCTGAATATATTCAGGAAAAAACGCATACGCCCTTTTTGGCCAAGGGCATCATTGTCCACGTTTTGCCGCTTTTCATGTGCTTTCAAGGCGATTCGAATCTACCTCTTGAAATCTGTTTCCTGCAATTCTGCCTTGCTTTCAAAGCCTCTTCGTTGCCTTCCCTTAATATATTTGTGGACGAGAGGTATCATTTAAAACTCTGCAGGTTTGTGAATTGCAGTGCCCCTGAGCTCCATTTTTCAACTCGCTTTTTTGGGAGCTGGCCGCAAAAGCGCAGGATTGCTTCAGGCCCTCTTCTGGTTCTGGGGGGCAGGCTGAGCTTGTGCTTAATTCTTCTTCCTGATGGGAAAATAGAGTGACCTGTGCCTGTCCCAACACCTAGAGCTAGTCTCTCATTGGTTCCCCCTCTTCCCGTTCATCCTCAGGACAAATTGCAACCTGTACGGAACAGGAGGTTAAAGGTGCTGATTCTCCAAAGAGGGAGATGGCTAGTAAATCGGCTGGAATGGCGAACCCGAGCAAAGGAGATGAGAAATGAGGTGCGTTTTAGAAACCTTTCCCGATCACACGGTGTACCATCTTCTGGGTTTCTCATGCATGTTTTCGAGGTGGGAAGTTGCCCTTGAACCTGGAGATTTGGGACCCATGGGATGGGTACCATGCAGTATTACTTGAAAGGGTCTGCGTTGGCTCACCCAACCTCACCGAACCTCTCAGCCCCAAGAGTGTCCACCCTTATGTCTCAATCAGCTGTGTGTCTGGATATGGTCAATCCAGGTTGCATCACAGCCCCTGAACGAATTTTGTAAGAATTTCACTCTCTTTCACTGTCTTTGTTTCACGGGTTTTGAAAAGTAATTTATTTTTATAATGGGGTTTAGCTGCTTTTCACGGCTGTGTTTATGCCGCTTTACACCCCCTTGACTCACTTACAGAGAGATATCAATACATAGGTTTGAAGATTCTTACTAGTCAGATATATTCTTGTGCGGTGAATAGGGGGTGTTTAGTCCAGTTCACTGAAAAAGGAATAGGTCTTGTCTCTTACATATTGGGTTTATGGAACGGTATCTGAGCTAATTTGAAACCCTTGTTTTATGCATCACCCCACCTCACCTTTCCCGTTCAGCAGCCATAGTGTGTTTCCTAAACGTGTGACTCTGTCCTGTTTTGTAATTCAGTTCAAGTGTAGCGGTTTTTACATTCCCTCTAGAAGTGATATCTTATGATAAGTGTCTTTTTCTGTGTGACTTATTTCACTTAGAATCGTCGTACCTAAATCCACTCATCGTGCTGCTACTAGCCTTATGACGTTGATTTCATGGCTGAGTGATATTCCATTGTACATGAGGACCACAACTTCTTTATCCATTTTTCTCTTTCCTAGGATATTTAACGTGTAATGACGTGGGGGTTCTTGTCAACAGAGCAGCCCTAAACATTGGGGTGCCTGTGTCTGGCTGATTTTTAGTTTTCCCAATTTATACGCCCATGAGTGGAAGTGCCCTATGCTCTCCAAGCTGTGTTTTTTAGATGTTTCAGAACACACCGTACAGTTCTCCAGAGTGGCTGTTGGCAATTTACATCCCACCCATCAGCGTAGCAAGGCTCCCATTTCTCCATGGCCGGTCCTGCATTTCTGGTTTGGACACTTTTTTCCGCATGGCCCTTTTGCCCGCTGGGAAGCGAGACTTCTTTGGAGCGCAGATTTGCCTTTCCAGGTTGCTTGGTTGGCCAAAAAGGGCGTATGCGTTTTTTCCTGAATATATTCAGGAAAAAACGCATACGCCCTTTTTGGCCAAGGGCATCATTGTCCACGTTTGGCCGCTTTTCATGTGCTTTCAAGGCGATTCGAATCTACCTCCTAAAATCTGTTTCCTGCAATTCTGCCTTGCTTTCAAAGCCTCTTCGTTGCCTTCCCTTAATATATTTGTGGACGAGAGGTATCATTTAAAACTCTGCAGGTTTGTGAATTGCACTGCCCCTGAGCTCCATTTTTCAACTCGCTTTTTTGGGAGCTGGCCGCAAAAGCGCAGGATTTTTCAGGCCCTCTTCTGGTTCTGGGGGGCAGGCTGTGCTTGTGCTTAATTCTTCTTCCTGATGGGAAAATAGAGTGACCTGTGCCTGTCCCAACACCTAGAGCTAGTCTCTCATTGGTTCCCCCTCTTCCCGTTCATCCTCAGGACAAATTGCAACCTGTACGGAACAGGAGGTTAAAGGTGCTGATTCTCCAAGGAGGGAGATGGCTAGTAAATCGGCTGGAATGGCGAACCAGAGCAAAGGAGATGAGAAATGAGGTGCGTTTTAGAAACCTTTCCCGATCACACGGTGTACCATCTTCTGGGTTTCTCATGCCTGTTTTCGACGTAGGAAGATGCCCTTGAACCTGGAGATTTGGGACCCATGGGATGGGTACCATGCAGTATTACTTGAAAGGGTCTGCGTTGGCTCACCAAACCTCGCCGAACCTCTCAGCACCAAGAGTGTCCACCCTTATGTCTCAATCAGCTGTGGGTCTAGATATGGTCAATCCAGGTTGAATCACAGCCCCTGAACGAATTTTGTAAGAAATTCTCTCTCTTTCACTGTCTTTGTTTCACGGGTTTTGAAAAGTAATTTATTTTTATAATGGGGTTTAGCTGCTTTTCACGGCTGTGTTTATGCCGCTTTACACCCCCTTGACTCACTTACAGAGAGATATCAATACATAGGTTTGAAGATTCTTACTAGTCAGATATATTCTTGTGCGGTGAATAGGGGGTGTTGAGTCCAGTTCACTGAGCAAGGAATAAGTCTTGTCTCTTACATATTGGGTTTATGGAACGGTATCTGAGCTAATTTGAAACCCTTGTTTTATGCATCACCCCACCTCACCTTTCCCGTTCAGCAGCCATAGTGTGTTTCCTAAACGTGTGACTCTGTCCTGTTTTGTAATTCAGTTCAAGTGTAGCGGTTTTTACATTCCCTCTAGAAGTGATATCTTATGATAAGTGTCTTTTTCTGTGTGACTTATTTCACTTAGAATCGTCGTACCTAAATCCACTCATCGTGCTGCTACTAGCCTTATGACGTTGATTTCATGGCTGAGTGATATTCCATTGTACATGAGGACCACAACTTCTTTATCCATTTTTCTCTTTCCTAGGATATTTAAGGTGTAATGAAGTGGGGGTTCTTGTCAACAGAGCAGCCCTAAACTTTGGGGTGCCTGTGTCTGGCTGATTTTTAGTTTTCCCAATTTATACGCCCATGAGTGGAAGTGCCCTATGCTCTCCAAGCTGTGTTTTTTAGATGTTTCAGAACACACCGTACACTTCTCCAGAGTGGCTGTTGGCAATTTACATCCCACCCATCAGCGTAGCAAGGCTCCCATTTCTCCATGGCCGGTCCTGCATTTCTGGTTTGGACACTTTTTTCCGCATGGCCCTTTTGCCCGCTGGGAAGCGAGACTTCTTTGGAGCGCTGATTGGCCTTTCCAGGTTGCTTGGTTGGCCAAAAAGGGCGTATGCGTTTTTTCCTGAATATATTCAGGAAAAAACGCATACGCCCTTTTTGGCCAAGGGCATCATTGTCCACGTTTTGCCGCTTTTCATGTGCTTTCAAGGCGATTCGAATCTACCTCTTGAAATCTGTTTCCTGCAATTCTGCCTTGCTTTCAAAGCCTCTTCGTTGCCTTCCCTTAATATATTTGTGGACGAGAGGTATCATTTAAAACTCTGCAGGTTTGTGAATTGCAGTGCCCCTGAGCTCCATTTTTCAACTCGCTTCTTTGGGAGCTGGCCGCAAAAGCGCAGGATTGCTTCAGGCCCTCTTCTGGTTCTGGGGGGCAGGCTGAGCTTGTGCTTAATTCTTCTTCCTGATGGGAAAATAGAGTGACCTGTGCCTGTCCCAACACCTAGAGCTAGTCTCTCATTGGTTCCCCCTCTTCCCGTTCATCCTCAGGACAAATTGCAACCTGTACGGAACAGGAGGTTAAAGGTGCTGATTCTCCAAAGAGGGAGATGGCTAGTAAATCGGCTGGAATGGCGAACCCGAGCAAAGGAGATCAGAAATGAGGTGCGTTTTAGAAACCTTTCCCGATCACACGGTGTACCATCTTCTGGGTTTCTCATGCATGTTTTCGAGGTGGGAAGTTGCCCTTGAACCTGGAGATTTGGGACCCATGGGATGGGTACCATGCAGTATTACTTGAAAGGGTCTGCGTTGGCTCACCCAACCTCACCGAACCTCTCAGCCCCAAGAGTGTCCACCCTTATGTCTCAATCAGCTGTGTGTCTGGATATGGTCAATCCAGGTTGAATCACAGCCCCTGAACGAATTTTGTAAGAATTTCTCTCTCTTTCACTGTCTTTGTTTCACGGGTTTTGAAAAGTAATTTATTTTTATAATGGGGTTTAGCTGCTTTTCACGGCTGTGTTTATGCCGCTTTACACCCCCTTGACTCACTTACAGAGAGATATCAATACATAGGTTTGAAGATTCTTACTAGTCAGATATATTCTTGTGCGGTGAATAGGGGGTGTTGAGTCCAGTTCACTGAAAAAGGAATAGGTCTTGTCTCTTACATATTGGGTTTATGGAACGGTATCTGAGCTAATTTGAAACCCTTGTTTTATGCATCACCCCACCTCACCTTTCCCGGTCAGCAGCCATAGTGTGTTTCCTAAACGTGTGACTCTGTCCTGTTTTGTAATTCAGTTCAAGTGTAGCGGTTTTTACATTCCCTCTAGAAGTGATATCTTATGATAAGTGTCTTTTTCTGTGTGACTTATTTCACTTAGAATCGTCGTACCTAAATCCACTCATCGTGCTGCTACTAGCCTTATGACGTTGATTTCATGGCTGAGTGATATTCCATTGTACATGAGGACCACAACTTCTTTATCCATTTTTCTCTTTCCTAGGATATTTAACGTGTAATGACGTGGGGGTTCTTGTCAACAGAGCAGCCCTAAACATTGGGGTGCCTGTGTCTGGCTGATTTTTAGTTTTCCCAATTTATACGCCCATGAGTGGAAGTGCCCTATGCTCTCCAAGCTGTGTTTTTTAGATGTTTCAGAACACACCGTACAGTTCTCCAGAGTGGCTGTTGGCAATTTACATCCCACCCATCAGCGTAGCAAGGCTCCCATTTCTCCATGGCCGGTCCTGCATTTCTGGTTTGGACACTTTTTTCCGCATGGCCCTTTTGCCCGCTGGGAAGCGAGACTTCTTTGGAGCGCAGATTTGCCTTTCCAGGTTGCTTGGTTGGCCAAAAAGGGCGTATGCGTTTTTTCCTGAATATATTCAGGAAAAAACGCATACGCCCTTTTTGGCCAAGGGCATCATTGTCCACGTTTGGCCGCTTTTCATGTGCTTTCAAGGCGATTCGAATCTACCTCCTGAAATCTGTTTCCTGCAATTCTGCCTTGCTTTCAAAGCCTCTTCGTTGCCTTCCCTTAATATATTTGTGGACGAGAGGTATCATTTAAAACTCTGCAGGTTTGTGAATTGCACTGCCCCTGAGCTCCATTTTTCAACTCGCTTTTTTGGGAGCTGGCCGCAAAAGCGCAGGATTTTTCAGGCCCTCTTCTGGTTCTGGGGGGCAGGCTGTGCTTGTGCTTAATTCTTCTTCCTGATGGGAAAATAGAGTGACCTGTGCCTGTCCCAACACCTAGAGCTAGTCTCTCATTGGTTCCCCCTCTTCCCGTTCATCCTCAGGACAAATTGCAACCTGTACGGAACAGGAGGTTAAAGGTGCTGATTCTCCAAGGAGGGAGATGGCTAGTAAATCGGCTGGAATGGCGAACCAGAGCAAAGGAGATGAGAAATGAGGTGCGTTTTAGAAACCTTTCCCGATCACACGGTGTACCATCTTCTGGGTTTCTCATGCCTGTTTTCGACGTAGGAAGATGCCCTTGAACCTGGAGATTTGGGACCCATGGGATGGGTACCATGCAGTATTACTTGAAAGGGTCTGCGTTGGCTCACCAAACCTCGCCGAACCTCTCAGCACCAAGAGTGTCCACCCTTATGTCTCAATCAGCTGTGGGTCTAGATATGGTCAATCCAGGTTGAATCACAGCCCCTGAACGAATTTTGTAAGAAATTCTCTCTCTTTCACTGTCTTTGTTTCACGGGTTTTGAAAAGTAATTTATTTTTATAATGGGGTTTAGCTGCTTTTCACGGCTGTGTTTATGCCGCTTTACACCCCCTTGACTCACTTACAGAGAGATATCAATACATAGGTTTGAAGATTCTTACTAGTCAGATATATTCTTGTGCGGTGAATAGGGGGTGTTGAGTCCAGTTCACTGAGCAAGGAATAAGTCTTGTCTCTTACATATTGGGTTTATGGAACGGTATCTGAGCTAATTTGAAACCCTTGTTTTATGCATCACCCCACCTCACCTTTCCAGTTCAGCAGCCATAGTGTGTTTCCTAAACGTATGACTCTGTCCTGTTTTGTAATTCAGTTCAAATGTAGCGGTTTTTACTTTCCCTCTAGAAGTGATATCTTATGATAAGTGTCTTTTTCTGTGTGACTTATTTCACTTAGAATCGTCGTACCTAAATCCACTCATCGTGCTGCTACTAGCCTTATGACGTTGATTTCATGGCTGAGTGATATTCCATTGTACATGAGGACCACAACTTCTTTATCCATTTTTCTCTTTCCTAGGATATTTAAGGTGTAATGAAGTGGGGGTTCTTGTCAACAGAGCAGCCCTAAACTTTGGGGTGCCTGTGTCTTGCTGATTTTTAGTTTTCCCAATTTATACGCCCATGAGTGGAAGTGCCCTATGCTCTCCAAGCTGTGTTTTTTAGATGTTTCAGAACACACCGTACACTTCTCCAGAGTGGCTGTTGGCAATTTACATCCCACCCATCAGCGTAGCAAGGCTCCCATTTCTCCATGGCCGGTCCTGCATTTCTGGTTTGGACACTTTTTTCCGCATGGCCCTTTTGCCCGCTGGGAAGCGACACTTCTTTGGAGCGCTGATTGGCCTTTCCAGGTTGCTTGGTTGGCCAAAAAGGGCGTATGCGTTTTTTCCTGAATATATTCAGGAAAAAACGCATACGCCCTTTTTGGCCAAGGGCATCATTGTCCACGTTTGGCCGCTTTTCATGTGCTTTCAAGGCGATTCGAATCTACCTCCTGAAATCTGTTTCCTGCAATTCTGCCTTGCTTTCAAAGCCTCTTCGTTGCCTTCCCTTAATATATTTGTGGACGAGAGGTATCATTTAAAACTCTGCAGGTTTGTGAATTGCAGTGCCCCTGAGCTCCATTTTTCAACTCGCTTTTTTGGGAGCTGGCCGCAAAAGCGCAGGATTGCTTCAGGCCCTCTTCTGGTTCTGGGGGGCAGGCTGAGCTTGTGCTTAATTCTTCTTCCTGATGGGAAAATAGAGTGACCTGTGCCTGTCCCAACACCTAGACCTAGTCTCTCATTGGTTCCCCCTCTTCCGGTTCATCCTCAGGACAAATTGCAACCTGTACGGAACAGGAGGTTAAAGGTGCTGATTCTCCAAGGAGGGAGATGGCTAGTAAATCGGCTGGAATGGCGAACCCGAGCCAAGGAGATGAGAAATGAGGTGCGTTTTAGAAACCTTTCCCGATCACACGGTGTACCATCTTCTGGGTTTCTCATGCCTGTTTTCGACGTAGGAAGATGCCCTTGAACCTGGAGATTTGGGACCCATGGGATGGGTACCATGCAGTATTACTTGAAAGGGTCTGCGTTGCCTCACCCAACCTCACCGAACGTCTCAGCCCCAAGAGTGTCCACCCTTATGTCTCAATCAGCTGTGGGTCTAGATATTGTCAATCCAGGTTGCATCACAGCCCCTGAACGAATTTTGTAAGAATTTCTCTCTCTTTCACTGTCTTTGTTTCACGGGTTTTGAAAAGTAATTTATTTTTATAATGGGGTTTAGCTGCTTTTCACGGCTGTGTTTATGCCGCTTTACACCCCCTTGACTCACTTACAGAGAGATATCAATACATAGGTTTGAAGATTCTTACTAGTCAGATATATTCTTGTGCGGTGAATAGGGGGTGTTGAGTCCAGTTCACTGAAAAAGGAATAGGTCTTGTCTCTTACATATTGGGTTTATGGAACGGTATCTGAGCTAATTTGAAACCCTTGTTTTATGCATCACCCCACCTCACCTTTCCCGTTCAGCAGCCATAGTGTGTTTCCTAAACGTGTGACTCTGTCCTGTTTTGTAATTCAGTTCAAGTGTAGCGGTTTTTACATTCCCTCTAGAAGTGATATCTTATGATAAGTGTCTTTTTCTGTGTGACTTATTTCACTTAGAATCGTCGTACCTAAATCCACTCATCGTGCTGCTACTAGCCTTATGACGTTGATTTCATGGCTGAGTGATATTCCATTGTACATGAGGACCACAACTTCTTTATCCATTTTTCTCTTTCCTAGGATATTTAAGGTGTAATGACGTGGGGGTTCTTGTCAACAGAGCAGCCCTAAACTTTGGGGTGCGTGTGTCTGGCTGATTTTTAGTTTTCCCAATTTATACGCCCATGAGTGGAAGTGCCCTATGCTCTCCAAGCTGTGTTTTTTAGATGTTTCAGAACACACCGTACAGTTCTCCAGAGTGGCTGTTGGCAATTTACATCCCACCCATCAGCGAAGCAAGGCTCCCATTTCTCCATGGCCGGTCCTTCATTTCTGGTTTGGACACTTTTTTCCGCATGGCCCTTTTGCCCGCTGGGAAGCGAGAGTTCTTTGGAGCGCAGATTTGCCTTTCCAGGTTGCTTGGTTGGCCAAAAAGGGCGTATGCGTTTTTTCCTGAATATATTCAGGAAAAAACGCATACGCCCTTTTTGGCCAAGGGCATCATTGTCCACGTTTTGCCGCTTTTCATGTGCTTTCAAGGCGATTCGAATCTACCTCCTGAAATCTGTTTCCTGCAATTCTGCCTTGCTTTCAAAGCCTCTTCGTTGCCTTCCCTTAATATATTTGTGGACGAGAGGTATCATTTAAAACTCTGCAGGTTTGTGAATTGCAGTGCCCCTGAGCTCCATTTTTCAACTCGCTTTTTTGGGAGCTGGCCGCAAAAGCGCAGGATTGCTTCAGGCCCTCTTCTGGTTCTGGGGGGCAGGCTGAGCTTGTGCTTAATTCTTCTTCCTGATGGGAAAATAGAGTGACCTGTGCCTGTCCCAACACCTAGAGCTAGTCTCTCATTGGTTCCCCCTCTTCCCGTTCATCCTCAGGACAAATTGCAACCTGTACGGAACAGGAGGTTAAAGGTGCTGATTCTCCAAGGAGGGAGATGGCTAGTAAATCGGCTGGAATGGCGAACCCGAGCAAAGGAGATGAGAAATGAGGTGCGTTTTAGAAACCTTTCCCGATCACACGGTGTACCATCTTCTGGGTTTCTCATGCCTGTTTTCGACGTAGGAAGATGCCCTTGAACCTGGAGATTTGGGACCCATGGGATGGGTACCATGCAGTATTACTTGAAAGGGTCTGCGTTGGCTCACCCAACCTCACCGAACCTCTCAGCCCCAAGAGTGTCCACCCTTATGTCTCAATCAGCTGTGGGTCTAGATATGGTCAATCCAGGTTGCATCACAGCCCCTGAACGAATTTTGTAAGAATTTCTCTCTCTTTCACTGTCTTTGTTTCACGGGCTTTGAAAAGTAATTTATTTTTATAATGGGGTTTAGCTGCTTTTCACGGCTGTGTTTATGCCGCTTTACACCCCCTTGACTCACTTACAGAGAGATATCAATACATAGGTTTGTAGATTCTTACTAGTCAGATATATTCTTGTGCGGTGAATAGGGGGTGTTGAGTCCAGTTCACTGAAAAAGGAATGGGTCTTGTCTCTTACATATTGGGTTTATGGAACGGTATCTGAGCTAATTTGAAACCCTTGTTTTATGCATCACCCCACCTCACCTTTCCCGTTCAGCAGCCATAGTGTGTTTCCTAAACATGTGACTCTGTCCTGTTTTGTAATTCAGTTCAAGTGTAGCGGTTTTTACTTTCCCTCTAGAAGTGATATCTTATGATAAGTGACTTTTTCTGTGTGACTTATTTCACTTAGAATCGTCGTACCTAAATCCACTCATCGTGCTGCTACTAGCCTTATGACGTTGATTTCATGGCTGAGTGATATTCCATTGTACATGAGGACCACAACTTCTTTATCCATTTTTCTCTTTCCTAGGATATTTAAGGTGTAATGAAGTGGGGGTTCTTGTCAACAGAGCAGCCCTAAACTTTGGGGTGCCTGTGTCTTGCTGATTTTTAGTTTTCCCAATTTATACGCCCATGAGTGGAAGTGCCCTATGCTCTCCAAGCTGTGTTTTTTAGATGTTTCAGAACACACCGTACACTTCTCCAGAGTGGCTGTTGGCAATTTACATCCCACCGATCAGCGTAGCAAGGCTCCCATTTCTCCATGGCCGGTCCTGCATTTCTGGTTTGGAAACTTTTTTCCGCATGGCCCTTTTGCCCGCTGGGAAGCGAGACTTCTTTGGAGCGCTGATTGGCCTTTCCAGGTTGCTTGGTTGGCCAAAAAGGGCGTATGCGTTTTTTCCTGAATATATTCAGGAAAAAACGCATACGCCCTTTTTGGCCAAGGGCATCATTGTCCACGTTTTGCGGCTTTTCATGTGCTTTCAAGGCGATTCGAATCTACCTCCTGAAATCTGTTTCCTGCAATTCTGCCTTGCTTTCAAAGCCTCTTCGTTGCCTTCCCTTAATATATTTGTGGACGAGAGGTATCATTTAAAACTCTGCAGGTTTGTGAATTGCAGTGCCCCTGAGCTCCATTTTTCAACTCGCTTTTTTGGGAGCTGGCCTCAAAAGCGCAGGATTGCTTCAGGCCCTCTTCTGGTTCTGGGGGGCAGGCTGTGCTTGTGCTTAATTCTTCTTCCTGATGGGAAA
Source organism: Balaenoptera acutorostrata (assembly GCF_949987535.1). NCBI lineage: Eukaryota > Metazoa > Chordata > Mammalia > Artiodactyla > Balaenopteridae > Balaenoptera > Balaenoptera acutorostrata. Next base: position 53,956 of record NW_026646825.1, on the reverse strand, counting down.
ATAGAGTGACCTGTGCCTGTCCCAACACCTAGAGCTAGTCTCTCATTGGTTCCCCCTCTTCCCGTTCATCCTCAGGACAAATTGCAACCTGTATGGAACAGGAGGTTAAAGGTGCTGATTCTCCAAGGAGGGAGATGGCTAGTAAATCGGCTGGAATGGCGAACCCGAGCCAAGGAGATGAGAAATGAGGTGCGTTTTAGAAACCTTTCCCGATCACACGGTGTACCATCTTCTGGGTTTCTAATGCCTGTTTTCGACGTAGGAAGATGCCCTTGATCCTGGAGATTTGGGACCCATGGGATGGGTACCATGCAGTATTACTTGAAAGGGTCTGCGTTGGCTCACCCAACCTCACCGAACCTCTCAGCCCCAAGAGTGTCCACCCTTATGTCTCAATCAGCTGTGGGTCTAGATATGGTCAATCCAGGTTGCATCACAGCCCCTGAACGAATTTTGTAAGAAATTCTCTCTCTTTCACTGTCTTTGTTTCACGGGTTTTGAAAAGTAATTTATTTTTATAATGGGGTTTAGCTGCTTTTCACGGCTGTGTTTATGCCGCTTTACACCCCCTTGACTCACTTACAGAGAGATATCAATACATAGGTTTGAAGATTCTTACTAGTCAGATATATTCTTGTGCGGTGAATAGGGGGTGTTGAGTCCAGTTCACTGAGCAAGGAATAAGTCTTGTCTCTTACATATTGGGTTTATGGAACGGTATCTGAGCTAATTTGAAACCCTTGTTTTATGCATCACCCCACCTCACCTTTCCCGTTCAGCAGCCATAGTGTGTTTCCTAAACGTATGACTCTGTTCTGTTTTGTAATTCAGTTCAAGTGTAGCGGTTTTTACATTCCCTCTAGAAGTGATATCTTATGATAAGTGTCTTTTTCTGTGTGACTTATTTCACTTAGAATCGTCGTACCTAAATCCACTCATCGTGCTGCTACTAGCCTTATGACGTTGATTTCATGGCTGAGTGATATTCCATTGTACATGAGGACCACAACTTCTTTATCCATTTTTCTCTTTCCTAGGATATTTAAGGTGTAATGAAGTGGGGGTTCTTGTCAACAGAGCAGCCCTAAACTTTGGGGTGCCTGTGTCTTGCTGATTTTTAGTTTTCCCAATTTATACGCCCATGAGTGGAAGTGCCCTATGCTCTCCAAGCTGTGTTTTTTAGATGTTTCAGAACACACCGTACACTTCTCCAGATTGGCTGTTGGCAATTTACATCCCACCCATCAGCGTAGCAAGGCTCCCATTTCTCCATGGCCGGTCCTGCATTTCTGGTTTGGACACTTTTTTCCGCATGGCCCTTTTGCCCGCTGGGAAGCGAGACTTCTTTGGAGCGCTGATTGGCCTTTCCAGGTTGCTTGGTTGGCCAAAAAGGGCGTATGCGTTTTTTCCTGAATATATTCAGGAAAAAACGCATACGCCCTTTTTGGCCAAGGGCATCATTGTCCATGTTTTGCCGCTTTTCATGTGCTTTCAAGGCGATTCGAATCTACCTCCTGAAATCTGTTTCCTGCAATTCTGCCTTGCTTTCAAAGCCTCTTCGTTGCCTTCCCTTAATATATTTGTGGACGAGAGGTATCATTTAAAACTCTGCAGGTTTGTGAATTGCAGTGCCCCTGAGCTCCATTTTTCAACTCGCTTTTTTGGGAGCTGGCCGCAAAAGCGCAGGATTGCTTCAGGCCCTCTTCTGGTTCTGGGGGGCAGGCTGAGCTTGTGCTTAATTCTTCTTCCTGATGGGAAAATAGAGTGACCTGTGCCTGTCCCAACACCTAGAGCTAGTCTCTCATTGGTTCCCCCTCTTCCCGTTCATCCTCAGGACAAATTGCAACCTGTACGGAACAGGAGGTTAAAGGTGCTGATTCTCCAAGGAGGGAGATGGCTAGTAAATCGGCTGGAATGGCGAACCAGAGCAAAGGAGATGAGAAATGAGGTGCGTTTTAGAAACCTTTCCCGATCACACGGTGTACCATCTTCTGGGTTTCTCATGCATGTTTTCAATGTAGGAAGATGCCCTTGAACCTGGAGATTTGGGACCCATGGGATGGGTACCATGCAGTATTACTTGAAAGGGTCTGCGTTGGCTCACCCAACCTCACCGAACCTCTCAGCCCCAAGAGGGTCCACCCTTATGTCTCAATCAGCTGTGGGTCTAGATATGGTCAATCCAGGTTGCATCACAGCCCCTGAACGAATTTTGTAAGAATTTCTCTCTCTTTCACTGTCTTTGTTTCACGGGCTTTGAAAAGTAATTTATTTTTATAATGGGGTTTAGCTGCTTTTCACGGCTGTGTTTATGCCGCTTTACACCCCCTTGACTCACTTACAGAGAGATATCAATACATAGGTTTGAAGATTCTTACTAGTCAGATATATTCTTGTGCAGTGAATAGGGGGTGTTGAGTCCAGTTCACTGAAAAAGGAATAGGTCTTGTCTCTTACATATTGGGTTTATGGAACGGTATCTGAGCTAATTTGAAACCCTTGTTTTATGCATCACCCCACCTCACCTTTCCCGTTCAGCAGCCATAGTGTGTTTCCTAAACATGTGACTCTGTCCTGTTTTGTAATTCAGTTCAAGTGTAGCGGTTTTTACTTTCCCTCTAGAAGTGATATCTTATGATAAGTGTCTTTTTCTGTGTGACTTATTTCACTTAGAATCGTCGTACCTAAATCCACTCATCGTCCTGCTACTAGCCTTATGACGTTGATTTCATGGCTGAGTGATATTCCATTGTACATGAGGACCACAACTTCTTTATCCATTTTTCTCTTTCCTAGGATATTTAAGGTGTAATGAAGTGGGGGTTCTTGTCAACAGAGCAGCCCTAAACTTTGGGGTGCCTGTGTCTTGATGATTTTTAGTTTTCCCAATTTATACGCCCATGAGTGGAAGTGCCCTATGCTCTCCAAGCTGTGTTTTTTAGATGTTTCAGAACACACCGTACAATTCTCCAGAGTGGATGTTGGCAATTTACATCCCACCCATCAGCGTAGCAAGGCTCCCATTTCTCCATGGCCGGTCCTGCATTTCTGGTTTGGACACTTTTTTCCGCATGGCCCTTTTGCCCGCTGGGAAGCGAGACTTCTTTGGAGCGCTGATTTGCCTTTCCAGGTTGCTTGGTTGGCCATAAAGGGCGTATGCGTTTTTTCCTGAATATATTCAGGAAAAAACGCATACGCCCTTTTTGGCCAAGGGCATCATTGTCCACGTTTTGCCGCTTTTCATGTGCTTTCAAGGCGATTCGAATCTACCTCCTGAAATCTGTTTCCTGCAATTCTGCCTTGCTTTCAAAGCCTCTTCGTTGCCTTCCCTTAATATATTTGTGGACGAGAGGTATCATTTAAAACTGTGCAGGTTTGTGAATTGCAGTGCCCCTGAGCTCCATTTTTCAACTCGCTTTTTTGGGAGCTGGCCGCAAAAGCGCAGGATTGCTTCAGGCCCTCTTCTGGTTCTGGGGGGCAGGCTGTGCTTGTGCTTAATTCTTCTTCCTGATGGGAAAATAGAGTGACCTGTGCCTGTCCCAACACCTAGAGCTAGTCTCTCATTGGTTCCCCCTCTTCCCGTTCATCCTCAGGACAAATTGCAACCTGTACGGAACAGGAGGTTAAAGGTGCTGATTCTCCAAGGAGGGAGATGGCTAGTAAATCGGCTGGAATGGCGAACCCGAGCCAAGGAGATGAGAAATGAGGTGCGTTTTAGAAACCTTTCCCGATCACACGGTGTACCATCTTCTGGGTTTCTAATGCCTGTTTTCGACGTAGGAAGATGCCCTTGATCCTGGAGATTTGGGACCCATGGGATGGGTACCATGCAGTATTAATTGAAAGGGTCTGCGTTGCCTCACCCAACCTCACCGAACCTCTCAGCCCCAAGAGTGTCCACCCTTATGTCTCAATCAGCTGTGGGTCTAGATATGGTCAATCCAGGTTGCATCACAGCCCCTGAACGAATTTTGTAAGAATTTCTCTCTCTTTCACTGTCTTTGTTTCACGGGTTTTGAAAAGTAATTTATTTTTATAATGGGGTTTAGCTGCTTTTCACGGCTGTGTTTATGCCGCTTTACACCCCCTTGACTCACTTACAGAGAGATATCAATACATAGGTTTGAAGATTCTTACTAGTCAGATATATTCTTGTGCGGTGAATAGGGGGTGTTGAGTCCAGTTCACTGAGCAAGGAATAAGTCTTGTCTCTTACATATTGGGTTTATGGAACGGTATCTGAGCTAATTTGAAACCCTTGTTTTATGCATCACCCCACCTCACCTTTCCCGTTCAGCAGCCATAGTGTGTTTCCTAAACGTATGACTCTGTTCTGTTTTGTAATTCAGTTCAAGTGTAGCGGTTTTTACATTCCCTCTAGAAGTGATATCTTATGATAAGTGTCTTTTTCTGTGTGACTTATTTCACTTAGAATCGTCGTACCTAAATCCACTCATCGTGCTGCTACTAGCCTTATGACGTTGATTTCATGGCTGAGTGATATTCCATTGTACATGAGGACCACAACTTCTTTATCCATTTTTCTCTTTCCTAGGATATTTAAGGTGTAATGAAGTGGGGGTTCTTGTCAACAGAGCAGCCCTAAACTTTGGGGTGCCTGTGTCTTGCTGATTTTTAGTTTTCCCAATTTATACGCCCATGAGTGGAAGTGCCCTATGCTCTCCAAGCTGTGTTTTTTAGATGTTTCAGAACACACCGTACACTTCTCCAGATTGGCTGTTGGCAATTTACATCCCACCCATCAGCGTAGCAAGGCTCCCATTTCTCCATGGCCGGTCCTGCATTTCTGGTTTGGACACTTTTTTCCGCATGGCCCTTTTGCCCGCTGGGAAGCGACACTTCTTTGGAGCGCTGATTGGCCTTTCCAGGTTGCTTGGTTGGCCAAAAAGGGCGTATGCGTTTTTTCCTGAATATATTCAGGAAAAAACGCATACGCCCTTTTTGGCCAAGGGCATCATTGTCCATGTTTTGCCGCTTTTCATGTGCTTTCAAGGCGATTCGAATCTACCTCCTGAAATCTGTTTCCTGCAATTCTGCCTTGCTTTCAAAGCCTCTTCGTTGCCTTCCCTTAATATATTTGTGGACGAGAGGTATCATTTAAAACTCTGCAGGTTTGTGAATTGCAGTGCCCCTGAGCTCCATTTTTCAACTCGCTTTTTTGGGAGCTGGCCGCAAAAGCGCAGGATTGCTTCAGGCCCTCTTCTGGTTCTGGGGGGCAGGCTGAGCTTGTGCTTAATTCTTCTTCCTGATGGGAAAATAGAGTGACCTGTGCCTGTCCCAACACCTAGAGCTAGTCTCTCATTGGTTCCCCCTCTTCCCGTTCATCCTCAGGACAAATTGCAACCTGTACGGAACAGGAGGTTAAAGGTGCTGATTCTCCAAGGAGGGAGATGGCTAGTAAATCGGCTGGAATGGCGAACCAGAGCAAAGGAGATGAGAAATGAGGTGCGTTTTAGAAACCTTTCCCGATCACACGGTGTACCATCTTCTGGGTTTCTCATGCATGTTTTCAATGTAGGAAGATGCCCTTGAACCTGGAGATTTGGGACCCATGGGATGGGTACCATGCAGTATTACTTGAAAGGGTCTGCGTTGGCTCACCCAACCTCACCGAACCTCTCAGCCCCAAGAGGGTCCACCCTTATGTCTCAATCAGCTGTGGGTCTAGATATGGTCAATCCAGGTTGCATCACAGCCCCTGAACGAATTTTGTAAGAATTTCTCTCTCTTTCACTGTCTTTGTTTCACGGGCTTTGAAAAGTAATTTATTTTTATAATGGGGTTTAGCTGCTTTTCACGGCTGTGTTTATGCCGCTTTACACCCCCTTGACTCACTTACAGAGAGATATCAATACATAGGTTTGAAGATTCTTACTAGTCAGATATATTCTTGTGCAGTGAATAGGGGGTGTTGAGTCCAGTTCACTGAAAAAGGAATAGGTCTTGTCTCTTACATATTGGGTTTATGGAACGGTATCTGAGCTAATTTGAAACCCTTGTTTTATGCATCACCCCACCTCACCTTTCCCGTTCAGCAGCCATAGTGTGTTTCCTAAACATGTGACTCTGTCCTGTTTTGTAATTCAGTTCAAGTGTAGCGGTTTTTACTTTCCCTCTAGAAGTGATATCTTATGATAAGTGTCTTTTTCTGTGTGACTTATTTCACTTAGAATCGTCGTACCTAAATCCACTCATCGTCCTGCTACTAGCCTTATGACGTTGATTTCATGGCTGAGTGATATTCCATTGTACATGAGGACCACAAATTCTTTATCCATTTTTCTCTTTCCTAGGATATTTAAGGTGTAATGAAGTGGGGGTTCTTGTCAACAGAGCAGCCCTAAACTTTGGGGTGCCTGTGTCTTGATGATTTTTAGTTTTCCCAATTTATACGCCCATGAGTGGAAGTGCCCTATGCTCTCCAAGCTGTGTTTTTTAGATGTTTCAGAACACACCGTACACTTCTCCAGAGTGGATGTTGGCAATTTACATCCCACCCATCAGCGTAGCAAGGCTCCCATTTCTCCATGGCCGGTCCTGCATTTCTGGTTTGGACACTTTTTTCCGCATGGCCCTTTTGCCCGCTGGGAAGCGAGACTTCTTTGGAGCGCTGATTTGCCTTTCCAGGTTGCTTGGTTGGCCATAAAGGGCGTATGTGTTTTTTCCTGAATATATTCAGGAAAAAACGCATACGCCCTTTTTGGCCAAGGGCATCATTGTCCACGTTTTGCCGCTTTTCATGTGCTTTCAAGGCGATTCGAATCTACCTCCTGAAATCTGTTTCCTGCAATTCTGCCTTGCTTTCAAAGCCTCTTCGTTGCCTTCCCTTAATATATTTGTGGACGAGAGGTATCATTTAAAACTCTGCAGGTTTGTGAATTGCAGTGCCCCTGAGCTCCATTTTTCAACTCGCTTTTTTGGGAGCTGGCCGCAAAAGCGCAGGATTGCTTCAGGCCCTCTTCTGGTTCTGGGGGGCAGGCTGTGCTTGTGCTTAATTCTTCTTCCTGATGGGAAAATAGAGTGACCTGTGCCTGTCCCAACACCTAGAGCTAGTCTCTCATTGGTTCCCCCTCTTCCCGTTCATCCTCAGGACAAATTGCAACCTGTACGGAACAGGAGGTTAAAGGTGCTGATTCTCCAAGGAGGGAGATGGCTAGTAAATCGGCTGGAATGGCGAACCCGAGCCAAGGAGATGAGAAATGAGGTGCGTTTTAGAAACCTTTCCCGATCACACGGTGTACCATCTTCTGGGTTTCTAATGCCTGTTTTCGACGTAGGAAGATGCCCTTGATCCTGGAGATTTGGGACCCATGGGATGGGTACCATGCAGTATTAATTGAAAGGGTCTGCGTTGCCTCACCCAACCTCACCGAACCTCTCAGCCCCAAGAGTGTCCACCCTTATGTCTCAATCAGCTGTGGGTCTAGATATGGTCAATCCAGGTTGCATCACAGCCCCTGAACGAATTTTGTAAGAATTTCTCTCTCTTTCACTGTCTTTGTTTCACGGGTTTTGAAAAGTAATTTATTTTTATAATGGGGTTTAGCTGCTTTTCACGGCTGTGTTTATGCCGCTTTACACCCCCTTGACTCACTTACAGAGAGATATCAATACATAGGTTTGAAGATTCTTACTAGTCAGATATATTCTTGTGCGGTGAATAGGGGGTGTTGAGTCCAGTTCACTGAGCAAGGAATAAGTCTTGTCTCTTACATATTGGGTTTATGGAACGGTATCTGAGCTAATTTGAAACCCTTGTTTTATGCATCACCCCACCTCACCTTTCCCGTTCAGCAGCCATAGTGTGTTTCCTAAACGTATGACTCTGTTCTGTTTTGTAATTCAGTTCAAGTGTAGCGGTTTTTACATTCCCTCTAGAAGTGATATCTTATGATAAGTGTCTTTTTCTGTGTGACTTATTTCACTTAGAATCGTCGTACCTAAATCCACTCATCGTGCTGCTACTAGCCTTATGACGTTGATTTCATGGCTGAGTGATATTCCATTGTACATGAGGACCACAACTTCTTTATCCATTTTTCTCTTTCCTAGGATATTTAAGGTGTAATGAAGTGGGGGTTCTTGTCAACAGAGCAGCCCTATACTTTGGGGTGCCTGTGTCTTGCTGATTTTTAGTTTTCCCAATTTATACGCCCATGAGTGGAAGTGCCCTATGCTCTCCAAGCTGTGTTTTTTAGATGTTTCAGAACACACCGTACACTTCTCCAGATTGGCTGTTGGCAATTTACATCCCACCCATCAGCGTAGCAAGGCTCCCATTTCTCCATGGCCGGTCCTGCATTTCTGGTTTGGACACTTTTTTCCGCATGGCCCTTTTGCCCGCTGGGAAGCGACACTTCTTTGGAGCGCTGATTGGCCTTTCCAGGTTGCTTGGTTGGCCAAAAAGGGCGTATGCGTTTTTTCCTGAATATATTCAGGAAAAAACGCATACGCCCTTTTTGGCCAAGGGCATCATTGTCCATGTTTTGCCGCTTTTCATGTGCTTTCAAGGCGATTCGAATCTACCTCCTGAAATCTGTTTCCTGCAATTCTGCCTTGCTTTCAAAGCCTCTTCGTTGCCTTCCCTTAATATATTTGTGGACGAGAGGTATCATTTAAAACTCTGCAGGTTTGTGAATTGCAGTGCCCCTGAGCTCCATTTTTCAACTCGCTTTTTTGGGAGCTGGCCGCAAAAGCGCAGGATTGCTTCAGGCCCTCTTCTGGTTCTGGGGGGCAGGCTGAGCTTGTGGTTAATTCTTCTTCCTGATGGGAAAATAGAGTGACCTGTGCCTGTCCCAACCCCTAGAGCTAGTCTCTCATTGGTTCCCCCTCTTCCCGTTCATCCTCAGGACAAATTGCCACCTGTACGGAACAGGAGGTTAAAGGTGCTGATTCTCCAAGGAGGGAGATGGCTAGTAAAGCGGCTGGAATGGCGAACCCGAGCACAAGGAGATGAGAAATGAGGTGCGTTTTAGAAACATTTCCCGATCACACGGTGTACCATCTTCTGGGTTTCTCATGCATGTTTTCGACGTAGGAAGATGCCCTTGAACCTGGAGATTTGGGACCCATGGGATGGGTACCATGCAGTATTATTTAAAGGGTCTGCGTTGGCTCACGCAACCTCACCAAAACTCTCAGCCCCAAGAGTGTCCACCCTTATGTCTCAATCAGCTGTGGGTCTAGATATGGTCAATCCAGGTTGCATCACAGCCCCTGAACGAATTTTGTAAGAATTTCTCTCTCTTTCACTGTCTTTGTTTCACGGGTTTTGAAAAGTAATTTATTTTTATAATGGGGTTTAGCTGCTTTTCACGGCTGTGTTTAGGCCGCATTACACCCCCTTGACTCACTTACAGAGAGATATCAATACATAGGTTTGAAGATTCTTACTAGTCAGATATATTCTTGTGCGGTGAATAGGGGGTGTTGAGGCCAGTTCACTGAGCAAGGAGTAGGTCTTGTCTACTACATATTGGGTTTATGGAACGGTATCTGAGCTAATTTGAAACCCTTGTTTTATGCATCACCCCACCTCACCTTTCCCGTTTGGCAGCCATAGTGTGTTTTCTGAACGTGTGACTCTGTTCTGTTTTGTAATTCAGTTCAAGTGTAGCGGTTTTTACATTCCCTCTATAAGTGATATCTTATGATAAGTGTCTTTTTCTGTGTGACTTATTTCACTTAGAATCGTCGTACCTAAATCCACTCATCGTGCTGCTACTAGCCTTATGACGTGGATTTCATGACTGAGTGATATTCCATTGTACATGAGGACCACAACTTCTTTATCCACTTTTCTCTTTCCTAGGATATTTAAGGTGTAATGAAGTGGGGGTTCTTGTCAACAGAGCAGGCCTAAACTTTGGGGTGCCTGTGTCTTGCTGATTTTTAGTTTTCCCAATTTATACGCCCATGAGGGGAAGTGCCCTATGCTCTCCAAGCTGTGTTTTTTAGATGTTTCAGGACACACCGTACACTTCTCCAGAGTGGCTTATGGCAATTTACATCCCGCCCATCAGCGTAGCAAGGCTCCCATTTCTCCATGGCCGGTCCTGCATTTCTGGTTTGGACACTTTTTTCCGCATGGCCCTTTTGCCCGCTGGGAAGCGAGACTTCTTTGGAGCGCTGATTTGCCTTTCCAGGTTGCTTGGTTGGCCAAAAAGGGCGTATGCGTTTTTTCCTGAATATATTCAGGAAAAAACGCATACGCCCTTTTTGGCCAAGGGCATCATTGTCCACGTTTTGCCGCTTTTCATGTGCTTTCAAGGCGATTCGAATCTACCTCCTGAAATCTGTTTCCTGCAATTCTGCCTTGCTTTCAAAGCCTCTTCGTTGCCTTCCCTCAATATATTTGTGGACGAGAGTTATCATTTATAACTCTGCAGGTTTGTGAATTGCAGTGCCCCTGAGCTCCATTTTTCCAGTCGCTTTTCTGGGAGCTGGCCGCAAAAGTGCAGGATTGCTTCAGGCCCTCTTCTGGTTCTGGGGGGCAGGCTGAGCTTGTGGTTAATTCTTCTTCCTGATGGGAAAATAGAGTGACCTGTGCCTGTCCCAACCCCTAGAGCTAGTCTCTCATTGGTTCCCCCTCTTCCCGTTCATCCTCAGGACAAATTGCCACCTGTACGGAACAGGAGGTTAAAGGTGCTGATTCTCCAAGGAGGGAGATGGCTAGTAAAGCGGCTGGAATGGCGAACCCGAGCACAAGGAGATGAGAAATGAGGTGCGTTTTAGAAACCTTTCCCGATCACACGGTGTACCATCTTCTGGGTTTCTCATGCATGTTTTCGACGTAGGAAGATGCCCTTGAACCTGGAGATTTGGGACCCATGGGATGGGTACCATGCAGTATTACTTGAAAGGGTCTGCGTTGGGTCACGCAACCTCACCAAAACTCTAAGCCCCAAGAGTGTCCACCCTTATGACTCAATCAGCTGTGGGTCTAGATATGGTCAATCCAGGTTGAATCACAGCCCCTGAACGAATTTTGTAAGAATTTCTCTCTCTTTCACTGTCTTTGTTTCACGGGTTTTGAAAAGTAATTTATTTTTATAATGGGGTTTAGCTGCTTTTCACGGCTGTGTTTAGGCCGCTTTACACCCCCTTGACTCACTTACAGAGAGATATCAATACATAGGTTTGAAGATTCTTACTAGTCAGATATATTCTTGTGCGGTGAATAGGGGGTGTTGAGGCCAGTTCACTGAGCAAGGAGTAGGTCTTGTCTACTACATATTGGGTTTATGCAACGTTATCGGAGCTAATTTGAAACCCTTGTTTTGTGCATCACCCCACCTCACCTTTCCCGTTTGGCAACCATAGTGTGTTTTCTAAACGTGTGACTCTGTTCTGTTTTGTAATTCAGTTCAATTGTAGCGGTTTTTACATTCCCTCTATAAGTGATATCTTATGATAAGTGTCTTTTTCTGTGTGACTTATTTCACTTAGAATCGTCGTACCTAAATCCACTCATCGTGCTGCTACTAGCCTTATGACGTGGATTTCATGGCTGAGTGATATTCCATTGTACATGAGGACCACAACTTCTTTATCCACTTTTCTCTTTCCTAGGATATTTAAGGTGTAATGAAGTGGGGGTTCTTGTCAACAGAGCAGCCCTAAACTTTGGGGTGCCTGTGTCTTGCTGATTTTTAGTTTTCCCAATTTATACTCCCATGAGGGGAAGTGCCCTATGCTCTCCAAGCTGTGTTTTTTAGATGTTTCAGGACACACCGTACACTTCTCCAGAGTGGCTTTTGGCAATTTACATCCCGCCCATCAGCATAGCAAGGCTCCCATTTCTCCATGGCCGGTCCTGCATTTCTGGTTTGGACACTTTTTTCCGCATGGCCCTTTTGCCCGCTGGGAAGCGAGACTTCTTTGGAGCGCTGATTTGCCTTTCCAGGTTGCTTGGTTGGCCAAAAAGGGCGTATGCGTTTTTTCCTGAATATATTCAGGAAAAAACGCATACGCCCTTTTTGGCCAAGGGCATCATGGTCCACGTTTTGCCGCTTTTCATGTGCTTTCAAGGCGATTCGAATCTACCTCCTGAAATCTGTTTCCTGCAATTCTGCCTTGCTTTCAAAGCCTCTTCGTTGCCTTCCCTCAATATATTTGTGGACGAGAGTTATCATTTATAACTCTGCAGGTTTGTGAATTGCAGTGCCCCTGAGCTCCATTTTTCCAGTCGCTTTTCTGGGAGCTGGCCGCAAAAGTGCAGGATTGCTTCAGGCCCTCTTCTGGTTCTGGGGGGCAGGCTGAGCTTGTGGTTAATTCTTCTTTCTGATGGGAAAATAGAGTGACCTGTGCCTGTCCCAACCCCTAGAGCTAGTCTCTCATTGGTTCCCCCTCTTCCCGTTCATCCTCAGGACAAATTGCAACCTGTACGGAACAGGAGGTTAAAGGTGCTGATTCTCCAAGGAGGGAGATGGCTAGTAAAGCGGCTGGAATGGCGAACCCGAGCACAAGGAGATGAGAAATGAGGTGCGTTTTAGAAACCTTTCCCGATCACACGGTATACCATCTTCTGGGTTTCTCATGCATGTTTTCGACGAAGGAAGATGCCCTTGAACCTGGAGATTTGGGACCCATGGGATGGGTACCATGCAGTATTACTTGAAAGGGTCTGCGTTGGCTCACGCAACCTCACCAAACCTTCTCAGCCCCAAGAGTGTCCACCCTTATGTCTCAATCAGCTGTGTGTCTAGATATGGTCAATCCAGGTTGCATCACAGCCCCTGAACGAATTTTGTAAGAATTTCTCTCTCTTTCACTGTCTTTGTTTCACGGGTTTTGAAAAGTAATTTATGTTTATAATGGGGTTTAGCTGCTTTTCACGGCTGTGTTTAGGCCGCATTACACCCCCTTGACTCACTTACAGAGAGATATCAATACATAGGTTTGAAGATTCTTACTAGTCAGATATATTCTTGTGCGGTGAATAGGGCGTGTTGAGGCCAGTTCACTGAGCAAGGAGTAGGTCTTGTCTACTACATATTGGGTTTATGGAACGGTATCTGAGCTAATTTGAAACCCTTGTTTTATGCATCACCCCACCTCACCTTTCCCGTTCAGCAGCCATAGTGTGTTTTCTGAACGTGTGACTCTGTTCTGTTTTGTAATTCAGTTCAAGTGTAGCGGTTTTTACATTCCCTCTATAAGTGATATCTTATGATAAGTGTCTTTTTCTGTGTGACTTATTTCACTTAGAATCGTCGTACCTAAATCCACTCATCGTGCTGCTACTAGCCTTATGACGTGGATTTCATGGCTGAGTGATATTCCATTGTACATGAGGACCACAACTTCTTTATCCACTTTTCTCTTTCCTAGGATATTTAAGGTGTAATGAAGTGGGGGTTCTTGTCAACAGAGCAGCCCTAAACTTTGGGGTGCCTGTGTCTTGCTGATTTTTAGTTTTCCCAATTTATACGCCCATGAGGGGAAGTGCCCTATGCTCTCCAAGCTGTGTTTTTTAGATGTTTCAGGACACACCGTACACTTCTCCAGAGTGGCTTATGGCAATTTACATCCCGCCCATCAGCGTAGCAAGGCTCCCATTTCTCCATGGCCGGTCCTGCATTTCTGGTTTGGACACTTTTTTCCGCATGGCCCTTTTGCCCGCTGGGAAGCGAGACTTCTTTGGAGCGCTGATTTGCCTTTCCAGGTTGCTTGGTTGGCCAAAAAGGGCGTATGCGTTTTTTCCTGAATATATTCAGGAAAAAACGCATACGCCCTTTTTGGCCAAGGGCATCATTGTCCACGTTTTGCCGCTTTTCATGTGCTTTCAAGGCGATTCGAATCTACCTCCTGAAATCTGTTTCCTGCAATTCTGCCTTGCTTTCAAAGCCTCTTCGTTGCCTTCCGTCAATATATTTGTGGACGAGAGTTATCATTTATAACTCTGCAGGTTTGTGAATTGCAGTGCCCCTGAGCTCCATTTTTCCAGTCGCTTTTCTGGGAGCTGGCCGCAAAAGTGCAGGATTGCTTCAGGCCCTCTTCTGGTTCTGGGGGGCAGACTGAGCTTGTGGTTAATTCTTCTTCCTGATGGGAAAATAGAGTGACCTGTGCCTGTCCCAACCCCTAGAGCTAGTCTCTCATTGGTTCCCCCTCTTCCCGTTCATCCTCAGGACAAATTGCCACCTGTACGGAACAGGAGGTTAAAGGTGCTGATTCTCCAAGGAGGGAGATGGCTAGTAAAGCGGCTGGAATGGCGAACCCGAGCACAAGGAGATGAGAAATGAGGTGCGTTTTAGAAACCTTTCCCGATCACACGGTGTACCATCTTCTGGGTTTCTCATGCATGTTTTCGACGTAGGAAGATGCCCTTGAACCTGGAGATTTGGGACCCATGGGATGGGTACCATGCAGTATTACTTTAAAGGGTCTGCGTTGGCTCACGCAACCTCACCAAACCTTCTCAGCCCCAAGAGTGTCCACCCTTATGTCTCAATCAGCTGTGGGTCTAGATATGGTCAATCCAGGTTGCATCACAGCCCCTGAACGAATTTTGTAAGAATTTCTCTCTCTTTCACTGTCTTTGTTTCACGGGTTTTGAAAAGTAATTTATTTTTATAATGGGGTTTAGCTGCTTTTCACGGCTGTGTTTAGGCCGCATTACACCCCCTTTTCTCACTTACAGAGAGATATCAATACATAGGTTTGAAGATTCTTACTAGTCAGATATATTCTTGTGCGGTGAATAGGGGGTGTTGAGGCCAGTTCACTGAGCAAGGAGTAGGTCTTGTCTACTACATATTGGGTTTATGGAACGGTATCTGAGCTAATTTGAAACCCTTGTTTTATGCATCACCCCACCTCACCTTTCCCGTTCAGCAGCCATAGTGTGTTTTCTGAACGTGTGACTCTGTTCTGTTTTGTAATTCAGTTCAAGTGTAGCGGTTTTTACATTCCCTCTAGAAGTGATATCTTAGGATAAGTGTCTTTTTCTGTGTGACTTATTTCACTTAGAATCGTCGTACCTAAATCCACTCATCGTGCTGCTACTAGCCTTATGACGTGGATTTCATGGCTGAGTGATATTCCATTGTACATGAGGACCACAACTTCTTTATCCACTTTTCTCTTTCCTAGGATATTTAAGGTGTAATGAAGTGGGGGTTCTTGTCAACAGAGCAGCCCTAAACTTTGGGGTGCCTGTGTCTTGCTGATTTTTAGTTTTCCCAATTTATACGCCCATGAGGGGAAGTGCCCTATGCTCTCCAAGCTGTGTTTTTTAGATGTTTCAGGACACACCGTACACTTCTCCAGAGTGGCTTATGGCAATTTACATCCCGCCCATCAGCGTAGCAAGGCTCCCATTTCTCCATGGCCGGTCCTGCATTTCTGGTTTGGACACTTTTTTCCGCATGGCCCTTTTGCCCGCTGGGAAGCGAGACTTCTTTGGAGCGCTGATTTGCCTTTCCAGGTTGCTTGGTTGGCCAAAAAGGGCGTATGCGTTTTTTCCTGAATATATTCAGGAAAAAACGCATACGCCCTTTTTGGCCAAGGGCATCATTGTCCACGTTTTGCCGCTTTTCATGTGCTTTCAAGGCGATTCGAATCTACCTCCTGAAATCTGTTTCCTGCAATTCTGCCTTGCTTTCAAAGCCTCTTCGTTGCCTTCCGTCAATATATTTGTGGACGAGAGTTATCATTTATAACTCTGCAGGTTTGTGAATTGCAGTGCCCCTGAGCTCCATTTTTCCAGTCGCTTTTCTGGGAGCTGGCCGCAAAAGTGCAGGATTGCTTCAGGCCCTCTTCTGGTTCTGGGGGGCAGACTGAGCTTGTGGTTAATTCTTCTTCCTGATGGGAAAATAGAGTGACCTGTGCCTGTCCCAACCCCTAGAGCTAGTCTCTCATTGGTTCCCCCTCTTCCCGTTCATCCTCAGGACAAATTGCCACCTGTACGGAACAGGAGGTTAAAGGTGCTGATTCTCCAAGGAGGGAGATGGCTAGTAAAGCGGCTGGAATGGCGAACCCGAGCACAAGGAGATGAGAAATGAGGTGCGTTTTAGAAACCTTTCCCGATCACACGGTGTACCATCTTCTGGGTTTCTCATGCATGTTTTCGACGTAGGAAGATGCCCTTGAACCTGGAGATTTGGGACCCATGGGATGGGTACCATGCAGTATTACTTTAAAGGGTCTGCGTTGGCTCACGCAACCTCACCAAACCTTCTCAGCCCCAAGAGTGTCCACCCTTATGTCTCAATCAGCTGTGGGTCTAGATATGGTCAATCCAGGTTGCATCACAGCCCCTGAACGAATTTTGTAAGAATTTCTCTCTCTTTCACTGTCTTTGTTTCACGGGTTTTGAAAAGTAATTTATTTTTATAATGGGGTTTAGCTGCTTTTCACGGCTGTGTTTAGGCCGCATTACACCCCCTTTTCTCACTTACAGAGAGATATCAATACATAGGTTTGAAGATTCTTACTAGTCAGATATATTCTTGTGCGGTGAATAGGGGGTGTTGAGGCCAGTTCACTGAGCAAGGAGTAGGTCTTGTCTACTACATATTGGGTTTATGGAACGGTATCTGAGCTAATTTGAAACCCTTGTTTTATGCATCACCCCACCTCACCTTTCCCGTTCAGCAGCCATAGTGTGTTTTCTGAACGTGTGACTCTGTTCTGTTTTGTAATTCAGTTCAAGTGTAGCGGTTTTTACATTCCCTCTAGAAGTGATATCTTAGGATAAGTGTCTTTTTCTGTGTGACTTATTTCACTTAGAATCGTCGTACCTAAATCCACTCATCGTGCTGCTACTAGCCTTATGACGTGGATTTCATGGCTGAGTGATATTCCATTGTACATGAGGACCACAACTTCTTTATCCACTTTTCTCTTTCCTAGGATATTTAAGGTGTAATGAAGTGGGGGTTCTTGTCAACAGAGCAGCCCTAAACTTTGGGGTGCCTGTGTCTTGCTGATTTTTAGTTTTCCCAATTTATACTCCCATGAGGGGAAGTGCCCTATGCTCTCCAAGCTGTGTTTTTTAGATGTTTCAGGACACACCGTACACTTCTCCAGAGTGGCTGTTGGCAATTTACATCCCGCCCATCAGCGTAGCAAGGCTCCCATTTCTCCATGGCCGGTCCTGCATTTCTGGTTTGGACACTTTTTTCCGCATGGCCCTTTTGCCCGCTGGGAAGCGATACTTCTTTGGATCGCTGATTTGCATTTCCAGGTGGCTTGGTTGGCCAAAAAGGGCGTATGCATTTTTTCCTGAATATATTCAGGAAAAAACGCATACGCCCTTTTTGGCCAAGGGCATCATTGTCCACGGTTTGCCGCTTTTCATGTGCTTTCAAGGCGATTCGCATCTACCTCCTGAAATCTGTTTCCTGCAATTCTGCCTTGCTTTCAAAGCCTCTTCGTTGCCTTCCCTCAATATATTTGTGGACGAGAGTTATCATTTATAACTCTGCAGGTTTGTGAATTGCAGTGCCCCTGAGCCCCATTTTTCCAGTCGCTTTTTTGGGAGCTGGCCGCAAAAGTGCAGGATTGCTTCAGGCCCTCTTCTGGTTCTGGGGGGCAGGCTGAGCTTGTGGTTAATTCTTCTTCCTGATGGGAAAATCGAGTGACCTGTGCCTGTCCCAACCCCTAGAGCTAGTCTCTCATTGGTTCCCCCTCTTCCCGTTCATCCTCAGGACAAATTGCAACCTGTACGGAACAGGAGGTTAAAGGTGCTGATTCTCCAAGGAGGGAGATGGCTAGTAAAGCGGCTGGAATGGCGAACCCGAGCACAAGGAGATGAGAAATGAGGTGCGTTTTAAAAACCTTTCCCGATCACACGGTGTACCATCTTCTGGGTTTCTCATGCATGTTTTCGACGTAGGAAGATGCCCTTGAACCTGGAGATTTGGGACCCATGGGATGGGTACCATGCAGTATTACTTTAAAGGGTCTGCGTTGGCTCACGCAACCTCACCAAACCTTCTCAGCCCCAAGAGTGTCCACCCTTATGTCTCAATCAGCTGTGTGTCTAGATATGGTCAATCCAGGTTGCATCACAGCCCCTGAACGAATTTTGTAAGAATTTCTCTCTCTTTCACTGTCTTTGTTTCACGGGTTTTGAAAAGTAATTTATTTTTATAATGGGGTTTAGCTGCTTTTCACGGCTCTGTTTAGGCCGCATTACACCCCCTTGACTCACTTACAGAGAGATATCAATACATAGGTTTGAAGATTCTTACTAGTCAGATATATTCTTGTGCGGTGAATAGGGCGTGTTGAGGTCAGTTCACTGAGCAAGGAGTAGGTCTTGTCTACTACATATTGGGTTTATGGAACGGTATCTGAGCTAATTTGAAACCCTTGTTTTATGCATCACCCCACCTCACCTTTCCCGTTCAGCAGCCATAGTGTGTTTTCTGAACGTGTGACTCTGTTCTGTTTTGTAATTCAGTTCAAGTGTAGCGTTTTTTACATTCCCTCTATAAGTGATATCTTATGATAAGTGTCTTTTTCTGTGTGACTTATTTCACTTAGAATCGTCGTACCTAAATCCACTCATCGTGCTGCTACTAGCCTTATGACGTGGATTTCATGGCTGAGTGATATTCCATTGTACATGAGGACCACAACTTCTTTATCCACTTTTCTCTTTCCTAGGATATTTAAGGTGTAATGAAGTGGGGGTTCTTGTCAACAGAGCAGCCCTAAACTTTGGGGTGCCTGTGTCTTGCTGATTTTTAGTTTTCCCAATTTATACTCCCATGAGGGGAAGTGCCCTATGCTCTCCAAGCTGTGTTTTTTAGATGTTTCAGGACACACCGTACACTTCTCCAGAGTGGCTTATGGCAATTTACATCACGCCCATCAGCGTAGCAAGGCTCCCATTTCTCCATGGCCGGTCCTGCATTTCTGGTTTGGACACTTTTTTCCGCATGGCCCTTTTGCCCGCTGGGAAGCGAGACTTCTTTGGAGCGCTGATTTGCCTTTCCAGGTTGCTTGGTTGGCCAAAAAGGGCGTATGCGTTTTTTCCTGAATATATTCAGGAAAAAACGCATACGCCCTTTTTGGCCAAGGGCATCATTGTCCACGTTTTGCCGCTTTTCATGTGCTTTCAAGGCGATTCGAATCTACCTCCTGAAATCTGTTTCCTGCAATTCTGCCTTGCTTTCAAAGCCTCTTCGTTGCCTTCCGTCAATATATTTGTGGACGAGAGTTATCATTTATAACTCTGCAGGTTTGTGAATTGCAGTGCCCCTGAGCTCCATTTTTCCAGTTGCTTTTCTGGGAGCTGGCCGCAAAAGTGCAGGATTGCTTCAGGCCCTCTTCTGGTTCTGGGGGGCAGGCTGAGCTTGTGGTTAATTCTTCTTCCTGATGGGAAAATAGAGTGACCTGTGCCTGTCCCAACCCCTAGAGCTAGTCTCTCATTGCTTCCCCCTCTTCCCGTTCATCCTCAGGACAAATTGCCACCTGTACGGAACAGGAGGTTAAAGGTGCTGATTCTCCAAGGAGGGAGATGGCTAGTAAAGCGGCTGGAATGGCGAACCCGAGCACAAGGAGATGAGAAATGAGGTGCGTTTTAGAAACCTTTCCCGATCACACGGTGTACCATCTTCTGGGTTTCTCATGCATGTTTTCGACGTAGGAAGATGCCCTTGAACCTGGAGATTTGGGACCCATGGGATGGGTACCATGCAGTATTACTTTAAAGGATCTGCGTTGGCTCACGCAACCTCACCAAACCTTCTCAGCCCCAAGAGTGTCCACCCTTATGTCTCAATCAGCTGTGGGTCTAGATATGGTCAATCCAGGTTGCATCACAGCCCCTGAACGAATTTTGTAAGAATTTCTCTCTCTTTCACTGTCTTTGTTTCACGGGTTTTGAAAAGTAATTTATTTTTATAATGGGGTTTAGCTGCTTTTCACGGCTGTGTTTATGCCGCTTTACACCCCCTTGACTCACTTACGGAGAGATATCAATACATAGGTTTGAAGATTCTAACTAGTCAGATATATTCTTGTGCGGTGAATAGGGGGTGTTGAGGCCAGTTCACTGAGCAAGGAGTAGGTCTTGTCTACTACATATTGGGTTTATGGAACGGTATCTGAGCTAATTTGAAACCCTTGTTTTATGCATCACCCCACCTCACCTTTCCCGTTCAGCAGCCATAGTGTGTTTTCTGAACGTGTGACTCTGTTCTGTTTTGTAATTCAGTTCAAGTGTAGCGGTTTTTACATTCCCTCTATAAGTGATATCTTATGATAAGTGTCTTTTTCTGTGTGACTTATTTCACTTAGAATCGTCGTACCTAAATCCACTCATCGTGCTGCTACTAGCCTTATGACGTGGATTTCATGGCTGAGTGATATTCCATTGTACATGAGGACCACAACTTCTTTATCCACTTTTCTCTTTCCTAGGATATTTAAGGTGTAATGAAGTGGGGGTTCTTGTCAACAGAGCAGCCCTAAACTTTGGGGTGCCTGTGTCTTGCTGATTTTTAGTTTTCCCAATTTATACTCCCATGAGGGGAAGTGCCCTATGCTCTCCAAGCTGTGTTTTTTAGATGTTTCAGGACACACCGTACACTTCTCCAGAGTGGCTTTTGGCAATTTACATCCTGCCCATCAGCATAGCAAGGCTCCCATTTCTCCATGGCCGGTCCTGCATTTCTGGTTTGGACACTTTTTTCCGCATGGCCCTTTTGCCCGCTGGGAAGCGAGACTTCTTTGGAGCGCTGATTTGCCTTTCCAGGTTGCTTGGTTGGCCAAAAAGGGCATCATTGTCCACGTTTTGCCGCTTTTCATGTGCTTTCAAGGCGATTCGAATCTACCTCCTGAAATCTGTTTCCTGCAATTCTGCCTTGTTTTCAAAGCCTCTTCGTTGCCTTCCCTCAATATATTTGTGGACGAGAGTTATCATTTATACCTCTGCAGGTTTGTGAATTGCAGTGCCCCTGAGCTCCATTTTTCCAGTCGCTTTTCTGGGAGCTGGCCGCAAAAGTGCAGGATTGCTTCAGGCCCTCTTCTGGTTCTGGGGGGCAGGCTGAGCTTGTGGTTAATTCTTCTTCCTGATGGGAAAATAGAGTGACCTGTGCCTGTCCCAACCCCTAGAGCTAGTCTCTCATTGGTTCCCCCTCTTCCCGTTCATCCTCAGGACAAATTGCAACCTGTACGGAACAGGAGGTTAAAGGTGCTGATTCTCCAAGGAGGGAGATGGCTAGTAAAGCGGCTGGAATGGCGAACCCGAGCACAAGGAGATGAGAAATGAGGTGCGTTTTAGAAACCTTTCCCGATCACACGGTATACCATCTTCTGGGTTTCTCATGCATGTTTTCGACGAAGGAAGATGCCCTTGAACCTGGAGATTTGGGACCCATGGGATGGGTACCATGCAGTATTACTTTAAAGGGTCTGCGTTGGCTCACGCAACCTCACCAAACCTCTCAGCCCCAAGAGTGTCCACCCTTCTGTCTCAATCAGCTGTGGGTCTAGATATGGTCAATCCAGGTTGCATCACAGCCCCTGAACGAATTTTGTAAGAATTTCTCTCTCTTTCACTGTCTTTGTTTCACGGGTTTTGAAAAGTAATTTATGTTTATAATGAGGTTTAGCTGCTTTTCACGGCTGTGTTTATGCCGGTTTACACTCCCTTGACTCACTTACAGAGAGATATCAATACATAGGTTTGAAGATTCTTACTAGTCAGATATATTCTTGTGCGGTGAATAGGGGGTGTTGAGGCCAGTTCACTGAGCAAGGAGTAGGTCTTGTCTACTACATATTGGGTTTATGGAACAGTATCTGAGCTAATTTGAAACCCTTGTTTTATGCATCACCCCACCTCACCTTTCCCGTTCAGCAGCCATAGTGTGTTTTCTGAACGTTTGACTCTGTTCTGTTTTGTAATTCAGTTCAAGTGTAGCGGTTTTTACATTCCCTCTATAAGTGATATCTTATGATAAGTGTCTTTTTCTGTGTGACTTATTTCACTTAGAATCGTCGTACCTAAATCCACTCATCGTGCTGCTACTAGCCTTATGACGTGGATTTCATGGCTGAGTGATACTCCATTGTACATGAGGACCACAACTTCTTTATCCACTTTTCTCTTTCCTAGGATATTTAAGGTGTAATGAAGTGGGGGTTCTTGTCAACAGAGCAGCCCTAAACTTTGGGGTGCCTGTGTCTTGCTGATTTTTAGTTTTTCCAATTTATACTCCTATGAGTGGAAGTGCCCTATGCTCTCCAAGCTGTGTTTTTTAGATATTTCAGGACACACCGTACACTTCTCCAGAGTGGCTTTTGGCAATTTACATCCCGCCCATCAGCATAGCAAGGCTCCCATTTCTCCATGGCCGGTCCTGCATTTCTGGTTTGGACACTTTTTTCCGCATGGCCCTTTTGCCCGCTGGGAAGCGAGACTTCTTTGGAGCGCTGATTTGCCTTTCCAGGTTGCTTGGTTGGCCAAAAAGGGCGTATGCGTTTTTTCCTGAATATATTCAGGAAAAAACGCATACGCCCTTTTTGGCCAAGGGCATCATTGTCCATTTTTTGCCGCTTTTCATGTGCTTTCAAGGCGATTCGAATCTACCTCCTGAAATCTGTTTCCTGCAATTCTGCCTTGCTTTCAAAGCCTCTTCGTTGCCTTCCGTCAATATATTTGTGGACGAGAGTTATCATTTATAACTCTGCAGGTTTGTGAATTGCAGTGCCCCTGAGCTCCATTTTTCCAGTCGCTTTTCTGGGAGCTGGCCGCAAAAGTGCAGGATTGCTTCAGGCCCTCTTCTGGTTCTGGGGGGCAGGCTGAGCTTGTGGTTAATTCTTCTTCCTGATGGGAAAATAGAGTGACCTGTGCCTGTCCCAACCCCTAGAGCTAGTCTCTCATTGGTTCCCCCTCTTCCCGTTCATCCTCAGGACAAATTGCCACCTGTACGGAACAGGAGGTTAAAGGTGCTGATTCTCCAAGGAGGGAGATGGCTAGTAAAGCGGCTGGAATGGCGAACCCGAGCACAAGGAGATGAGAAATGAGGTGCGTTTTAGAAACCTTTCCCGATCACACGGTGTACCATCTTCTGGGTTTCTCATGCATGTTTTCGACGTAGGAAGATGCCCTTGAACCTGGAGATTTGGGACCCATGGGATGGGTACCATGCAGTATTACTTTAAAGGGTCTGCGTTGGCTCACGCAACCTCACCAAACCTCTCAGCCCCAAGAGTGTTCACCCTTATGTCTCAATCAGCTGTGGGTCTAGATATGGTCAATCCAGGTTGCATCACAGCCACTGAACGAATTTTGTAAGAATTTCTCTCTCTTTCACTGTCTTTGTTTCACGGGTTTTGAAAAGTAATTTATTTTTATAATGGGGTTTAGCTGCTTTTCACGGCTGTGTTTAGGCCGCATTATACCCCCTTGACTCACTTACAGAGAGATATCAATACATAGGTTTGAAGATTCTTAGTAGTCAGATATATTCTTGTGCGGTGAATAGGGGGTGTTGAGGCCAGTTCACTGAGCAAGGAGTAGGTCTTGTCTACTACATATTGGGTTTATGGAACGGTATCTGAGCTAATTTGAAACCCTTGTTTTATGCATCACCCCACCTCACCTTTCCCGTTCAGCAGCCATAGTGTGTTTTCTGAACGTGTGACTCTGTTCTGTTTTGTAATTCAGTTCAAGTGTAGCGGGTTTACATTCCCTCTATAAGTGATATCTTATGATAAGTGTCTTTTTCTGTGTGACTTATTTCACTTAGAATCGTCGTACCTAAATCCACTCATCGTGCTGCTACTAGCCTTATGACGTGGATTTCATGGCTGAGTGATATTCCATTGTACATGAGGACCACAACTTCTTTATCCACTTTTCTCTTTCCTAGGATATTTAAGGTGTAATGAAGTGGGGGTTCTTGTCAACAGAGCAGGCCTAAACTTTGGGGTGCCTGTGTCTTGCTGATTTTTAGTTTTCCCAATTTATACTCCCATGAGGGGAAGTGCCCTCTGCTCTCCAAGCTGTGTTTTTTAGATGTTTCAGGACACACCGTACACTTCTCCAGAGTGGCTTTTGGCAATTTACATCCCGCCCATCAGCATAGCAAGGCTCCCATTTCTCCATGGCCGGTCCTGCATTTCTGGTTTGGACACTTTTTTCCGCATGGCCCTTTTGCCCGCTGGGAAGCGAGACTTCTTTGGAGCGCTGATTTGCCTTTCCAGGTTGCTTGGTTGGCCAAAAAGGGCGTATGCGTTTTTTCCTGAATATATTCAGGAAAAAACGCATACGCCCTTTTTGGCCAAGGGCATCATTGTCCACGTTTTGCCGCTTTTCATGTGCTTTCAAGGCGATTCGAATCTACCTCCTGAAATCAATTCTGCCTTGCTTTCAAAGCCTCTTCGTTGCCTTCCCTCAATATATTTGTGGATGAGAGTTATCATTTATAACTCTGCAGGTTTGTGAATTGCAGTGCCCCTGAGCTCCATTTTTCCAGTCGCTTTTCTGGGAGCTGGCCGCAAAAGTGCAGGATTGCTTCAGGCCCTCTTCTGGTTCTGGGGGGCAGGCTGAGCTTGTGGTTAATTCTTCTTCCTGATGGGAAAATAGAGTGACCTGTGCCTGTCCCAACCCCTAGAGCTAGTCTCTCATTGGTTCCCCCTCTTCCCGTTCATCCTCAGGACAAATTGCAACCTGTACGGAACAGGAGGTTAAAGGTGCTGATTCTCCAAGGAGGGAGATGGCTAGTAAAGCGGCTGGAATGGCGAACCCGAGCACAAGGAGATGAGAAATGAGGTGCGTTTTTGAAACCTTTCCCGATCACACGGTATACCATCTTCTGGGTTTCTCATGCATGTTTTCGACGAAGGAAGATGCCCTTGAACCTGGAGATTTGGGACCCATGGGATGGGTCCCATGCAGTATTACTTTAAAGGGTCTGCGTTGGCTCACGCAACCTCACCAAACCTTCTCAGCCCCAAGAGTGTCCACCCTTATGTCTCAATCAGCTGTGGGTCTAGATATGGTCAATCCAGGTTGCATCACAGCCCCTGAACGAATTTTGTAAGAATTTCTCTCTCTTTCACTGTCTTTGTTTCACGGGTTTTGAAAAGTAATTTATTTTTATAATGGGGTTTAGCTGCTTTTCACGGCTGTGTTTAGGCCGCATTACACCCCCTTGACTCACTTACAGAGAGATATCAATACATAGGTTTGAAGATTCTTACTAGTCAGATATATTCTTGTGCGGTGAATAGGGGGTGTTGAGGCCAGTTCACTGAGCAAGGAGTAGGTCTTGTCTACTACATATTGGGTTTATGGAACGGTATCTGAGCTAATTTGAAACCCTTGTTTTATGCATCACCCCACCTCACCTTTCCCGTTCAGCAGCCATAGTGTGTTTTCTGAACGTGTGACTCTGTTGTGTTTTGTAATTCAGTTCAAGTGTAGCGGTTTTTACATTCCCTCTATAAGTGATATCTTATGATAAGTGTCTTTTTGTGTGACTTATTTCACTTAGAATCGTCGTACCTAAATCCACTCATCGTGCTGCTACTAGCCTTATGACGTGGATTTCATGGCTGAGTGATATTCCATTGTACATGAGGACCACAACTTCTTTATCCACTTTTCTCTTTCCTAGGATATTTAAGGTGTAATGAAGTGGGGGTTCTTGTCAACAGAGCAGCCCTAAACTTTGGGGTGCCTGTGTCTTGCTGATTTTTAGTTTTCCCAATTTATACTCCCATGAGGGGAAGTGCCCTATGCTCTCCAAGCTGTGTTTTTTAGATGTTTCAGGACACACCGTACACTTCTCCAGAGTGTCTTTTGGCAATTTACATCCCGCCCATCAGCATAGCAAGGCTCCCATTTCTCCATGGCCGGTCCTGCATTTCTGGTTTGGACACTTTTTTCCGCATGGCCCTTTTGCCCGCTGGGAAGCGAGACTTCTTTGGAGCGCTGATTTGCCTTTCCAGGTTGCTTGGTTGGCCAAAAAGGGCGTATGCGTTTTTTCCTGAATATATTCAGGAAAAAACGCATACGCCCTTTTTGGCCAAGGGCATCATTGTCCACGTTTTGCCGCTTTTCATGTGCTTTCAAGGCGATTCGAATCTACCTCCTGAAATCTGTTTCCTGCAATTCTGCCTTGCTTTCAAAGCCTCTTCGTTGCCTTCCCTCAATATATTTGTGGACGAGAGTTATCATTTATAACTCTGCAGGTTTGTGAATTGCAGTGCCCCTGAGCTCCATTTTTCCAGTCGCTTTTCTGGGAGCTGGCCGCAAAAGTGCAGGATTGCTTCAGGCCCTCTTCTGGTTCTGGGGGGCAGGCTGAGCTTGTGGTTAATTCTTCTTCCTGATGGGAAAATAGAGTGACCTGTGCCTGTCCCAACCCCTAGAGCTAGTCTCTCATTGCTTCCCCCTCTTCCCGTTCATCCTCAGGACAAATTGCAACCTGTACGGAACAGGAGGTTAAAGGTGCTGATTCTCCAAGGAGGGAGATGGCTAGTAAAGCGGCTGGAATGGCGAACCCCAGCACAAGGAGATGAGAAATGAGGTGCGTTTTTGAAACCTTTCCCGATCACACGGTATACCATCTTCTGGGTTTCTCATGCATGTTTTCGACGAAGGAAGATGCCCTTGAACCTGGAGATTTGGGACCCATGGGATGGGTACCATGCAGTATTACTTTAAAGGGTCTGCGTTGGCTCACGCAACCTCACCAAACCTTCTCAGCCCCAAGAGTGTCCACCCTTATGTCTCAATCAGCTGTGGGTCTAGATATGGTCAATCCAGGTTGCATCACAGCCCCTGAACGAATTTTGTAAGAATTTCTCTCTCTTTCACTGTCTTTGTTTCACGGGTTTTGAAAAGTAATTTATTTTTATAATGGGGTTTAGCTGCTTTTCACGGCTGTGTTTAGGCCGCATTACACCCCCTTGACTCACTTACAGAGAGATATCAATACATAGGTTTGAAGATTCTTACTAGTCAGATATATTCTTGTGCGGTGAATAGGGGGTGTTGAGGCCAGTTCACTGAGCAAGGAGTAGGTCTTGTCTACTACATATTGGGTTTATGGAACGGTATCTGAGCTAATTTGAAACCCTTGTTTTATGCATCACCCCACCTCACCTTTCCCGTTCAGCAGCCATAGTGTGTTTTCTGAACGTGTGACTCTGTTGTGTTTTGTAATTCAGTTCAAGTGTAGCGGTTTTTACATTCCCTCTATAAGTGATATCTTATGATAAGTGTCTTTTTGTGTGACTTATTTCACTTAGAATCGTCGTACCTAAATCCACTCATCGTGCTGCTACTAGCCTTATGACGTGGATTTCATGGCTGAGTGATATTCCATTGTACATGAGGACCACAACTTCTTTATCCACTTTTCTCTTTCCTAGGATATTTAAGGTGTAATGAAGTGGGGGTTCTTGTCAACAGAGCAGCCCTAAACTTTGGGGTGCCTGTGTCTTGCTGATTTTTAGTTTTCCCAATTTATACTCCCATGAGGGGAAGTGCCCTATGCTCTCCAAGCTGTGTTTTTTAGATGTTTCAGGACACACCGTACACTTCTCCAGAGTGTCTTTTGGCAATTTACATCCCGCCCATCAGCATAGCAAGGCTCCCATTTCTCCATGGCCGGTCCTGCATTTCTGGTTTGGACACTTTTTTCCGCATGGCCCTTTTGCCCGCTGGGAAGCGAGACTTCTTTGGAGCGCTGATTTGCCTTTCCAGGTTGCTTGGTTGGCCAAAAAGGGCGTATGCGTTTTTTCCTGAATATATTCAGGAAAAAACGCATACGCCCTTTTTGGCCAAGGGCATCATTGTCCACGTTTTGCCGCTTTTCATGTGCTTTCAAGGCGATTCGAATCTACCTCCTGAAATCTGTTTCCTGCAATTCTGCCTTGCTTTCAAAGCCTCTTCGTTGCCTTCCCTCAATATATTTGTGGACGAGAGTTATCATTTATAACTCTGCAGGTTTGTGAATTGCAGTGCCCCTGAGCTCCATTTTTCCAGTCGCTTTTCTGGGAGCTGGCCGCAAAAGTGCAGGATTGCTTCAGGCCCTCTTCTGGTTCTGGGGGGCAGGCTGAGCTTGTGGTTAATTCTTCTTCCTGATGGGAAAATAGAGTGACCTGTGCCTGTCCCAACCCCTAGAGCTAGTCTCTCATTGCTTCCCCCTCTTCCCGTTCATCCTCAGGACAAATTGCAACCTGTACGGAACAGGAGGTTAAAGGTGCTGATTCTCCAAGGAGGGAGATGGCTAGTAAAGCGGCTGGAATGGCGAACCCGAGCACAAGGAGATGAGAAATGAGGTGCGTTTTAGAAACCTTTCCCAATCACACGGTATACCATCTTCTGGGTTTCTCATGCATGTTTTCGACGTAGGAAGATGCCCTTGAACCTGGAGATTTGGGACCCATGGGATGGGTACCATGCAGTATTATTTAAAGGGTCTGCGTTGGCTCACGCAACCTCACCAAAACTCTCAGCCCCAAGAGTGTCCACCCTTATGTCTCAATCAGCTGTGGGTCTAGATATGGTCAATCCAGGTTGCATCACAGCCCCTGAACGAATTTTGTAAGAATTTCTCTCTCTTTCACTGTCTTTGTTTCACGGGTTTTGAAAAGTAATTTATTTTTATAATGGGGTTTAGCTGCTTTTCACGGCTGTGTTTAGGCCGCATTACACCCCCTTGACTCACTTACAGAGAGATATCAATACATAGGTTTGAAGATTCTTAGTAGTCAGATATATTCTTGTGCGGTGAATAGGGGGTGTTGAGGCCAGTTCACTGAGCAAGGAGTAGGTCTTGTCTACTACATATTGGGTTTATGGAACGGTATCTGAGCTAATTTGAAACCCTTGTTTTATGCATCACCCCACCTCACCTTTCCCGTTCAGCAGCCATAGTGTGTTTTCTGAACGTGTGACTCTGTTCTGTTTTGTAATTCAGTTCAAGTGTAGCGGTTTTTACATTCCCTCTATAAGTGATATCTTATGATAAGTGTCTTTTTCTGTGTGACTTATTTCACTTAGAATCGTCGTACCTAAATCCACTCATCGTGCTGCTACTAGCCTTATGACGTGGATTTCATGGCTGAGTGATATTCCATTGTACATGAGGACCACAACTTCTTTATCCACTTTTCTCTTTCCTAGGATATTTAAGGTGTAATGAAGTGGGGGTTCTTGTCAACAGAGCAGGCCTAAACTTTGGGGTGCCTGTGTCTTGCTGATTTTTAGTTTTCCCAATTTATACTCCCATGAGGGGAAGTGCCCTCTGCTCTCCAAGCTGTGTTTTTTAGATGTTTCAGGACACACCGTACACTTCTCCAGAGTGGCTTTTGGCAATTTACATCCCGCCCATCAGCATAGCAAGGCTCCCATTTCTCCATGGCCGGTCCTGCATTTCTGGTTTGGACACTTTTTTCCGCATGGCCCTTTTGCCCGCTGGGAAGCGAGACTTCTTTGGAGCGCTGATTTGCCTTTCCAGGTTGCTTGGTTGGCCAAAAAGGGCGTATGCGTTTTTTCCTGAATATATTCAGGAAAAAACGCATACGCCCTTTTTGGCCAAGGGCATCATTGTCCACGTTTTGCCGCTTTTCATGTGCTTTCAAGGCGATTCGAATCTACCTCCTGAAATCAATTCTGCCTTGCTTTCAAAGCCTCTTCGTTGCCTTCCCTCAATATATTTGTGGATGAGAGTTATCATTTATAACTCTGCAGGTTTGTGAATTGCAGTGCCCCTGAGCTCCATTTTTCCAGTCGCTTTTCTGGGAGCTGGCCGCAAAAGTGCAGGATTGCTTCAGGCCCTCTTCTGGTTCTGGGGGGCAGGCTGAGCTTGTGGTTAATTCTTCTTCCTGATGGGAAAATAGAGTGACCTGTGCCTGTCCCAACCCCTAGAGCTAGTCTCTCATTGGTTCCCCCTCTTCCCGTTCATCCTCAGGACAAATTGCAACCTGTACGGAACAGGAGGTTAAAGGTGCTGATTCTCCAAGGAGGGAGATGGCTAGTAAAGCGGCTGGAATGGCGAACCCGAGCACAAGGAGATGAGAAATGAGGTGCGTTTTTGAAACCTTTCCCGATCACACGGTATACCATCTTCTGGGTTTCTCATGCATGTTTTCGACGAAGGAAGATGCCCTTGAACCTGGAGATTTGGGACCCATGGGATGGGTCCCATGCAGTATTACTTTAAAGGGTCTGCGTTGGCTCACGCAACCTCACCAAACCTTCTCAGCCCCAAGAGTGTCCACCCTTATGTCTCAATCAGCTGTGGGTCTAGATATGGTCAATCCAGGTTGCATCACAGCCCCTGAACGAATTTTGTAAGAATTTCTCTCTCTTTCACTGTCTTTGTTTCACGGGTTTTGAAAAGTAATTTATTTTTATAATGGGGTTTAGCTGCTTTTCACGGCTGTGTTTAGGCCGCATTACACCCCCTTGACTCACTTACAGAGAGATATCAATACATAGGTTTGAAGATTCTTACTAGTCAGATATATTCTTGTGCGGTGAATAGGGGGTGTTGAGGCCAGTTCACTGAGCAAGGAGTAGGTCTTGTCTACTACATATTGGGTTTATGGAACGGTATCTGAGCTAATTTGAAACCCTTGTTTTATGCATCACCCCACCTCACCTTTCCCGTTCAGCAGCCATAGTGTGTTTTCTGAACGTGTGACTCTGTTGTGTTTTGTAATTCAGTTCAAGTGTAGCGGTTTTTACATTCCCTCTATAAGTGATATCTTATGATAAGTGTCTTTTTGTGTGACTTATTTCACTTAGAATCGTCGTACCTAAATCCACTCATCGTGCTGCTACTAGCCTTATGACGTGGATTTCATGGCTGAGTGATATTCCATTGTACATGAGGACCACAACTTCTTTATCCACTTTTCTCTTTCCTAGGATATTTAAGGTGTAATGAAGTGGGGGTTCTTGTCAACAGAGCAGCCCTAAACTTTGGGGTGCCTGTGTCTTGCTGATTTTTAGTTTTCCCAATTTATACTCCCATGAGGGGAAGTGCCCTATGCTCTCCAAGCTGTGTTTTTTAGATGTTTCAGGACACACCGTACACTTCTCCAGAGTGTCTTTTGGCAATTTACATCCCGCCCATCAGCATAGCAAGGCTCCCATTTCTCCATGGCCGGTCCTGCATTTCTGGTTTGGACACTTTTTTCCGCATGGCCCTTTTGCCCGCTGGGAAGCGAGACTTCTTTGGAGCGCTGATTTGCCTTTCCAGGTTGCTTGGTTGGCCAAAAAGGGCGTATGCGTTTTTTCCTGAATATATTCAGGAAAAAACGCATACGCCCTTTTTGGCCAAGGGCATCATTGTCCACGTTTTGCCGCTTTTCATGTGCTTTCAAGGCGATTCGAATCTACCTCCTGAAATCTGTTTCCTGCAATTCTGCCTTGCTTTCAAAGCCTCTTCGTTGCCTTCCCTCAATATATTTGTGGACGAGAGTTATCATTTATAACTCTGCAGGTTTGTGAATTGCAGTGCCCCTGAGCTCCATTTTTCCAGTCGCTTTTCTGGGAGCTGGCCGCAAAAGTGCAGGATTGCTTCAGGCCCTCTTCTGGTTCTGGGGGGCAGGCTGAGCTTGTGGTTAATTCTTCTTCCTGATGGGAAAATAGAGTGACCTGTGCCTGTCCCAACCCCTAGAGCTAGTCTCTCATTGCTTCCCCCTCTTCCCGTTCATCCTCAGGACAAATTGCAACCTGTACGGAACAGGAGGTTAAAGGTGCTGATTCTCCAAGGAGGGAGATGGCTAGTAAAGCGGCTGGAATGGCGAACCCCAGCACAAGGAGATGAGAAATGAGGTGCGTTTTTGAAACCTTTCCCGATCACACGGTATACCATCTTCTGGGTTTCTCATGCATGTTTTCGACGAAGGAAGATGCCCTTGAACCTGGAGATTTGGGACCCATGGGATGGGTACCATGCAGTATTACTTTAAAGGGTCTGCGTTGGCTCACGCAACCTCACCAAACCTTCTCAGCCCCAAGAGTGTCCACCCTTATGTCTCAATCAGCTGTGGGTCTAGATATGGTCAATCCAGGTTGCATCACAGCCCCTGAACGAATTTTGTAAGAATTTCTCTCTCTTTCACTGTCTTTGTTTCACGGGTTTTGAAAAGTAATTTATTTTTATAATGGGGTTTAGCTGCTTTTCACGGCTGTGTTTAGGCCGCATTACACCCCCTTGACTCACTTACAGAGAGATATCAATACATAGGTTTGAAGATTCTTACTAGTCAGATATATTCTTGTGCGGTGAATAGGGGGTGTTGAGGCCAGTTCACTGAGCAAGGAGTAGGTCTTGTCTACTACATATTGGGTTTATGGAACGGTATCTGAGCTAATTTGAAACCCTTGTTTTATGCATCACCCCACCTCACCTTTCCCGTTCAGCAGCCATAGTGTGTTTTCTGAACGTGTGACTCTGTTGTGTTTTGTAATTCAGTTCAAGTGTAGCGGTTTTTACATTCCCTCTATAAGTGATATCTTATGATAAGTGTCTTTTTGTGTGACTTATTTCACTTAGAATCGTCGTACCTAAATCCACTCATCGTGCTGCTACTAGCCTTATGACGTGGATTTCATGGCTGAGTGATATTCCATTGTACATGAGGACCACAACTTCTTTATCCACTTTTCTCTTTCCTAGGATATTTAAGGTGTAATGAAGTGGGGGTTCTTGTCAACAGAGCAGCCCTAAACTTTGGGGTGCCTGTGTCTTGCTGATTTTTAGTTTTCCCAATTTATACTCCCATGAGGGGAAGTGCCCTATGCTCTCCAAGCTGTGTTTTTTAGATGTTTCAGGACACACCGTACACTTCTCCAGAGTGTCTTTTGGCAATTTACATCCCGCCCATCAGCATAGCAAGGCTCCCATTTCTCCATGGCCGGTCCTGCATTTCTGGTTTGGACACTTTTTTCCGCATGGCCCTTTTGCCCGCTGGGAAGCGAGACTTCTTTGGAGCGCTGATTTGCCTTTCCAGGTTGCTTGGTTGGCCAAAAAGGGCGTATGCGTTTTTTCCTGAATATATTCAGGAAAAAACGCATACGCCCTTTTTGGCCAAGGGCATCATTGTCCACGTTTTGCCGCTTTTCATGTGCTTTCAAGGCGATTCGAATCTACCTCCTGAAATCTGTTTCCTGCAATTCTGCCTTGCTTTCAAAGCCTCTTCGTTGCCTTCCCTCAATATATTTGTGGACGAGAGTTATCATTTATAACTCTGCAGGTTTGTGAATTGCAGTGCCCCTGAGCTCCATTTTTCCAGTCGCTTTTCTGGGAGCTGGCCGCAAAAGTGCAGGATTGCTTCAGGCCCTCTTCTGGTTCTGGGGGGCAGGCTGAGCTTGTGGTTAATTCTTCTTCCTGATGGGAAAATAGAGTGACCTGTGCCTGTCCCAACCCCTAGAGCTAGTCTCTCATTGCTTCCCCCTCTTCCCGTTCATCCTCAGGACAAATTGCAACCTGTACGGAACAGGAGGTTAAAGGTGCTGATTCTCCAAGGAGGGAGATGGCTAGTAAAGCGGCTGGAATGGCGAACCCGAGCACAAGGAGATGAGAAATGAGGTGCGTTTTAGAAACCTTTCCCAATCACACGGTATACCATCTTCTGGGTTTCTCATGCATGTTTTCGACGTAGGAAGATGCCCTTGAACCTGGAGATTTGGGACCCATGGGATGGGTACCATGCAGTATTATTTAAAGGGTCTGCGTTGGCTCACGCAACCTCACCAAAACTCTCAGCCCCAAGAGTGTCCACCCTTATGTCTCAATCAGCTGTGGGTCTAGATATGGTCAATCCAGGTTGCATCACAGCCCCTGAACGAATTTTGTAAGAATTTCTCTCTCTTTCACTGTCTTTGTTTCACGGGTTTTGAAAAGTAATTTATTTTTATAATGGGGTTTAGCTGCTTTTCACGGCTGTGTTTATGCCGCTTTACACCCCCTTGACTCACTTACAGAGAGATATCAATACATAGGTTTGAAGATTCTTACTAGTCAGATATATTCTTGTGCGGTGAATAGGGGGTGTTGAGGCCAGTTCACTGAGCAAGGAGTAGGTCTTGTCTACTACATATTGGGTTTATGGAACGGTATCTGAGCTAATTTGAAACCCTTGTTTTATGCATCACCCCACCTCACCTTTCCCGTTCAGCAGCCATAGTGTGTTTTCTGAACGTGTGACTCTGTTCTGTTTTGTAATTCAGTTCAAGTGTAGCGGTTTTTACATTCCCTCTATAAGTGATATCTTATGATAAGTGTCTTTTTCTGTGTGACTTATTTCACTTAGAATCGTCGTACCTAAATCCACTCATCGTGCTGCTACTAGCCTTATGACGTGGATTTCATGGCTGAGTGATATTCCATTGTACATGAAGACCACAACTTCTTTATCCACTTTTCTCTTTCCTAGGATATTTAAGGTGTAATGAAGTGGGGGTTCTTGTCAACAGAGCAGCCCTAAACTTTGGGGTGCCTGTATCTTGCTGATTTTTAGTTTTCCCAATTTATACTCCCATGAGGGGAAGTGCCCTATGCTCTCCAAGCTGTGTTTTTTAGATGTTTCAGGACACACCGTACACTTCTCCAGAGTGGCTTTAGGCAATTTACATCCCGCGCATCAGCATAGCAAGGCTCCCATTTCTCCATGGCCGGTCCTGCATTTCTGGTTTGGACACTTTTTTCCGCATGGCCCTTTTGCCCGCTGGGAAGCGAGACTTCTTTGGAGCGCTGATTTGCCTTTCCAGGTTGCTTGGTTGGCCAAAAAGGGCGTATGCGTTTTTTCCTGAATATATTCAGGAAAAAACGCATACGCCCTTTTTGGCCAAGGGCATCATTGTCCACGTTTTGCCGCTTTTCATGTGCTTTCAAGGCGATTCGAATCTACCTCCTGAAATCTGTTTCCTGCAATTCTGCCTTGCTTTCAAAGCCTCTTCGTTGCCTTCCCTCAATATATTTGTGGACGAGAGTTATCATTTATAACTCTGCAGGTTTGTGAATTGCAGTGCCCCTGAGCTCCATTTTTCCAGTCGCTTTTCTGGGAGCTGGCCGCAAAAGTGCAGGATTGCTTCAGGCCCTCTTCTGGTTCTGGGGGGCAGGCTGAGCTTGTGGTTAATTCTTCTTTCTGATGGGAAAATAGAGTGACCTGTGCCTGTCCCAACCCCTAGAGCTAGTCTCTCATTGGTTCCCCCTCTTCCCGTTCATCCTCAGGACAAATTGCAACCTGTACGGAACAGGAGGTTAAAGGTGCTGATTCTCCAAGGAGGGAGATGGCTAGTAAAGCGGCTGGAATGGCGAACCCGAGCACAAGGAGATGAGAAATGAGGTGCGTTTTAGAAACCTTTCCCGATCACACGGTATACCATCTTCTGGGTTTCTCATGCATGTTTTCGACGTAGGAAGATGCCCTTGAACCTGGAGATTTGGGACCCATGGGATGGGTACCATGCAGTATTATTTAAAGGGTCTGCGTTGGCTCACGCAACCTCACCATAACTCTCAGCCCCAAGAGTGTCCACCCTTATGTCTCAATCAGCTGTGGGTCTAGATATGGTCAATCCAGGTTGCATCACAGCCCCTGAACGAATTTTGTAAGAATTTCTCTCTCTTTCACTGTCTTTGTTTCACGGGTTTTGAAAAGTAATTTATTTTTATAATGGGGTTTAGCTGCTTTTCACGGCTGTGTTTAGGCCGCATTACACCCCCTTGACTCACTTACAGAGAGATATCAATACATAGGTTTGAAGATTCTTACTAGTCAGATATATTCTTGTGCGGTGAATAGGGGGTGTTGAGGCCAGTTCACTGAGCAAGGAGTAGGTCTTGTCTACTACATATTGGGTTTATGGAACGGTATCTGAGCTAATTTGAAACCCTTGTTTTATGCATCACCCCACCTCACCTTTCCCGTTCAGCAGCCATAGTGTGTTTTCTGAACGTGTGACTCTGTTCTGTTTTGTAATTCAGTTCAAGTGTAGCGGTTTTTACATTCCCTCTATAAGTGATATCTTATGATAAGTGTCTTTTTCTGTGTGACTTATTTCACTTAGAATCGTCGTACCTAAATCCACTCATCGTGCTGCTACTAGCCTTATGACGTGGATTTCATGGCTGAGTGATATTCCATTGTACATGAGGACCACAACTTCTTTATCCACTTTTCTCTTTCCTAGGATATTTAAGGTGTAATGAAGTGGGGGTTCTTGTCAACAGAGCAGCCCTAAACTTTGGGGTGCCTGTGTCTTGCTGATTTTTAGTTTTCCCAATTTATACGCCCATGAGGGGAAGTGCCCTATGCTCTCCAAGCTGTGTTTTTTAGATGTTTCAGGACACACCGTACACTTCTCCAGAGTGGCTTTTGGCAATTTACATCCCGCCCATCAGCATAGCAACCTCCCATTTCTCCATGGCCGGTCCTGCATTTCTGGTTTGGACACTTTTTTCCGCATGGCCCTTTTGCCCGCTGGGAAGCGAGACTTTTTTGGAGCGCTGATTTGCCTTTCCAGGTTGCTTGGTTGGCCAAAAAGGGCGTATGCGTTTTTTCCTGAATATATTCAGGAAAAAACGCATACGCCCTTTTTGGCCAAGGGCATCATTGTCCACGTTTTGCCGCTTTTCATGTGCTTTCAAGGCGATTCGAATCTACCTCCTGAAATCTGTTTCCTGCAATTCTGCCTTGCTTTCAAAGCCTCTTCGTTGCCTTCCCTCAATATATTTGTGGACGAGAGTTATCATTTATACCTCTGCAGGTTTGTGAATTGCAGTTCCCCTGAGCTCCATTTTTCCAGTCGCTTTTCTGGGAGCTGGCCGCAAAAGTGCAGGATTACTTCAGGCCCTCTTCTGGTTCTGGGGGGCAGGCTGAGCTTGTGGTTAATTCTTCTTCCTGATGGGAAAATAGAGTGACCTGTGCCTGTCCCAACCCCTAGAGCTAGTCTCTCATTGGTTCCCCCTCTTCCCGTTCATCCTCAGGACAAATTGCAACCTGTACGGAACAGGAGGTTAAAGGTGCTGATTCTCCAAGGAGGGAGATGGCTAGTAAAGCGGCTGGAATGGCGAACCCGAGCACAAGGAGATGAGAAATGAGGTGCGTTTTAGAAACCTTTCCCGATCACACGGTATACCATCTTCTGGGTTTCTCATGCATGTTTTCGACGTAGGAAGATGCCCTTGAACCTGGAGATTTGGGACCCATGGGATGGGTACCATGCAGTATTATTTAAAGGGTCTGCGTTGGCTCACGCAACCTCACCATAACTCTCAGCCCCAAGAGTGTCCACCCTTATGTCTCAATCAGCTGTGGGTCTAGATATGGTCAATCCAGGTTGAATCACAGCCCCTGAACGAATTTTGTAAGAAATTCTCTCTCTTTCACTGTCTTTCTTTCACGGGTTTTGAAAAGTAATTTATTTTTATAATGGGGTTTAGCTGCTTTTCACGGCTGTGTTTATGCCGCTTTACACCCCCTTGACTCACTTACAGAGAGATATCAATACATAGGTTTGAAGATTCTTACTAGTCAGATATATTCTTGTGCGGTGAATAGGGGGTGTTGAGTCCAGTTCACTGAGCAAGGAATAAGTCTTGTCTCTTACATATTGGGTTTATGGAACGGTATCTGAGCTAATTTGAAACCCTTGTTTTATGCATCACCCCACCTCACCTTTCCCGTTCAGCAGCCATAGTGTGTTTCCTAAACGTATGACTCTGTTCTCTTTTGTAATTCAGTTCAAGTGTAGCGGTTTTTACATTCCCTCTAGAAGTGATATCTTATGATAAGTGTCTTTTTCTGTGTGACTTATTTCACTTAGAATCGTCGTACCTAAATCCACTCATCGTGCTGCTACTAGCCTTATGACGTTGATTTCATGGCTGAGTGATATTCCATTGTACATGAGGACCACAACTTCTTTATCCACTTTTCTCTTTCCTAGGATATTTAAGGTGTAATGAAGTGGGGGTTCTTGTCAATAGAGCAGCCCTAAACTTTGGGGTGCCTGTGTCTTGCTGATTTTTAGTTTTCCCAATTTATACTCCCATGAGGGGAAGTGCCCTATGCTCTCCAAGCTGTGTTTTTTAGATGTTTCAGGACACAGCGTACACTTCTCCAGAGTGGCTTTTGGCAATTTACATCCCGCCCATCAGCATAGCAAGGCTCCCATTTCTCCATGGCCGGTCCTGCATTTCTGGTTTGGACACTTTTTTCCGCATGGCCCTTTTGCCCGCTGGGAAGCGAGACTTCTTTGGAGTGCTGATTTGCCTTTCCAGGTTGCTTGGTTGGCCAAAAAGGGCATCATTGTCCACGTTTTGCCGCTTTTCATGTGCTTTCAAGGCGATTCGAATCTACCTCCTGAAATCTGTTTCCTGCAATTCTGCCTTGCTTTCAAAGCCTCTTCGTTGCCTTCCCTCAATATATTTGTGGACGAGAGTTATCATTTATAACTCTGCAGGTTTGTGAATTGCAGTGCCCCTGAGCTCCATTTTTCCAGTCGCTTTTCTGGGAGCTGGCCGCAAAAGTGCAGGATTGCTTCAGGCCCTCTTCTGGTTCTGGGGGGCAGGCTGAGCTTGTGGTTAATTCTTCTTCCTGATGGGAAAATAGAGTGACCTGTGCCTGTCCCAACCCCTAGAGCTAGTCTCTCATTGGTTCCCCCTCTTCCCGTTCATCCTCAGGACAAATTGCAACCTGTACGGAACAGGAGGTTAAAGGTGCTGATTCTCCAAGGAGGGAGATGGCTAGTAAAGCGGCTGGAATGGCGAACCCGAGCACAAGGAGATGAGAAATGAGGTGCGTTTTAGAAACCTTTCCCGATCACACGGTATACCATCTTCTGGGTTTCTCATGCATGTTTTCGACGTAGGAAGATGCCCTTGAACCTGGAGATTTGGGACACATGGGATGGGTACCATGCAGTATTATTTAAAGGGTCTGCGTTGGCTCACGCAACCTCACCATAACTCTCAGCCCCAAGAGTGTACACCCTTATGTCTCAATCAGCTGTGGGTCTAGATATGGTCAATCCAGGTTGCATCACAGCCCCTGAACGAATTTTGTAAGAATTTCTCTCTCTTTCACTGTCTTTGTTTCACGGGTTTTGAAAAGTAATTTATTTTTATAATGGGGTTTAGCTGCTTTTCACGGCTGTGTTTAGGCCGCATTACACCCCCTTGACTCACTTACAGAGAGATATCAATACATAGGTTTGAAGATTCTTACTAGTCAGATATATTCTTGTGCGGTGAATAGGGGGTGTTGAGGCCAGTTCACTGAGCAAGGAGTAGGTCTTGTCTACTACATATTGGGTTTATGGAACGGTATCTGAGCTAATTTGAAACCCTTGTTTTATGCATCACCCCACCTCACCTTTCCCGTTCAGCAGCCATAGAATGTTTTCTGAACGTGTGACTCTGTTTTGTTTTGTAATTCAGTTCAAGTGTAGCGGTTTTTACATTCCCTCTATAAGTGATATCTTATGATAAGTGTCTTTTTCTGTGTGACTTATTTCACTTAGAATCGTCGTACCTAAATCCACTCATCGTGCTGCTACTAGCCTTATGACGTGGATTTCATGGCTGAGTGATATTCCATTGTACATGAGGACCACAACTTCTTTATCCACTTTTCTCTTTCCTAGGATATTTAAGGTGTAATGAAGTGGGGGTTCTTGTCAACAGAGCAGGCCTAAACTTTGGGGTGCCTGTGTCTTGCTGATTTTTAGTTTTCCCAATTTATACTCCCATGAGGGGAAGTGCCCTCTGCTCTCCAAGCTGTGTTTTTTAGATGTTTCAGGACACACCGTACACT
Organism: Balaenoptera acutorostrata; assembly: GCF_949987535.1. NCBI lineage: Eukaryota > Metazoa > Chordata > Mammalia > Artiodactyla > Balaenopteridae > Balaenoptera > Balaenoptera acutorostrata. The sequence goes on along the minus strand of NW_026646825.1, from coordinate 14,182 downwards.
TCTCCAGAGTGGCTTTTGGCAATTTACATCCCGCCCATCAGCATAGCAAGGCTCCCATTTCTCCATGGCCGGTCCTGCATTTCTGGTTTGGACACTTTTTTCCGCATGGCCCTTTTGCCCGCTGGGAAGCGAGACTTCTTTGGAGCGCTGATTTGCCTTTCCAGGTTGCTTGGTTGGCCAAAAAGGGCGTATGCGTTTTTTCCTGAATATATTCAGGAAAAAACGCATACGCCCTTTTTGGCCAAGGGCATCATTGTCCACGTTTTGCCGCTTTTCATGTGCTTTCAAGGCGATTCGAATCTACCTCCTGAAATCAATTCTGCCTTGCTTTCAAAGCCTCTTCGTTGCCTTCCCTCAATATATTTGTGGATGAGAGTTATCATTTATAACTCTGCAGGTTTGTGAATTGCAGTGCCCCTGAGCTCCATTTTTCCAGTCGCTTTTCTGGGAGCTGGCCGCAAAAGTGCAGGATTGCTTCAGGCCCTCTTCTGGTTCTGGGGGGCAGGCTGAGCTTGTGGTTAATTCTTCTTCCTGATGGGAAAATAGAGTGACCTGTGCCTGTCCCAACCCCTAGAGCTAGTCTCTCATTGGTTCCCCCTCTTCCCGTTCATCCTCAGGACAAATTGCAACCTGTACGGAACAGGAGGTTAAAGGTGCTGATTCTCCAAGGAGGGAGATGGCTAGTAAAGCGGCTGGAATGGCGAACCCGAGCACAAGGAGATGAGAAATGAGGTGCGTTTTTGAAACCTTTCCCGATCACACGGTATACCATCTTCTGGGTTTCTCATGCATGTTTTCGACGAAGGAAGATGCCCTTGAACCTGGAGATTTGGGACCCATGGGATGGGTCCCATGCAGTATTACTTTAAAGGGTCTGCGTTGGCTCACGCAACCTCACCAAACCTTCTCAGCCCCAAGAGTGTCCACCCTTATGTCTCAATCAGCTGTGGGTCTAGATATGGTCAATCCAGGTTGCATCACAGCCCCTGAACGAATTTTGTAAGAATTTCTCTCTCTTTCACTGTCTTTGTTTCACGGGTTTTGAAAAGTAATTTATTTTTATAATGGGGTTTAGCTGCTTTTCACGGCTGTGTTTAGGCCGCATTACACCCCCTTGACTCACTTACAGAGAGATATCAATACATAGGTTTGAAGATTCTTACTAGTCAGATATATTCTTGTGCGGTGAATAGGGGGTGTTGAGGCCAGTTCACTGAGCAAGGAGTAGGTCTTGTCTACTACATATTGGGTTTATGGAACGGTATCTGAGCTAATTTGAAACCCTTGTTTTATGCATCACCCCACCTCACCTTTCCCGTTCAGCAGCCATAGTGTGTTTTCTGAACGTGTGACTCTGTTGTGTTTTGTAATTCAGTTCAAGTGTAGCGGTTTTTACATTCCCTCTATAAGTGATATCTTATGATAAGTGTCTTTTTGTGTGACTTATTTCACTTAGAATCGTCGTACCTAAATCCACTCATCGTGCTGCTACTAGCCTTATGACGTGGATTTCATGGCTGAGTGATATTCCATTGTACATGAGGACCACAACTTCTTTATCCACTTTTCTCTTTCCTAGGATATTTAAGGTGTAATGAAGTGGGGGTTCTTGTCAACAGAGCAGCCCTAAACTTTGGGGTGCCTGTGTCTTGCTGATTTTTAGTTTTCCCAATTTATACTCCCATGAGGGGAAGTGCCCTATGCTCTCCAAGCTGTGTTTTTTAGATGTTTCAGGACACACCGTACACTTCTCCAGAGTGTCTTTTGGCAATTTACATCCCGCCCATCAGCATAGCAAGGCTCCCATTTCTCCATGGCCGGTCCTGCATTTCTGGTTTGGACACTTTTTTCCGCATGGCCCTTTTGCCCGCTGGGAAGCGAGACTTCTTTGGAGCGCTGATTTGCCTTTCCAGGTTGCTTGGTTGGCCAAAAAGGGCGTATGCGTTTTTTCCTGAATATATTCAGGAAAAAACGCATACGCCCTTTTTGGCCAAGGGCATCATTGTCCACGTTTTGCCGCTTTTCATGTGCTTTCAAGGCGATTCGAATCTACCTCCTGAAATCTGTTTCCTGCAATTCTGCCTTGCTTTCAAAGCCTCTTCGTTGCCTTCCCTCAATATATTTGTGGACGAGAGTTATCATTTATAACTCTGCAGGTTTGTGAATTGCAGTGCCCCTGAGCTCCATTTTTCCAGTCGCTTTTCTGGGAGCTGGCCGCAAAAGTGCAGGATTGCTTCAGGCCCTCTTCTGGTTCTGGGGGGCAGGCTGAGCTTGTGGTTAATTCTTCTTCCTGATGGGAAAATAGAGTGACCTGTGCCTGTCCCAACCCCTAGAGCTAGTCTCTCATTGCTTCCCCCTCTTCCCGTTCATCCTCAGGACAAATTGCAACCTGTACGGAACAGGAGGTTAAAGGTGCTGATTCTCCAAGGAGGGAGATGGCTAGTAAAGCGGCTGGAATGGCGAACCCCAGCACAAGGAGATGAGAAATGAGGTGCGTTTTTGAAACCTTTCCCGATCACACGGTATACCATCTTCTGGGTTTCTCATGCATGTTTTCGACGAAGGAAGATGCCCTTGAACCTGGAGATTTGGGACACATGGGATGGGTACCATGCAGTATTATTTAAAGGGTCTGCGTTGGCTCACGCAACCTCACCATAACTCTCAGCCCCAAGAGTGTACACCCTTATGTCTCAATCAGCTGTGGGTCTAGATATGGTCAATCCAGGTTGCATCACAGCCCCTGAACGAATTTTGTAAGAATTTCTCTCTCTTTCACTGTCTTTGTTTCACGGGTTTTGAAAAGTAATTTATTTTTATAATGGGGTTTAGCTGCTTTTCACGGCTGTGTTTAGGCCGCATTACACCCCCTTGACTCACTTACAGAGAGATATCAATACATAGGTTTGAAGATTCTTACTAGTCAGATATATTCTTGTGCGGTGAATAGGGGGTGTTGAGGCCAGTTCACTGAGCAAGGAGTAGGTCTTGTCTACTACATATTGGGTTTATGGAACGGTATCTGAGCTAATTTGAAACCCTTGTTTTATGCATCACCCCACCTCACCTTTCCCGTTCAGCAGCCATAGAATGTTTTCTGAACGTGTGACTCTGTTTTGTTTTGTAATTCAGTTCAAGTGTAGCGGTTTTTACATTCCCTCTATAAGTGATATCTTATGATAAGTGTCTTTTTCTGTGTGACTTATTTCACTTAGAATCGTCGTACCTAAATCCACTCATCGTGCTGCTACTAGCCTTATGACGTGGATTTCATGGCTGAGTGATATTCCATTGTACATGAGGACCACAACTTCTTTATCCACTTTTCTCTTTCCTAGGATATTTAAGGTGTAATGAAGTGGGGGTTCTTGTCAACAGAGCAGGCCTAAACTTTGGGGTGCCTGTGTCTTGCTGATTTTTAGTTTTCCCAATTTATACTCCCATGAGGGGAAGTGCCCTCTGCTCTCCAAGCTGTGTTTTTTAGATGTTTCAGGACACACCGTACACTTCTCCAGAGTGGCTTTTGGCAATTTACATCCCGCCCATCAGCATAGCAAGGCTCCCATTTCTCCATGGCCGGTCCTGCATTTCTGGTTTGGACACTTTTTTCCGCATGGCCCTTTTGCCCGCTGGGAAGCGAGACTTCTTTGGAGCGCTGATTTGCCTTTCCAGGTTGCTTGGTTGGCCAAAAAGGGCGTATGCGTTTTTTCCTGAATATATTCAGGAAAAAACGCATACGCCCTTTTTGGCCAAGGGCATCATTGTCCACGTTTTGCCGCTTTTCATGTGCTTTCAAGGCGATTCGAATCTACCTCCTGAAATCAATTCTGCCTTGCTTTCAAAGCCTCTTCGTTGCCTTCCCTCAATATATTTGTGGATGAGAGTTATCATTTATAACTCTGCAGGTTTGTGAATTGCAGTGCCCCTGAGCTCCATTTTTCCAGTCGCTTTTCTGGGAGCTGGCCGCAAAAGTGCAGGATTGCTTCAGGCCCTCTTCTGGTTCTGGGGGGCAGGCTGAGCTTGTGGTTAATTCTTCTTCCTGATGGGAAAATAGAGTGACCTGTGCCTGTCCCAACCCCTAGAGCTAGTCTCTCATTGGTTCCCCCTCTTCCCGTTCATCCTCAGGACAAATTGCAACCTGTACGGAACAGGAGGTTAAAGGTGCTGATTCTCCAAGGAGGGAGATGGCTAGTAAAGCGGCTGGAATGGCGAACCCGAGCACAAGGAGATGAGAAATGAGGTGCGTTTTTGAAACCTTTCCCGATCACACGGTATACCATCTTCTGGGTTTCTCATGCATGTTTTCGACGAAGGAAGATGCCCTTGAACCTGGAGATTTTGGACCCATGGGATGGGTCCCATGCAGTATTACTTTAAAGGGTCTGCGTTGGCTCACGCAACCTCACCAAACCTTCTCAGCCCCAAGAGTGTCCACCCTTATGTCTCAATCAGCTGTGGGTCTAGATATGGTCAATCCAGGTTGCATCACAGCCCCTGAACGAATTTTGTAAGAATTTCTCTCTCTTTCACTGTCTTTGTTTCACGGGTTTTGAAAAGTAATTTATTTTTATAATGGGGTTTAGCTGCTTTTCACGGCTGTGTTTAGGCCGCATTACACCCCCTTGACTCACTTACAGAGAGATATCAATACATAGGTTTGAAGATTCTTACTAGTCAGATATATTCTTGTGCGGTGAATAGGGGGTGTTGAGGCCAGTTCACTGAGCAAGGAGTAGGTCTTGTCTACTACATATTGGGTTTATGGAACGGTATCTGAGCTAATTTGAAACCCTTGTTTTATGCATCACCCCACCTCACCTTTCCCGTTCAGCAGCCATAGTGTGTTTTCTGAACGTGTGACTCTGTTGTGTTTTGTAATTCAGTTCAAGTGTAGCGGTTTTTACATTCCCTCTATAAGTGATATCTTATGATAAGTGTCTTTTTGTGTGACTTATTTCACTTAGAATCGTCGTACCTAAATCCACTCATCGTGCTGCTACTAGCCTTATGACGTGGATTTCATGGCTGAGTGATATTCCATTGTACATGAGGACCACAACTTCTTTATCCACTTTTCTCTTTCCTAGGATATTTAAGGTGTAATGAAGTGGGGGTTCTTGTCAACAGAGCAGCCCTAAACTTTGGGGTGCCTGTGTCTTGCTGATTTTTAGTTTTCCCAATTTATACTCCCATGAGGGGAAGTGCCCTATGCTCTCCAAGCTGTGTTTTTTAGATGTTTCAGGACACACCGTACACTTCTCCAGAGTGTCTTTTGGCAATTTACATCCCGCCCATCAGCATAGCAAGGCTCCCATTTCTCCATGGCCGGTCCTGCATTTCTGGTTTGGACACTTTTTTCCGCATGGCCCTTTTGCCCGCTGGGAAGCGAGACTTCTTTGGAGCGCTGATTTGCCTTTCCAGGTTGCTTGGTTGGCCAAAAAGGGCGTATGCGTTTTTTCCTGAATATATTCAGGAAAAAACGCATACGCCCTTTTTGGCCAAGGGCATCATTGTCCACGTTTTGCCGCTTTTCATGTGCTTTCAAGGCGATTCGAATCTACCTCCTGAAATCTGTTTCCTGCAATTCTGCCTTGCTTTCAAAGCCTCTTCGTTGCCTTCCCTCAATATATTTGTGGACGAGAGTTATCATTTATAACTCTGCAGGTTTGTGAATTGCAGTGCCCCTGAGCTCCATTTTTCCAGTCGCTTTTCTGGGAGCTGGCCGCAAAAGTGCAGGATTGCTTCAGGCCCTCTTCTGGTTCTGGGGGGCAGGCTGAGCTTGTGGTTAATTCTTCTTCCTGATGGGAAAATAGAGTGACCTGTGCCTGTCCCAACCCCTAGAGCTAGTCTCTCATTGCTTCCCCCTCTTCCCGTTCATCCTCAGGACAAATTGCAACCTGTACGGAACAGGAGGTTAAAGGTGCTGATTCTCCAAGGAGGGAGATGGCTAGTAAAGCGGCTGGAATGGCGAACCCCAGCACAAGGAGATGAGAAATGAGGTGCGTTTTTGAAACCTTTCCCGATCACACGGTATACCATCTTCTGGGTTTCTCATGCATGTTTTCGACGAAGGAAGATGCCCTTGAACCTGGAGATTTGGGACACATGGGATGGGTACCATGCAGTATTATTTAAAGGGTCTGCGTTGGCTCACGCAACCTCACCATAACTCTCAGCCCCAAGAGTGTACACCCTTATGTCTCAATCAGCTGTGGGTCTAGATATGGTCAATCCAGGTTGCATCACAGCCCCTGAACGAATTTTGTAAGAATTTCTCTCTCTTTCACTGTCTTTGTTTCACGGGTTTTGAAAAGTAATTTATTTTTATAATGGGGTTTAGCTGCTTTTCACGGCTGTGTTTAGGCCGCATTACACCCCCTTGACTCACTTACAGAGAGATATCAATACATAGGTTTGAAGATTCTTACTAGTCAGATATATTCTTGTGCGGTGAATAGGGGGTGTTGAGGCCAGTTCACTGAGCAAGGAGTAGGTCTTGTCTACTACATATTGGGTTTATGGAACGGTATCTGAGCTAATTTGAAACCCTTGTTTTATGCATCACCCCACCTCACCTTTCCCGTTCAGCAGCCATAGAATGTTTTCTGAACGTGTGACTCTGTTTTGTTTTGTAATTCAGTTCAAGTGTAGCGGTTTTTACATTCCCTCTATAAGTGATATCTTATGATAAGTGTCTTTTTCTGTGTGACTTATTTCACTTAGAATCGTCGTACCTAAATCCACTCATCGTGCTGCTACTAGCCTTATGACGTGGATTTCATGGCTGAGTGATATTCCATTGTACATGAGGACCACAACTTCTTTATCCACTTTTCTCTTTCCTAGGATATTTAAGGTGTAATGAAGTGGGGGTTCTTGTCAACAGAGCAGGCCTAAACTTTGGGGTGCCTGTGTCTTGCTGATTTTTAGTTTTCCCAATTTATACTCCCATGAGGGGAAGTGCCCTCTGCTCTCCAAGCTGTGTTTTTTAGATGTTTCAGGACACACCGTACACTTCTCCAGAGTGGCTTTTGGCAATTTACATCCCGCCCATCAGCATAGCAAGGCTCCCATTTCTCCATGGCCGGTCCTGCATTTCTGGTTTGGACACTTTTTTCCGCATGGCCCTTTTGCCCGCTGGGAAGCGAGACTTCTTTGGAGCGCTGATTTGCCTTTCCAGGTTGCTTGGTTGGCCAAAAAGGGCGTATGCGTTTTTTCCTGAATATATTCAGGAAAAAACGCATACGCCCTTTTTGGCCAAGGGCATCATTGTCCACGTTTTGCCGCTTTTCATGTGCTTTCAAGGCGATTCGAATCTACCTCCTGAAATCAATTCTGCCTTGCTTTCAAAGCCTCTTCGTTGCCTTCCCTCAATATATTTGTGGATGAGAGTTATCATTTATACCTCTGCAGGTTTGTGAATTGCAGTGCCCCTGAGCTCCATTTTTCCAGTCGCTTTTCTGGGAGCTGGCCGCAAAAGTGCAGGATTGCTTCAGGCCCTCTTCTGGTTCTGGGGGGCAGGCTGAGCTTGTGGTTAATTCTTCTTCCTGATGGGAAAATAGAGTGACCTGTGCCTGTCCCAACCCCTAGAGCTAGTCTCTCATTGCTTCCCCCTCTTCCCGTTCATCCTCAGGACAAATTGCAACCTGTACGGAACAGGAGGTTAAAGGTGCTGATTCTCCAAGGAGGGAGATGGCTAGTAAAGCGGCTGGAATGGCGAACCCGAGCACAAGGAGATGAGAAATGAGGTGCGTTTTAGAAACCTTTCCCAATCACACGGTATACCATCTTCTGGGTTTCTCATGCATGTTTTCGACGTAGGAAGATGCCCTTGAACCTGGAGATTTGGGACCCATGGGATGGGTACCATGCAGTATTATTTAAAGGGTCTGCGTTGGCTCACGCAACCTCACCAAAACTCTCAGCCCCAAGAGTGTCCACCCTTATGTCTCAATCAGCTGTGGGTCTAGATATGGTCAATCCAGGTTGCATCACAGCCCCTGAACGAATTTTGTAAGAATTTCTCTCTCTTTCACTGTCTTTGTTTCACGGGTTTTGAAAAGTAATTTATTTTTATAATGGGGTTTAGCTGCTTTTCACGGCTGTGTTTATGCCGCTTTACACCCCCTTGACTCACTTACAGAGAGATATCAATACATAGGTTTGAAGATTCTTACTAGTCAGATATATTCTTGTGCGGTGAATAGGGGGTGTTGAGGCCAGTTCACTGAGCAAGGAGTAGGTCTTGTCTACTACATATTGGGTTTATGGAACGGTATCTGAGCTAATTTGAAACCCTTGTTTTATGCATCACCCCACCTCACCTTTCCCGTTCAGCAGCCATAGTGTGTTTTCTGAACGTGTGACTCTGTTCTGTTTTGTAATTCAGTTCAAGTGTAGCGGTTTTTACATTCCCTCTATAAGTGATATCTTATGATAAGTGTCTTTTTCTGTGTGACTTATTTCACTTAGAATCGTCGTACCTAAATCCACTCATCGTGCTGCTACTAGCCTTATGACGTGGATTTCATGGCTGAGTGATATTCCATTGTACATGAAGACCACAACTTCTTTATCCACTTTTCTCTTTCCTAGGATATTTAAGGTGTAATGAAGTGGGGGTTCTTGTCAACAGAGCAGCCCTAAACTTTGGGGTGCCTGTATCTTGCTGATTTTTAGTTTTCCCAATTTATACTCCCATGAGGGGAAGTGCCCTATGCTCTCCAAGCTGTGTTTTTTAGATGTTTCATGACACACCGTACACTTCTCCAGAGTGGCTTTAGGCAATTTACATCCCGCGCATCAGCATAGCAAGGCTCCCATTTCTCCATGGCCGGTCCTGCATTTCGGGTTTGGACACTTTTTTCCGCATGGCCCTTTTGCCCGCTGGGAAGCGAGACTTCTTTGGAGCGCTGATTTGCCTTTCCAGGTTGCTTGGTTGGCCAAAAAGGGCGTATGCGTTTTTTCCTGAATATATTCAGGAAAAAACGCATACGCCCTTTTTGGCCAAGGGCATCATTGTCCACGTTTTGCCGCTTTTCATGTGCTTTCAAGGCGATTCGAATCTACCTCCTGAAATCTGTTTCCTGCAATTCTGCCTTGCTTTCAAAGCCTCTTCGTTGCCTTCCCTCAATATATTTGTGGACGAGAGTTATCATTTATAACTCTGCAGGTTTGTGAATTGCAGTGCCCCTGAGCTCCATTTTTCCAGTCGCTTTTCTGGGAGCTGGCCGCAAAAGTGCAGGATTGCTTCAGGCCCTCTTCTGGTTCTGGGGGGCAGGCTGAGCTTGTGGTTAATTCTTCTTTCTGATGGGAAAATAGAGTGACCTGTGCCTGTCCCAACCCCTAGAGCTAGTCTCTCATTGGTTCCCCCTCTTCCCGTTCATCCTCAGGACAAATTGCAACCTGTACGGAACAGGAGGTTAAAGGTGCTGATTCTCCAAGGAGGGAGATGGCTAGTAAAGCGGCTGGAATGGCGAACCCGAGCACAAGGAGATGAGAAATGAGGTGCGTTTTAGAAACCTTTCCCGATCACACGGTATACCATCTTCTGGGTTTCTCATGCATGTTTTCGACGTAGGAAGATGCCCTTGAACCTGGAGATTTGGGACCCATGGGATGGGTACCATGCAGTATTATTTAAAGGGTCTGCGTTGGCTCACGCAACCTCACCATAACTCTCAGCCCCAAGAGTGTCCACCCTTATGTCTCAATCAGCTGTGGGTCTAGATATGGTCAATCCAGGTTGCATCACAGCCCCTGAACGAATTTTGTAAGAATTTCTCTCTCTTTCACTGTCTTTGTTTCACGGGTTTTGAAAAGTAATTTATTTTTATAATGGGGTTTAGCTGCTTTTCACGGCTGTGTTTAGGCCGCATTACACCCCCTTGACTCACTTACAGAGAGATATCAATACATAGGTTTGAAGATTCTTACTAGTCAGATATATTCTTGTGCGGTGAATAGGGGGTGTTGAGGCCAGTTCACTGAGCAAGGAGTAGGTCTTGTCTACTACATATTGGGTTTATGGAACGGTATCTGAGCTAATTTGAAACCCTTGTTTTATGCATCACCCCACCTCACCTTTCCCGTTCAGCAGCCATAGTGTGTTTTCTGAACGTGTGACTCTGTTCTGTTTTGTAATTCAGTTCAAGTGTAGCGGTTTTTACATTCCCTCTATAAGTGATATCTTATGATAAGTGTCTTTTTCTGTGTGACTTATTTCACTTAGAATCGTCGTACCTAAATCCACTCATCGTGCTGCTACTAGCCTTATGACGTGGATTTCATGGCTGAGTGATATTCCATTGTACATGAGGACCACAACTTCTTTATCCACTTTTCTCTTTCCTAGGATATTTAAGGTGTAATGAAGTGGGGGTTCTTGTCAACAGAGCAGCCCTAAACTTTGGGGTGCCTGTGTCTTGCTGATTTTTAGTTTTCCCAATTTATACGCCCATGAGGGGAAGTGCCCTATGCTCTCCAAGCTGTGTTTTTTAGATGTTTCAGGACACACCGTACACTTCTCCAGAGTGGCTTTTGGCAATTTACATCCCGCCCATCAGCATAGCAACCTCCCATTTCTCCATGGCCGGTCCTGCATTTCTGGTTTGGACACTTTTTTCCGCATGGCCCTTTTGCCCGCTGGGAAGCGAGACTTCTTTGGAGCGCTGATTTGCCTTTCCAGGTTGCTTGGTTGGCCAAAAAGGGCGTATGCGTTTTTTCCTGAATATATTCAGGAAAAAACGCATACGCCCTTTTTGGCCAAGGGCATCATTGTCCACGTTTTGCCGCTTTTCATGTGCTTTCAAGGCGATTCGAATCTACCTCCTGAAATCTGTTTCCTGCAATTCTGCCTTGCTTTCAAAGCCTCTTCGTTGCCTTCCCTCAATATATTTGTGGACGAGAGTTATCATTTATACCTCTGCAGGTTTGTGAATTGCAGTGCCCCTGAGCTCCATTTTTCCAGTCGCTTTTCTGGGAGCTGGCCGCAAAAGTGCAGGATTACTTCAGGCCCTCTTCTGGTTCTGGGGGGCAGGCTGAGCTTGTGGTTAATTCTTCTTCCTGATGGGAAAATAGAGTGACCTGTGCCTGTCCCAACCCCTAGAGCTAGTCTCTCATTGGTTCCCCCTCTTCCCGTTCATCCTCAGGACAAATTGCAACCTGTACGGAACAGGAGGTTAAAGGTGCTGATTCTCCAAGGAGGGAGATGGCTAGTAAAGCGGCTGGAATGGCGAACCCGAGCACAAGGAGATGAGAAATGAGGTGCGTTTTAGAAACCTTTCCCGATCACACGGTATACCATCTTCTGGGTTTCTCATGCATGTTTTCGACGTAGGAAGATGCCCTTGAACCTGGAGATTTGGGACCCATGGGATGGGTACCATGCAGTATTATTTAAAGGGTCTGCGTTGGCTCACGCAACCTCACCATAACTCTCAGCCCCAAGAGTGTCCACCCTTATGTCTCAATCAGCTGTGGGTCTAGATATGGTCAATCCAGGTTGAATCACAGCCCCTGAACGAATTTTGTAAGAAATTCTCTCTCTTTCACTGTCTTTCTTTCACGGGTTTTGAAAAGTAATTTATTTTTATAATGGGGTTTAGCTGCTTTTCACGGCTGTGTTTATGCCGCTTTACACCCCCTTGACTCACTTACAGAGAGATATCAATACATAGGTTTGAAGATTCTTACTAGTCAGATATATTCTTGTGCGGTGAATAGGGGGTGTTGAGTCCAGTTCACTGAGCAAGGAATAAGTCTTGTCTCTTACATATTGGGTTTATGGAACGGTATCTGAGCTAATTTGAAACCCTTGTTTTATGCATCACCCCACCTCACCTTTCCCGTTCAGCAGCCATAGTGTGTTTCCTAAACGTATGACTCTGTTCTCTTTTGTAATTCAGTTCAAGTGTAGCGGTTTTTACATTCCCTCTAGAAGTGATATCTTATGATAAGTGTCTTTTTCTGTGTGACTTATTTCACTTAGAATCGTCGTACCTAAATCCACTCATCGTGCTGCTACTAGCCTTATGACGTTGATTTCATGGCTGAGTGATATTCCATTGTACATGAGGACCACAACTTCTTTATCCACTTTTCTCTTTCCTAGGATATTTAAGGTGTAATGAAGTGGGGGTTCTTGTCAATAGAGCAGCCCTAAACTTTGGGGTGCCTGTGTCTTGCTGATTTTTAGTTTTCCCAATTTATACTCCCATGAGGGGAAGTGCCCTATGCTCTCCAAGCTGTGTTTTTTAGATGTTTCAGGACACAGCGTACACTTCTCCAGAGTGGCTTTTGGCAATTTACATCCCGCCCATCAGCATAGCAAGGCTCCCATTTCTCCATGGCCGGTCCTGCATTTCTGGTTTGGACACTTTTTTCCGCATGGCCCTTTTGCCCGCTGGGAAGCGAGACTTCTTAGGAGTGCTGATTTGCCTTTCCAGGTTGCTTGGTTGGCCAAAAAGGGCATCATTGTCCACGTTTTGCCGCTTTTCATGTGCTTTCAAGGCGATTCGAATCTACCTCCTGAAATCTGTTTCCTGCAATTCTGCCTTGCTTTCAAAGCCTCTTCGTTGCCTTCCCTCAATATATTTGTGGACGAGAGTTATCATTTATAACTCTGCAGGTTTGTGAATTGCAGTGCCCCTGAGCTCCATTTTTCCAGTCGCTTTTCTGGGAGCTGGCCGCAAAAGTGCAGGATTGCTTCAGGCCCTCTTCTGGTTCTGGGGGGCAGGCTGAGCTTGTGGTTAATTCTTCTTCCTGATGGGAAAATAGAGTGACCTGTGCCTGTCCCAACCCCTAGAGCTAGTCTCTCATTGGTTCCCCCTCTTCCCGTTCATCCTCAGGACAAATTGCAACCTGTACGGAACAGGAGGTTAAAGGTGCTGATTCTCCAAGGAGGGAGATGGCTAGTAAAGCGGCTGGAATGGCGAACCCGAGCACAAGGAGATGAGAAATGAGGTGCGTTTTAGAAACCTTTCCCGATCACACGGTATACCATCTTCTGGGTTTCTCATGCATGTTTTCGACGTAGGAAGATGCCCTTGAACCTGGAGATTTGGGACACATGGGATGGGTACCATGCAGTATTATTTAAAGGGTCTGCGTTGGCTCACGCAACCTCACCATAACTCTCAGCCCCAAGAGTGTACACCCTTATGTCTCAATCAGCTGTGGGTCTAGATATGGTCAATCCAGGTTGCATCACAGCCCCTGAACGAATTTTGTAAGAATTTCTCTCTCTTTCACTGTCTTTGTTTCACGGGTTTTGAAAAGTAATTTATTTTTATAATGGGGTTTAGCTGCTTTTCACGGCTGTGTTTAGGCCGCATTACACCCCCTTGACTCACTTACAGAGAGATATCAATACATAGGTTTGAAGATTCTTACTAGTCAGATATATTCTTGTGCGGTGAATAGGGGGTGTTGAGGCCAGTTCACTGAGCAAGGAGTAGGTCTTGTCTACTACATATTGGGTTTATGGAACGGTATCTGAGCTAATTTGAAACCCTTGTTTTATGCATCACCCCACCTCACCTTTCCCGTTCAGCAGCCATAGAATGTTTTCTGAACGTGTGACTCTGTTTTGTTTTGTAATTCAGTTCAAGTGTAGCGGTTTTTACATTCCCTCTATAAGTGATATCTTATGATAAGTGTCTTTTTCTGTGTGACTTATTTCACTTAGAATCGTCGTACCTAAATCCACTCATCGTGCTGCTACTAGCCTTATGACGTGGATTTCATGGCTGAGTGATATTCCATTGTACATGAGGATCACAACTTCTTTATCCACTTTTCTCTTTCCTAGGATATTTAAGGTGTAATGAAGTGGGGGTTCTTGTCAACAGAGCAGCCCTAAACTTTGGGGTGCCTGTGTCTTGCTGATTTTTAGTTTTCCCAATTTATACGCCCATGAGGGGAAGTGCCCTATGCTCTCCAAGCTGTGTTTTTTAGATGTTTCAGGACACACCGTACACTTCTCCAGAGTGGCTTATGGCAATTTACATCCCGCCAATCAGCGTAGCAAGGCTCCCATTTCTCCATGGCCGGTCCTGCATTTCTGGTTTGGACACTTTTTTCCGCATGGCCCTTTTGCCCGCTGGGAAGCGAGACTTCTTTGGAGCGCTGATTGGCCTTTCCAGGTTGCTTGGTTGGCCAAAAAGGGCGTATGCGTTTTTTC